>NC_136806.1:32404837-32892923 GCF_951216825.1 Electrona antarctica
AGCCACCAGGCCACCCTCGTTGGCTGAGATCTCCAGCTGCAGAGTACCGTTGGGTCTGTACTTCTGTTCCCTGGAGCGCAGCGAAGTCTGACATGCAAGCATGCACGCACACACGCACGCCACGCACACATGCCACACACACACACACACACACACACACACACACACACACACACACACACACACACACACACACACACACACACACACACACACACACACACACACACACACACACACACACACACACACACACACACACACACACACAATTAAAAAGTGTGACTCCCTATACCCTCCTTCAAAAGCACCATAAAGGAGCAATGAATGTGGGTTCCCATGCAGATTGCCAGATTGCTGGAGTACCAGCCTCAACAAAAGGCTAAAATGTAATGTAGATATTATTGATTTTCTTTTGGATATTCTATACTGTTAGATGGATGATGGTTCTTGGTTTACTTATGATCCTAGACGACTATTTCTATGTATTTTTATGTATTACCTCATGTTATGTCATGTTACCTCATGAAATATTTAAAAGTAGTTTAGTCAGTTAATTGAATGAAGTCCCCTCACATCTACTGTATACACAAATTACATCCTGCACATAATTCTACATTCATTCAAATAAAACTCCCAACTGTAGAGTCTGAGAGACACATGAGTCTAATGATCATTTAATCTTGATGTGAAAGAAAATATTTCTAAAGAAGAAAAAAGGTCATGTACAGTATAGTCTATGGACAATCACAATCAGTTGGAAATATTTAATTTGGATGTGGTCCTATATGTGGTTGATATGGCAGTGTGCATGGATGTGGTCCTATGTGTGGTTGATATGGCAGTGTGCATGGATGTGGTCCTATGTGTGGTTGATATGGCAGTGTGCATGGATGTGGTCCTATATGTGGTTGATATGGCAGTGTGCATGGATGTGGTCCTATATGTGGTTGATATGGCAGTGTGCATGGATGTGGTCCTATATCTGGTTGATATGGCAGTGTGCATGGATGTGGTCCTATATGTGGTTGATATGGCAGTGTGCATGGATGTGGTCCTATATGTGGTTGATATGGCAGTGTGCATGGCACACTGACTATCAAGATGGATGTGGTCCTATATGTGGTTGATATGGCAGTGTGCATGGCACACTGACTATCAAGACAATAATCATGGCACTGTGTTCAAAAGGTTGCCAACCCCTGTGCTAATTGTAATTGTAAATTGTACCACTCCTAGATTACCAGATGGAGTACAAGGCCTATGGGTTGCCATGTCTTTTAATTATCAGGGCTCCAGGTCAACAACTCTGAACTAAATTGTAAATTGTGCATTTACATGCAGTAACTCTAAACTACCTCCGCATGGCCAGCCAGTGCGCCTGATGGAGGGGAAAGAAACTGGTCGGAATAACGAGTTCCTTCCACGCGCTACGTCCGGCCGGGGAAACTGCCCCCTGTCAGTTGAAAAGAAGCAGCTTGGACTCAGTTTGCTGCCCCCCCCCCCCCCCCCCCAGGTTGGCAGAGGAAGCCCAGGATTACATTAGATAATTGACACTGGGTGAAAAAATGGGTTGCAAAATCGTGGGATAAAAAATATTAAAAAAAAAAAGAGCAAGGGTGCTTGGTCTCTGAGCTCTCTGTTGATTTCGTCGACTAATACTGTGACAAAAAATGTTCACCGACTACCTTTTTTCACTGACGACACCTACATGGAAACTAAATGAAAACTAAGCTATGATGACTAAAACTAAGACTAAATATATTGACAAATTGGTCAACAAATAAAAAGTAGACTAAATGTTAGGAAGGGACTATAGTGGACAAGAGATCCAGTATAAGTAAAAGACAACTCACTTTACACTTGGTTGCATGCTGAAAATAGCAGATCTACAAGCTCACGTGTCAGCGTGACGCGTTGTGAGCTTGTAGATCTGCTATTTTCAGCAAGTGTAAAATCAGCCATTAGGACATCATCAAGGCCTGCCAAAATACATTTTAGTCTAACTAAATCAACTGTAGATTTAGTCGACTAAAATCGTATGACTAAAACTAAATGAAAACTATTTACAAATAGAGAAATGGAAGTGCTGAAGGGATCAGTTTAGTGGCTTAGATGGGTGCTCTTTGGTAATACAGGTAGAACCATAGACATAAAAGGTATTTTCCTTCAAGTTGTAATGCTTAATTCCCAAAGGTGTAAAATGCAGACTTGCAAAGAAAAAAAGGAATCCAAGGCACTCCGTCTTTGGTGAAAAAGATCATCATATTGATGATGAGCAAGGCAAATAAAAAACAGACCTACGCGTTTTGAACGATAAAGTTCTATCTTCAGATAGACCCTGACAACGACCGTTATGTCTGCATTTTACACCTTTGGGAATTAAGCAGTACAACTTGAAGAAAAATACCTTTTTTGTCTAAATGAAAACTATTCAGAAGACACAGGGCTGTATCTTGCGCCACCCCTTACGCCTTATCCCTAAACGTATTTGCCATTGTTTTACTATTTTGAAAAACCTTTTAAAATAGTTCAAATAAATCTACAAGCTCACAACCTGTCGATGTAGATCGGCTAGATTAACTATTTTAAAATGTTTTTCTTTTTTTTTAACTAACTGCGACAGCACCACCGACTGTGCCACCGTGCCCCCCAAAAATAAAATGTTTTTTCAAAATAGTAAAAAATAGCAAATAAGTGATAGGGCCCCTCCGACTTAAACTAAAATTTGCTGTCAAAATCAACACTGCTCCGAGACAGAATTAGTTTAATTGTTTCTCTCCACAAACGCACACGCACACGCGCACACACACACACACACACACACACACACACACACACACACATACCCACACACACACACACACACACACACACACACACACACACACACACACACACACACACACACACACACACACACACACACACAATGTCAGACCTTAAGTCCATTGACACAGGTGTCCAGTACGTTGATCCAGACAGAGTCGGCGACCAGTTCGGCCGTTCCCTCTGCATAGACGATGTAGTAGACCAGCAGGCGGACGGAGGGGCTCATGTCTTTGGTCACTTCAAAACTGACCGTCTGCTGGGGCACATTGGAAGCCCGAGCCATACTCTGACCATAGCCCACCAGCTTACCTTTAGACATAATCTGACAGACAGGCAGACAGGCAGGCAGGCAGACAGACAGACAGACAGACAGACAGACAGACAGACAGACAGACAGACAGACAGACAGACAGACAGACAGACAGACAGACAGACAGACAGACAGACAGACAGACAGACAGACAGACAGACAGACAGACAAATCAAAACATCAACAACAACAACAACAACAACAACAACAACAACAAGCAGTTTATTTTTTTAAATAAAATAATGTGAGTGCTATCATCAAAATGGTTAGCATGTTAAAGGGACACTTTTTTTTGCAAAAAAGAATACATGTTAATGACGTTTAGAAGATTTAGAACACTTTCTTGGGGTCTTTATGTGTGCAATATGTGGTTTTAGATATTAGCAGTGAGGCCAGTGTCTCTGATGTCATCGACACTGGACTCACTTACTTCCTGGTGCACTGCTGGTGCACTGCTCCTCCTTGTGGATAGAGGGAGGGCTGTCTTACTGAGACAACATGTAGTCCAGGAAGTAAGTGAGCCCAGTGTCCATGACATCAGAGACACTGGCCTCACTGCTAAAATCTAAAATATCTAAAACCACATATTACACACATAAAGACCCCCAGGAAAGTGTATAAACGTCATTAACATTTTTTTTTTCCAAAAAGGGTGAAGTGTCCCTTTAAGGTTCTTACACACCCGGAGCGTACTTTGGTGTGAATCCCACCCCCCCCCCCCCCCCAGTAGGCTACATACTGTACTGTATGTACACAGAACGTAAATATTACTGCAGCGAGGTGTGGCATAATATGAATTCAGAACCAGGGCGCAAATTTCACTGCGAATAGAGGCATCAACCTTCATGACTGAGGCATGGACTATATGAAAAGACCAACATATCCGTATACACGGACAAATGTGTCCGTGGCAAAGACTTTTCTTTGACAAATATTAGTGTTTCTGTTTTACACATTATAATATATTCTTATTTTTATCATAAGACCCAATTACTGAATATCAAGTCTCCAGGTTTTCTTCACAATATGTATGACACTTATTTACTACGACACTGTGTAGTGCACTAGTGGTGCCCAAATGTTTTATTTGCAAGGACCCCCCCCCCTTAACTCTGAGGCCCCTTTTCCACCGGTTGGTTGGAACCGGTTCAGTTCTTTTTGGTTCTTAGTCCATGAGCCAGAGCTCCAAAATTGGAACTTTAATTATGAATTGAGTGGGCAAAACTATACCTTATGTAGGAAAATGTGCAAAATAATCGAAAATGTGAAAAAGCTAATACTGTGGAAGTGTTATCATGTATTAATTTACTTGTATTGATCCTATAAACAATTTAATAGGTCTAGTTTTTCCCACCAATTTTGGAGCTCTGGTTCATGGACTAAGAACCAAAAAGAACTGAACCGGTTCCCATTTGGAACCAACCGGTGGAAAAGGGGTCTGAGAGTGTACAAATGGAACCAAATGGACCCTTACCGGTCCATTGATGATGACCCCTGGGCCCTGATGATGCGCAATATTCGCTGGCGCATTTTTATACCTTGTTTATTTGCCACACACCTTCAGTTCGTCAACGGTCCTCCACTAACCTGACACATTTTGACAAACGCTGAAATAGTCTGGGTTTCTATGCTTTGCTAATCCCAATGTGATTGTGATTTTCTTCTCTCGGGATGACATGGCTTTCCTGCTATACTTACCATGTAGTTAATGTTGGGGACAGGAATGTAGCTGGGCATGGCGGTGTAGACATTGATGTAGGCCGTACGTCCGACTTTCAGGTGTCCGAAGGGTGCGTCTATATATATGTAGCGTTCGTTGAGGGAGGAGTAAGCGGTCACCGACAGTGATAGGCTGGCCTGACTGTCCGATGGCAAACTCTCGGCGGCTGTCACAAACTGGAAAACAATAGACCCTATTCACATGGTGGCCATGTTGGCATTTTTGCATTGAAATGAGCAAGGGTGGCAAAAATGGGGTGGCGTTGATTGATTGATTGAAAATGTTATTTCACAGTATGCAGAATGGGTACATTTCAAACGAAAGCACAAGTCAATACAAAAACTGCTACTGTGCAAGCTTGCTCTAAAAACTAACTAAAACTATAACTGGAATTAGAAAAACTAAACAATAATGAAAAATCCACAACTACTATAGCCTTGCAATCCACTGATCACTACTGCTGCTAAATGCCCATTACCTCTATTAACTCATTGACCAATGACATGAGTTTTTATTAGTTTTAGTGTTAGTTTTAGTTTCTTCTGCCCTTTTCAATCTGCCCTATATTCGTGTGGGTGGAGCTTCATTTACATCCACCAGCTGTCTAAAAACCCGGAAGAGACCCCGGCAGACAGCTTCCTTTGTCCGCGCATGGAAGTTCAGGTGTGCCCAGCCTGAATCTGCCTGTCTATTTCTGTCTAGCAGCTGTTGCCAGACTTACCAGACAGCCGCAGACGTTTTCGGCTGTCTCCCGGCTTCTTTTCCTGGTTTTTAGACAGCTGGTGGATGGAAATTAAGCTCCAACTCCGCGGCTGACTGCCGCGGGGGCAAGCGTTTCCAGGAATCTGGCCGTCGCGGCATTCAGCCGCGTGGGTGGAGCTTCTTTTCCATCCACCAGCTGTCTAAAAACCCGACCGACAGAGAACACGGTCGCGGCTGTCGGCTCAGGTCTGGAAACGCTGTCTTGTCTTTCCACTTTGGCCAATACAACTTCACTGTCTTAATTGTGTCTTTTTGAAGGTTTGCATTTTTGGACATTCTGTTTTTGGTTTTATGCTTCTGAAAGGTTCAGCTTTTTGGCATTCCTTATTGTCTGCATGCAGGCAGCTACTGCTAACTATTTTGTATGCTTGACCTTGTTTGGTTCAATAAATCAGTTAATTTGAACTTTCCTGCTCTCTGCCTCTGCATTTCTAATAATACATCCATGATGCACCTCAAAGTAAAACATTATATACAACAAATCTCCATGGTACACAATTAGTAACCGGGCGCAAAATGCACAATATAAACAGAAATAATACATATTTAGGCCTATACAACATAATAACCTTGCTGGATAGTAGTAATGGTCTTCATCTTCACTATACCTTAAGTGTGGCGCTATTGCGACCGGTGGGGTTACATATGAATTTAACCAGACCGTCACTGTTGCTGGACTGGAGGGACGAGCCGGTACATGACAGCTGCTCACCCTGCTTTATCTGTATAGGAACACGACTTAGTGGAGTACCAAGGTGATCCTTCACCACTACCTAGAGAGAGAGAGAGAGAGAGAGAGAGGGCGAGAGACAGACACAAAGAGAGGGAGAGAGATTGATTTTATGTGTTAGAAATGCTTGTATTGATATGTATGCTTGATATTATCAGAACAACAAAACAATCACTTTATGCTCTTATCATACATCATCTCATTCTGGCCATTGTGGCCAATCACAATTTTCATCCTCCCTTTTCCGTCTTCACTTTTCTGCCTTCACTTTTATCTTCAATATGTACTTTGCTCAGCCAATCAAAACATCGCTATGGGTTGATCAGACAATCACAAGCCAATGTTTGTGTTTACAATGTTAATATGTTGACCATATTAAACGTGACAATCCTAGTATTTGCGGGAAAAGTTGCCAAAATAGCAGATACAAACACCTTTCACCGTGACAGACAGGCAGGCAGGCAGACAGACAGACACACACCTGGATCGTATAGGGTAGTCCAGGTTTAATGAAAGGGGGTGTGGCCACCAGGCTCAGGCTGTAAGGTGATTTGACGAACTTGACTGAAGCTAGCTCCGCCTCCTGGGAAATACCACCTGACAGACGGACAAAAGGAGAATATGGCGGGGGGTGGGGGTGACACAAACAGACAAAATGTGCATGTGAATCAGTGTTGATTTGTTAGTCTCATTTTATCACAAGATTTTAGTCGACTAAATCTACAGTTGATTTAGTCGACTAAAATGTATTTTGGCGGGTCGTAATGACACTTTACACTTTACACTTTACGCTGAAAATAGACGATCTACAAGCTCACAACGTGTCGCGCTGCGACAGCGCGTTGTGAGCTTGTAGATTGTCTATTTTCAGCATGCAACCAAGTGTAAAATGACTTACAGTATACTAGATTTCTTTTCCACTAGTTTTTATTTGTTGACAAAATTGTCAATATATTTAGTCTTAGTTTTAGTCATCATAGTTTTCATTTAGTTAGTGAAAAAAGGTCGACGAACAATTTTCATCATAGTTTTAGTCGACAAAATCAACACTGGTGTGAATTAATGCAATGTATCTAGTCATAAAAGACCCAGCCCTTACGGGATTATATAAAGACACCAAAAACATAAATATAAAAAAACACTTCCTGAACACAGAAACTACTGTATACACAAAAAGAAAAAAGTTTAATAATATCCCAAAAGAGAAATAAATATGTGTTTTCTTTGTCCGTTTTGTGCGAAATCTTGTGTTAAACAAATCCAAACCAGTCTCTCTGCGAGTCTGCGTCGCGCGTGTGCGTGCACATGTGTGTGTGTGTGTAGGCTACTTCTGCATACCATCTGAGAGCTGCAAGGCTATGGTGCAGGCTATTTGTCTTTATATGCTTAGGGCATGCGCACAGACTGGTTGTTAGAGGGTTCCAACAACTTTAGGTGCCGTCATATATGGTGGAGACTTATACCGTATAAGTAACAACGTTATACGCATAGTACTGAGAGACATGCCTATTGTACCTTGAAAGCACATGCCATGATTCTGTAAGTGTAACTCCAATGCACCTATAATTATTTGTGTCCTTGTATGCATCTCCTTTGTATGGACATAAATAAATGGTTAAAATGTGTGTGCGTGTGTGTGCGTGCGTGCATGCGTGCGTGCGTGCGTGCGTTCGTGCGTGCGTGCGTGCGTGCGTGCGTGCGTGCGTACCAGTGGTTTCCTTCAGCAGTATAGTCACATACAGGTACTTGTCACGCAGGCTGTCCAGGTGTTTGGGTCCATCGTGACGAGACAGAATGTGTTTTATATTGGCCGTCACCACGGTCCTTCCGTTATTCTGCAACTGTTTCAACACACACACACACCCATTGTTAAATGTTTCATTAATTCATTAATTTTCATTTATTTTTAGGTTTTATGACCTAAATTACACCTGCACAACCTGAACTTTGAACATTCAGTGGATTTTCTGTGGTCTGGGGTACGTGTGTTCTGAAGCCCGGCTACAATTATGTACGTAGATGGCAAAAGCAAAAGAGTTAAGTAACACCATAAAAGCGCCATTAACCTTTTCATGTCACGCACCCCCTAGAGCAGGGGTTCTCAACCTGTGGGTCGCCAAATTATTTTCAAAAAAAGAAAATAAATTAAAATAAAGGGGGGGGGGGGAGTTTACATAGTACACACATAAACGTTTCAGTATTCACTTATGATACATTTTCTAGAGTATTATTATTATTATTAATATTAAGGTTATTTTTGCAGTCATTTGTATAGAGAGTGTGCACATGCATGATTTTCCCATCAGGACACGCCCCCCTCATATAGACTGAGTGGCAAAACATTGAGCTGCATGGAGTGTTGGAGTTTGGAAGCGCTCGTTGGAAATCACTCAACCGTCCTGCATACCACCTGTTTCTAAATGTCACATAATGCAGGAGGCAGCTAAATGTTGTGCTATTGAAAACAAGCACTTCCAAACTCTGACACTTAGAAAAATAATCAAATGCAGGGCATTTCTTGACAGAAAGTAGCTCATAACGTTTCTATGGTGGATTTTCATGAAACAAAAACTGTGCAGATAGAAAGAGGATAATTCAAGCTTTTAGTTCAGCTGCAATGTTGGTGAGTTTAACATTGTTTAATGCAATCAGCACAGGACTTTTCTGTTTGGATGAAGGATGAATGGGCTGTCAAGGACAGCAAGTCGTTTTTTGCCACTCAGTGGGCAGTGCGATGTGTTTTGGGCTTGTAGATCGGCTATTTTTGTTACGACAGTAATATTCAATGTGGCCCTCTGGAGTGAGTGTGGAACTATAGTGGCCCCTCTGGAGTGAGTGTGGAACTATGTTGGCCCCTCTGGAGTGAGTGTGGAACTATAGTGGCCCCTCTGGAGTGAGTGTGGAACTATAGTGGCCCCTCTGGAGTGAGTGTGGAACTATGGTGGCCCCTCTGGAGTGAGTGTGGAACTATAGTGGCCCCTCTGGAGTGAGTGTGGAACTATGGTGGCCCCTCTGGAGTGAGTGTGGAACTATAGTGGCCCCTCTGGAGTGAGTGTGGAACTATAGTGGCCCCTCTGGAGTGAGTGTGGAACTATAGTGGCCCCTCTGGAGTGAGTGTGGAACTATGGTGGCCCCTCTGGAGTGAGTGTGGAACTATGGTGGCCCCTCTGGAGTGAGTGTGGAACTATGGTGGCCCCTCTGGAGTGAGTGTGGAACTATGGTGGCCCCTCTGGAGTGAGTGTGGAACTATGGTGGCCATCTAGTGTGGAACTATAGTACTATAGTTTGCCCACCCCTGCCCTAGAGGGTGTTCACGCACCACAGTTTGGGAACAGCATCCGTTCAGTCAGTACTAGAACAATCTGTTCTATAGTACTGACTGAACGCATGCTGCTTGTGTCTGATGTATCATCGCTTCATCGCATTTATTTGAGGTAATCGCAATATCTTTTTGCATAATCGTTATAATCGTCTCTTTCCATGTTGAAAAATGTTCACGTATTTTCAAACCTTTTCAAACATAGTGGAAATAGCAGATCTACAAGCTCACAACGCGTGCATTTGTATGTGTGTGTGTGTGTGTGTGTGTGTGTGTGTGCGTGCGTGCGTCTCACCCTGTACTGTGTCACTGAGTTGGGGATAATGGTGGGTTTGTTTTTACCACTGAAGTAACCATAGCGACAATATACATCTGCAGTTCTTACTGGAGCCCCATTATTATATCTACACACACAAACACACATACACACAAACACACGCACGCACGCACGCACGCACGCACGCACGCACGCACGCACGCACGCACGCCCGCACGCACGCACGCACACACACACGCACGCACGCACGCACGCACGCACGCACGCACGCACGCACGCACGCAGGCAGGCAGGCAGGCAGGCAGACAGACAGACAGACAGACAGACAGACAGACAGACAGACAGACAGACAGACAGACAGATATAATTTACAATCACACAACACAGTCAGTATACTCTGTGTAGGTTGTTTATGTAGGTGTACTGTATGTAGGTCTATGTAGGTGATTGTAGGTGCATGTATGTAGGTCTATGTAGGTCTACAGTATGTAGGTGATTGTAGGTCTATGTAGGTGATTGAAGGTCTATGTAGGTCTACAGTATGTAGGTGATTGTAGGTCTCTGTAGGTGTAGGTCTATGTAGGTGTAGGTCTATGTAGGTGTAGGTCTCTGTAGGTGATTGTAGGTCTCTGTAGGTGTAGGTCTCTGTAGGTGTAGGTCTATGTAGGTGTAGGTCTATGTAGGTGTAGGTCTCTGTAGGTGATTGTAGGTCTCTGTAGGTGTAGGTCTCTGTAGGTGTAGGTCTATGTAGGTGTAGGTCTCTGTAGGTGATTGTAGGTCTCTGTAGGTGTAGGTCTCTGTAGGTGATTGTAGGTCTCTGTAGGTGTAGGTCTATGTAGGTGTAGGTCTATGTAGGTGTAGGTCTATGTAGGACTATGTATGTCTATGTAGGTCTCTGTAGGTGATTGTAGGTCTATGTAGGTGTAGGTCTATGTAGGTGTAGGTCTATGTAGGACTATGTATGTCTATGTATGTCTATGTAGGTCTATGTAGGTCTATGTAGGTCTATGTAGGTGGTTGTGGGTGTTGGGATAATTACGTGGCTATGATTGTGAAGGTAAACTCCTCGAAGTTATCATAGCTGATGTAAGTCCTTCCTGGAACCAACTGGATTGACATACTGGGCAGGACTGTGCACGCACACGCACACACGCACAGTCACACACGTGCGCACAATATACATTAGCAAACTATTATTATGCAACAAGGTTATACAAGAAGGTTAGAATGTGTGTCCTGCCTGAACAATTTTAAACTTTTATTTGTATCTTACTTCTTATGTTATTTTTATTTTTTAATTAATTACAATTCGGCATTAGCTCTATTGTTATTGTGCATACATTCTCTCAATTAAAGTATCTCAAAATTATACTTAACCCATTCAGGACGGGACCCCCTTTTGGTGTTTTAAGGATTATGATATACTTTAGCCGTGAAAATGTGGCGCAAGTCTTTGAATATATATTCTTTCAGAGCGAACGTTTTAAACTTTGCTTCTGGGGGGTCCCTAGAACAACACATTTTCAGATGGGGGTCTGTGGCCAAATACATATAATTCTAGGGGTTCTTGACATGAAATAATTTGAGCACCATTGACATAGAAACATAGGTGTTTCAGAAAACTGTCATGATTTAGAAGCCATTTCTTTAGAATCGGCCTCAGGTCTAAATGGGTTAAGTAAATGTACTAAAAATGGTATTTTCATAGCGCTATTTTATCCAAAAGTGTGTTTTACATTATTATGCCAACAGTGAAGGCAACCATGAAAAGTGCTCAGTAGTAAAGGCCTGTCACAGTAAAGTGCTCAGTAGTAAAGGCCTGTCACAGTAAAGTGCTCAGTAGTAAAGGCCTGTCACAAAAGTGCTCAGTAGTAAAGGCCTGTCACAGTAAAGTGCTCAGTAGTAAAGGCCTGTCACAGTAAAGTGCTCAGTAAGGCCTGTAGTAAAGTGCTCAGTAGTAAAGGCCTGTAGTAGGGTGCTCAGTAGTAAAGGCCTGTAGTAAAGTGCTCAGTAGTAAAGGCCTGTAGTAGGGTGCTCAGTAGTAAAGGCCTGTCACAGTAAAGTGCTCAGTAGTAAAGGCCTGTCACAGTAAAGTGCTCAGTAGTAAAGGCCTGTCACAGTAAAGTGCTCAGTAGTAAAGGCCTGTAGTAAAGTGCTCAGTAGTAAAGGCCTGTCACAGTAAAGTGCTCAGTAGTAAAGGCCTGTCACAGTAAAGTGCTCAGTAGTAAAGGCCTGTAGTAAAGTGCTCAGTAGTAAAGGCCTGTAGTAAAGTGCTCAGTAGTAAAGGCCTGTCACAGTAAAGTGCTCAGTAGTAAAGGCCTGTAGTAAAGTGCTCAGTAGTAAAGGCCTGTAGTAAAGTGCTCAGTAGTAAAGGCCTGTCACAGTAAAGTGCTCAGTAGTAAAGGCCTGTAGTAAAGTGCTCAGTAGTAAAGGCCTGTAGTAAAGTGCTCAGTAGTAAAGGCCTGTAGTAAAGTGCTCAGTAGTAAAGGCCTGTCACAGTAAAGTGCTCAGTAGTAAAGGCCTGTCACAATTACTTGAGACAATTGCAAATATTATTGTTGCATACTCGTCATAATCGTTTTCCATGTAGAAAGATGTTCAAACATTTTCACAAACCAAATTTGGTTTTATTTATTTATTTTGTATTTGGTTCTATTTTAGCTATTGCCATCCCAAATTCCCATGGTAGGCATGCTTTGGTTAGGCAAAAATGGCACAGTCGCCGTTCAATCACTCTTAAATGGACTAATAGGCTTTCATATAAGGGCACGCACGAGTTGTTGCTGACGTCCAAGTGAAAAGAAAAAAAAGTCGGGTGGTCAAAAGTGGGGGGGATGAAATCACCTATCTGTGAGTGGGGGTGTCGCGGCGTGAGCCGAGGGGCGAACACTTGACTTTCTCATTCCTAGATGACTAACTACGTGCAGGTTCATTCATTGTAATTGATTACACTCAGGTGCATGTATGCACCCAATGACCCACACTTAACGAGCACACCTAGTTCACAGTCAGGCTTTTGTACAATGACCTCTATATGACCTCCTCCTAACTGAATTGCATTTCATGTCTTTTCGATAGATAGGTGTAACTTGCTCAAGGTCTCATCTTTGTACAGTTTGTATACAATATATTTGGTTATATCAACGTTACGTGACATGGTTGTAAAAGTATTATATCTATACTGCACAGTGCACACCACAGTCCTCACCCTCAGGGCGTCTTACTGGTTATTATTATTATTATTATTATTATTATTATTATCTACATGCACTCATAGAACAGCTAAAACAGGAAGTCAGAAACACACAGGTAAACGGACAGGTAAATCAACAGGCAGATAAACAGTCAAACAGACAGACAGGATAACGTACCATATTCTTTGACTTCAAAATCCGTCTTAGCTAAGGTGCTGAACTCTGGCGAGTAGGAAGCTTGAATGGTCCACACCCCAAACCTGATTCGCACGCACGCACGCACGCACGCACGCACGCACGCACGCACGCACGCACGCACGCACGCACGCACGCACGCACGCACGCACGCACAGAAAGATAATGCAACACATTTATATAGAATCATATACTAGAGCAGAAGTCGGCACTAAAAGCAAAAACGTTTTGAACACAGATCAGTTGTTAGACTGGGGGTACCGAAGATAGATATATATAAGAAAGGCTAGATGGCTCACCCGTGCTGCTGGCCAATAGAGCGACGTTGCTATGTGGCGACCATCTTACTTCGATGCAGCATAACATTGTGTCTATGGGGCATGTACTTTTTTAAATAACCATAACTTCAAACGGTTTGGTTTGTTATAAACGCCAGAGACGTCTGCATACTTATGCATACACACATATGACGTGCAGACACATACACGTTCATATAAAAAATAACATTAAGCACATAAGCATCCTGAAACATAGCCACGTTGATAACGTTTGTAATAAACCAACCCGTTTGTAAATACGTCACGATTTGAGTGAGTTATTAGTATTTTTGTTTGAGCTGCCATAGAACATACTGTACTGTAGCACCGAGGCAAGAAGGCCGCCGGGTGAACTACGTCGGAGATTCCGCCTTAAGCCATCTAGCCTTTATATATGTCTATGGCACTGAAGGCCTAGCGGTGAAGGCATACCACATAATATAGGCTGTAATGCTGGTTCTTACTTTGGTTCCAGAGGTAATTTGAAAGGGTTCTGCAAGGAGGGGATGCCATTATTAAGATCAGTCATCTCCACCCTGTCCACCTCCTGATAGTCTGGGTCCTACAATACACATTATTACAAGTATTTCATTGAACTGTACAGTGATGCGACTAGAATGTTGTAGGTGGACGTGACCTCATCAACAGCACCCCCAAGTGCCCTTGTGGAGTATGGCACTCACCAAGAACTTCAGAAAGACGCTCCTATTGGCTGGCCGCAGCTCCTCATTCAGAGAAAATGCTCTGACTTTGACTATAGGAACACACAGACAAGCACGCAGCATTCAAGCACTCAAACACACACACAGACACACACACACACACACACACACACACACACACACACACACACACACACACACACACACACACACACACACACACACACACACACACACACACACACACACACACACACACACACACACACACACTTTAGTTCTTTATTTGAATCTGCAAATTACAATACAATTTACAGGGAAAACAAACAGTGTTGAGAGTTCATGTGCTACACATGACACCTTTTCCTCCACACAGACAACCTGCCTACAGCAGCCCAAACAGAGCAGTATTATTAGGCAAGTTGTTTGGCTTTGCTCTTAATTGTCATGCCAGCTATTGTTAGGCTTCTCGTGGTCAGTTTATGTACATGGCCCAGGCTTCTCGTGGTCAGTTTATGTACATGGCCCAGGCTTCTCGTGGTCAGTTTATGTACATGGCCCAGGCTTCTCGTGGTCAGTTTATGTACATGGCCCAGGCTTCTCATGGTCAGTTTATGTACATGGCCCAGGCTTCTCATGGTCATTTTATGTACATGGCCCAGGCTTCTCGTGGTCAGTTTATGTACATGGCCCAGGCTTCTCATGGTCAGTTTATGTACATGGCCCAGGCTTCCCAATATCAGTATGGCCAATCTACATCCATACCCAAGGTTTGTTATGATGAGGTCAGTCCGGGGGAGGAAGTGTAGCGCCCAGGATTACATTCGATAATTGACACTGGGTGAAAAAATGGGTTGCAAAATCATGGGATAAAAATGTAAGAAAATGGTTTGTTATGATTCCAAGTAATGGTTGGTAGCTAGAATGTTTATCTTGGAATGCCTGGTCCATGTACAAATCAAAGCCACAGCCCACCTCTAGAATCAGGACTTGCTTGTGACTGGTGTCGACAAAAACAACATCAGTTCATTGAGACACGATTATCTGTGCACCGAGACACAGCTCTGATATGAACGAACCCCCAGAGCAGAGCCAAAGATACAATAATCCATGAACAACAATACACAGTAATAACACATCAACACATGATTCAACACAATGAATCTACACAATCGCAAACAAGACAATAATATCCCATAACCCCTGGACTAAGAACTACAGGGAGGAGGCTGGGGAGGTGGGGGACATTTTCATGCAGACGCCGCACAAGCTGCTTTGACAGCTCAGCATGAAGAATGAGTAGTGAGCTGAGACTGCTTAAGAAGGCCGCCTGAATTGCACTGTGGGAATGAGGACGTGGATGAGATAGCTCGTAGCGAATGAGTGAGAAGGGAGATAGCCTGGAGAGGCAGCTGATTTAAAGAAGCAGAATGAATTACTAGGGGGAATGAATGAGTGGAACTATACATATATAATAACCTTCTGCCTTCCGTGCCTCAATGAACTATCGCTTACGCTTGATGAGTATTTGGGATGTTATCAAAGACATCGCATGCAGAACTAAACCAATCCGTTAACACTCTTGAATGTTTATACATGGATGGCACATATTTTCGAGCTGCATCAGACACTAGGTCAACAATATGGTCGTGGTGAGCAATATTAAAGCAATAAACCACAAGAGGTCTCAGGTTACCGTGTATTTTATAATGGCTGAGAGGTGTGGTGAGACACGACGCACAGCGGAGTGTCTCCAACCCTCTGGTTCTAGATGTAGTAGTTAATCTACAAGCAACATATTTGAATTGAAATCCTGAATAATTTTTTGCCATTTCTTAATTAGAATCCTGAAAACCTTTTTTTAATTTAATTTCAAATGCATTTAGTTATAGTTGTTAACCTTACGGACTAAATCCAAATACATTGGACACAAAAAATGTAATAGGCCTACTAGTCATTAAGCTACTGTACATATAAACTGAAGTAATTCAAACGGGTCATGTTTGCATGTTTGGAATTGTAACAGCTGAAATCAATAATATATCAGAATTCTGATATTAACCTGTGGGCCACATAAAGTGATGATGGGGGCCGCATGTGGCCCCCGGACCGCCAGTTGCCCATGTATGGACTACATGGCTTCCGCATGCGGTTAAGGTTAGGGTTAGGGTCGGGACAGGGTTAGTATTGAGCGCGTCGGAATGGCGGTGCGTCTGAATAGCGGTCTTCGGAATACTGGTGTGTAAGTGTAACCCAAGTCTGTGCAATGTGTCGACAATGTACTGTAGGTCTTCATTAGGCAAATGTCTATCCCTGATAAAGGTGGTCGAAACGTTTTAAGGGCCTTTCTCTGCCCCACCTCTCTCCCTGTGTTTTAGGATCCAAGATGGCCGCAGCACCAGGCGGGGGTGGCCTTACTGGTGCTGCGGCCATCTTGGATCCTAAAACACAGGGAGAGAGGTGGGGCCCGAGAAAGGCCCTTAATTGTTTGGGAGCTTTAAACCAGTGTGTAAATATTTTAACTTTTTGAATGGATAACCTTACCAGACTGTTGTGGCGTATACAATGGCTTGTCAGTCTGTACAAACAGATAGCCATTGGTTCGACTGATAGGGATTCTCTCGTGCTGGTTGATGCCTTCTGATTGGACGTGGATGATCACATGAGTTGCCTCTTTGAGCAACTTTTTAGGGTGGATCTGGAGAGAACACAGTAGAATCCAATCATTGTAATGAAGCAGTAACCTTCTGCTATAGAGCGTCGCAGTCCCACCCCCTTTCATGATGACGCCAGGCCCAGGAAATTAATCCCAATGCATTTTTCCCATAGACATTTCAAAAAGTATTTATTTAAAGACGGTTACACCGTGGACAAAGCCAACTCGAGTCGTGACAACTCATGACAACAAACACAATATTTTGGACCAAACAAATAATTACAATTCTTTCTAATTATTTGTTCGGCCCAAAGAATTGTGTTTGTTGTCATGATTTGTCACGACAAGAGTTGGCTTTGTACGAGGCTTAAAAGGTCTTTAAATAAATACTTTTTGAAATGTCTATGAGGAAAATGACCGGAGAATCATGTCCTGGGCTACAAACAAAATGTACAGTTCAACAATATACTGCTATACAGTATATGAGTGAATAGTATGCACCTATACAGTTTATCAACAATGCATTGCATATAAGTGAACATGTGTGCAGTCTAGGTGATGTCCCGATCAAGTGTTTTTGCTCGCGATCCGATTCTGATCATCTGATTTTGAGCAACTGCCGATAGGCCTACCGATTTTTCCAGATCCAATATTTATATTTTATAGCACGTTTATGCCATATCACAATAGTACAATATCCCAAATCACAGACAATGTCCAGTCTAATATCATGATATAGATATAATATTGATACTAGGGATGTCCCAATCAAGTTTTTTGGCTCCCGATCCGATTCCGATCATTTGAAAATGACGTGATCGGCTGTGATTTCCGATCACCCGATCCGATCGGGACAACCCTGGTACAGTCTATACTGTAATGTATTCTACTGTAACCTCCTTTAATGCATTGTTTTCTACTGTATGGCACTGTATTATACTGAAGGGGTAGGCAACCTTTGGCACCTGTGCCAACATTGGCACAAAAGAGGGTGATCACTGGCAGTGTGAGACCGGATTTCTGATTTAATATAAAATCAGAAATTTAAAAAATATAGTCAAATATGAAGTCCCTCAAAGTCCCTAATTCTACATTCATTAAAACTCTGAACTCTGACTGGGGAGTGAGTCTGGTGGTTATTGCAAATTCATGGGTTATAGTCTAATGATCATTATAATAATGTGAAAGAAAATATTCGTGGAATACCAAAATATGTTGGAAGTTTTGATGAGGTGTCGATTAAAATTAATGTTGACATGGCACACTGACTATCTAGAAAATAAAACCACAGCACTTAATTTCAAAAAGGTTGCAGACCCCTGTTATACTGTACTGTATTCTACTATAGTATTACAATTTATACTGTACTATAGTATACAGTACCATAGTATCTTATTTTATTCTGCTTGACTCTACTATATTCTGCTGTACATTACTGTATTTTATTGTAGTGTGCTCAGTGTTGTGCTCTTACCCTGACTAAAGCTTTGTTCTGGTAGTTGTTGGAGGCGGTCAGTTTGACGGCTACTTTGGCGTACTCCACTCCATCGGCAGCCATGGAGCTTTTCAGCAACACATAGACTGTCTTGTCGCTGGCATAGCCAAACAACTGGACCAGAACCGTCTCTGTAGCATCCAACCGCAGGGACAGTGGACAGGACACCAAAAACCTATGGGGGAGGGCAGAGCAATGGATTGATTGATTGATTGATTGATTGATTGATTGATTGATTGATTGATTTATTGATTGATTGATTGATCCTGCTTTGACGTATAGCAAATGTCTGCTTGCTTTTTAGTCTACTAAGCAATGCTTAGTTTTTATTTATTAGTCCTTATTGGTCACGTTACTAAACGTTCCTGTTCTCCCTTTGAGCTTCTTAGTAGTGGGTACTGTATTTATGAGCATTGTATGTCTGTCCTGTTTTTTTTGTTGTGTATTTTTTTGTTACTGGCAGAGCTGTGTCACTTATTTTGCCTCTTGTCTTGGTCAGTTCACACTTGTAAAAGAGACTTCAGTCTCAATGTGGTTTTTACTGGTTATATAAAGGTTAAATAAATAAATAAATTGATTGATTGATTGATTGATGAGAAAAAGGAAAAGCGGCAGCAGTGACAATTGCATTGATCTCCCCTTGTGGTCTCCAGATAGATGATTTTTCAGAAAACATAATTTCCCACTGTGTCAGTTCCCTGACTGTCTATAGTCCAGGAATATCAGAGTTTAAGGTCTGTGGTCTCCCAGGGTAACAGCAAACAAGCGGGCTAGTTCAATGAATCAATATCCCACATTTGGAAAAAAAAAACATGAAGTTTAGTCTTTCCACTTCCTTTCCATATTCTGATTGTGACGTGCAACTTTATTACACAGTAGTTTATGGACATTACTTTTGTGATTCCGTTACATGCGTGGATTTCTAGAGTTAATACCAATGACCGGCAATAATTTCATGTGAACAGAATAGCATTTGCTGGGCAACACAGTTTTTCAAACAGCATTCAATACAAAACGTATGTGTGTGTGTGTGTGTGTGTGTGTGTGTGTGTGTGTGTGTGTGTGTGTGTGTGTGTGTGTGTGTGTGTGTGTGTGTGTGTGTGTGTGTGTGTGTGTATTCTGTGTAAATGGCCTATTGTGAAGATGAACAGAAACAGAAACCTTCAATATAAATTATTTAGAATATTCTTGCTTGGAGTAGCCTACATAGTTTAGTGTTTATTGACTGGACCATGAGACTAAAACACAAAGGAAATGTCACATATGTGACCTGTCTCATAGGAATCATTTTGTCATCATCACACATCAAAAAGAGAAGTCATTAAAGTGAACTTACGTTTGGTGCGGGCTAGCAGCTGCCCTCCACGCCACTGCACAAACACACAGCACAAACACACACAGCTGCATCTTCCACCAAACACACACTGACTGACACCACACACTCACTGCTGGCTGTTTTAACACAGCGAGAGAGAGAGAGAGAGAGAGAGAGAGAGAGAGAGAGAGAGAGAGAGAGAGAGAGAGAGAGAGAGAGAGAGAGAGAGAGAGAGAGAGAGAGAGAGAGAGAGAGAGAGAGAGAGAGAGAGAGAGAGAGAGAGAGAGAGAGAGAGAGAGAGAGAGAGAGAGAGATTCAAACTTTATTCAAGACACTCACAGGGGGGTCCATAGGGCGGAACACATAAAACATAAAAACACAAAAGTAAACAAACTATAAATAAACAAAGCATAAACAAACAGGGGGGACTTATCTCTGTACATACGGGCTAGAACGCCAGTGGCTCCACAGCTTAGATGACAGCCTGACAGAGCTCTTAGCAGGGTTAGAAAGTGATGCAATGATGCTGTTCTCAGAGTCTGTTAACCTGCACATAAATCTATACATCAGGTTTCGTAGCACAGCAGGGCAAGTGGGTACATTTATTTCTACAAACATTTGACTGGCACTACAGCATCTTGGGGCTTTGAGCAGCAGTCTCATGCAGTCATTATAGGCCACTGTCATTTTTTGCAGGCTGCCCTTTTTGTAGTGTCGCCACAAGTGGGCAGTGTACAGCGGAGTACAATAGGCTTTAAAAAGTGAGATTTTCACTGGAACAGAGCAGAAATTAAATTTACGTATGAGTGTGTTGGCTTGAGCATACAGTTTACGCCACTGTCTAAAAATATCTCTATCATCAGATAGGTCATTTGTTATAAAATGACCTAAATATTTGGTCTCTTTGCATTCTTTTAATGACATTCCAGACAGGTAGAAATCAGGAAATACCAGCTTACTGTCTTCCTTACTTCTCACAATCAGAGTTATGCTCTTCTTAGCGTTGTACTTGACATCAAAATCGAGGCCGTACTGTGAGCACACTTTTAGTAACTGCTGGAGACCAGCACTATATGGACATAGAATCACCAAGTCATCTGCAAACATGAGGTGGTTAATGAAACAGTCACCAATGATACACCCTGTTTTACAGGCATTCAACTGTACAGATAAATCATCCATAAAAACATTAAAAAGGAAAGAGAGAGAGAGAGAGAGAGAGAGAGAGAGAGAGAGAGATAATAGTTATTCATCAACTTATAAATACAGTAAACATCGATCATCATCATCAGTAAACATCTTCTTACTGGAAATTGGATTTGTGCATGTGCGTGTGTGTGTGTGTGTGTGTGTGTGTGTGTGTGTGTGTGTGTGTGTGTGTGTGTGTGTGTGTGTGTGTGTGTGTGTGAGAGAGAAAGAGAGAGAGAGAGAGAGAGAGAGAGAGTGAGAGAGAGAGAGAGAGAGAGAGAGAGAGAGAGAGAGAGAGAGAGACTATAGCTTCTGTCCCAAAGGTGAATTTACTCAACCTGTATTATCTGATCTTACCCAAACAGTGTTGAAATAGTGTGTGTGTGTGTGTGTGTGTGTGTGTGTGTGTGTGTGTGTGTGTGTGTGTGTGTGTGTGTGTGTGTGTGTGTGTGTGTGTGTGTGTGTGTGTGTGTGTGTGTCAGCCATAAGCAAGTAAGCAGTGTGTGTGTGTGTGTGGTGTAACTGTTTACATAAATCAAAATAGTGGGAAATATAAAGGTCAGAGGTCATAATTGACAATTGACATACACGCATGTGTATTGACGGTAGGGCTTTAAGCAACTAGTCGACTATTCAACTAGTCGACTAGTAAATCCACTAGTTGACCTCATTGGTACTAGTTGACTAGTTGATAAGAAGAAAAAAAAGCTATTTTTTCTCCTGTTTTTGTAGGCCTCAAGACCAGATAGATTATAGTTACTAGAATTTTGCGGGCCTTCGGCCCGCTCATCCTAGCGCCACACGTCACAAATGGGAAGAAGGCAATAGAGGGTATGCGTGTGACATCATCATCAAACCAGGAAGTTATGCAGGAACGCCTACTGAGTGGCAAAAAACTATTTTCTGGCCTTGACAGCCCATACATCCACACAGAAAAGTCTTATCTGATTGCATTAAACAACATTAAACAATGTTAAACTCACTTTGCCTGTCGCTTTGCCACTCGATTTGCCACTCGATGTGCCATTCACTTTAAGCATGCGCATACCCTCTATAGCGGAAGGGCGATACTCAATACTGTTTTTTTGTTTGTTTTTTTTACTTGGAAAAGCAAACATGGCAACCTTGATGTTTTCATATATCCAGTTGCTTGGAAAGTGCAAAGTTGGCAACCTGGCTGAGTGGCCCTATTGTTTGTTTTGCTTGTTTTTATTTCCGTCTAGAAGCAAGCATGGCAAGTGGCAATGTTTCTATATACCAAGTTGCTTGGATGTCGTAAATGTGGCAACCTAGCGGGAATAGTATACTGTAGTCCTCTGCACTGTCCTGTCCTGTCCTGTCCTGTCCTGCGCTGTACTGTACTGTACTGTACTGTACTGTACTGTACTGTACTGTACTGTACTGTACTGTACTGTACTGTCCTGTACTGTACTGTACTGTACTGTACTGTACTGTACTGTACTGTACTGTACTGTACCCAAAATAATTGTGACGCGTTGTGATCTTGTAGATCGGCTATTTTCAAAGCCATCATGGAAACAAATGTGACAAAATGTGGAATATTCTTTGAAACATTTTAGCGACAACACAAATCTTGTATGGGAGTTCCTGGCACAAAGTAGTTTTACGTGTAGGGTCTTTAGTTGGACAAATACATTGATCTGGAGGTCCTTGACATGAAAATATGTGAGAATCACTGGTTTTAAACAACATAAATAAGCAACTACTAGTCTACTACACTTTAGAAACAAGCCCTAAAAAACACCACAGCCCGCAACTTGCAGAAAACAAGCCCGAAGTCGCTTATAATAAGCGGACATGGCGACACTGGTGGTTCCCCTTCTCAAGTTCTCCTCATGCTTTGCATCATGTTTGTAGTCCTGCGAGACACTTCTGGACTACATATAGAATACTTTATTAGTCAGAAATGTAAACAGTACAGAGTACAGTCAAACACTTTGATTTTGTACTTACCCAGTGGAGCATAGGCCATCAATGACTCTTCTCCATCCAACGTGGTTTTCAGCTGTCCTTTCCGCCTCTCCCCAGCTGATTCCCTGTCTCTTAAGCTCCGCCTCAGTGTCCCGCCTGCAGGTGTTCTTAGGCCGCCCTCTCTTCCGCTTCCCCTGGGGGTTCCAAGTCAGTGCCATGGCACGTGCGAAAAATAAAACTTCTGGGAACTCAGATTAGGCACGTTGCAGCAACATAATCAAAAAAGTCAACCAAAGAACAAGATTCCTATACAGGATCTCCTCACTGGTCAACAAAATCACCTTGAAGATCCTAACAGGAGCTATGTTACGCGTTACTATGTTACTATGGTACGTAACTATATGTTACGTGTAGTGCTCAACATCAGCAAGAGTACACATGTTACCAACGAGAATCTGTATGCCGGAATATTCAGGGTGAGCGACAAAATAGCCAGGAGAATGAGACTTGCAGGACACTGCCAGAGGCACCAAGAGCTCCCAGCCAGCAAACTGGTGCTGTGGGAACCAACACATGGGCACCGGTCAGTAGGACGTCCCATACTAACATTATGTGGATGTACTCAAGAAAGATGCAGGAGCGCAAAGCACCAACGAGCTGGTTGGATGTATGGACAACCGGGATGACTGGAAGCAACGATGGAGGGCTCGTCTGAGGACGACCTAGAGAGGAGCCCTCCTACAAGGTTTATTCGACTATGCATGCACCTCTTGGTACCACAGCACCTCAAGGCCCTTAAAACAAAGCTCCAGACTTCCCAAAACAAACTGGTCAGGCTACTACTTGGCCTCACTCCCCGAACCCACCTCACCCCTGCCACCACTTTGACAGGCTGGAATGGCTTAGGGTTGACATCTGACGACTGAGTACAGCATCTTGCAACATGGGTCTGGTCCACAAGATTCGATACACCACCAAGATACCCATGTACCTGTCTAAATACTAATACCTAATACCTTAATGTCAATGAAGTCCACACCCACAACACCAGAGGGAGTTCAACAAAACATGGGCAACCCAGATTCGGCACAAACAAGGGACTAAGTTAATTTCGCTCCTATGCCACCAAAATGTGGAACGCCCTACCAACAGTCATTAAGACATGCAAATCCCTTGACTCCTTCAAAACCGCTCTCAAAGGGCACCTACGGATGGCTGCAATTCGAAAATACCTCCTCCTATGATGATGATGATTTTCTGTTTTTGGCTATAGTGTAGGCCTATAATTGTACGTCTCTAAATGTTATGATGAATTGAACATGGTGGACCCTATTGTGAACAAGTGTAATGCTGTATGGTGTCGTCCACAGTTAACAGTTATTGAGTTGTGCTTGAAATGTAGGCCTACTGTAATACTCAAACTGTTAATACATTCTACAATCAATCAATCAATCAATCAATCAATCAATCAGTACATTACCCGCCAAAACAGATGAATTGTCTTTATTCAGACTGCAGCCATCTTGCCAGCAAGGTAGACATTTTATGAGCTACTTCTTGTCAAGAAATTCCTTGCATGTGATTTTTTTCTAAGTGTTGGAGTTTGGAAGCGCTCGTTGTATATCACTCAACAGCCCATGCGTACCACCTGTTTTGAATTTGCACATAATGCAGGAGGCAGCAGGAGGTTGCTTTACTGATAACGAGCGCTTCCATACTCTGATACTTAGGAAATAATCATCTGCAAGGAATTTCTTGACAGGAAGTAGCATAATATGTCTACGGTGGATTTTTATGAAACAAACACTTTACAGATTGAAAGAGGATAATTCAAGCTTTCCCTAAAGCTGCAATGTTGGTGAGTTTGACGTTGTTTAATATAATTAGATAGGACTTTTCTGTTTGGATGAATGGGCTGTCTATGGGAAGTAGCACCTAGGTAGCACCTTGCTGGCAAGATGACTGCGGTCTGACTAAATATGGAGGGAAGGAAATTGGAATGTACCAATTGGCAGGGGAGTTTGCATCGTGACTGAAAATGTACATTGTCCATACAAAGAGTGGTGTTGCTAAAAAACATGAATAATAACCTACCTCATGAATGAAGATAATTTACTCTGGTTTTGAAAAGATTATTACTATTTTTTTCTTTGTCACTTGAATTTGAAGTTGAGGTTTTGTAGTGTTCCTTTGCTAAGGTACGTTTGGTTTGTCCCAACCAGGAAGACTACTGGTATAAACTATGCATTCAGTGTTTGTGGCCTTCTGTTTGGCCAGAAGCCTGGGTTGGGTGTTTGTTCAATGGAAGACATGGTGGCCGGCCTGGAGGAGGGAGGTGTATGTCCTAATGGGTGAGGAAATGTTTGATGCTTTTATTATTGATTTTGGCATGCCAAAATATAATGGGGATATGGTTGAATTTGGTGGCATACTACATTCCCTTTAGAGTTTGGCAAGTGTGCAGTTTTATATGGGGGAGCTGCTGGCATCAATACAGGGTATGATTAGTTGGGGTTTTTATAGAGTGTAGGCCTAGTTGTTTATTTGGGTTTGTTTACCAAGTGTAGTTTTTTTGGGCTTGTTTATCGAGTGTAGTTTATTTGGGCTTGTTTATCGAGTGTAGTTTATTTGGGCTTGTTTCTAAAGTGTAGTAGTTGATTATTTGGGCTTGTTTCTAAAGTGTAGTTGTTTATTTGTTTGTGCATAAAAGCGGTGACCATGAGGCCTCATGTTTAGCCAGAAGCCTGATTTGAGTGTTTGTTGGGGACCTGGAGACATGAGGTGTACAACCTAGTGTTGGGGACCATGGAGACATGAGGTGTACAGCCTAGTGTTGGGGACCATGGAGACATGAGGTGTACAACCTAGTGTTGGGGACCATGGAGACATGAGGTGAACAACCTAGTGTTGGGGACCATGGAGACATGAGGTGTACAACCTAGTGTTGGGGACCTGGAGACATGAGGTGTGCAGCCTATAGTGTTGGGGACCTGGAGACATGAGGTGTACAGCCTAGTGTTGGGGACCATGGAGACATGAGGTGTACAGCCTAGTGTTGGGGACCATGGAGACATGAGGTGTACAGCCTAGTGTTGGGGACCTGGAGACATGAGGTGTACAACCTAGTGTTGGGGACCATGGAGACATGAGGTGTACAGCCTAGTGTTGGGGACCATGGAGACATGAGGTGTACAGCCTAGTGTTGGGGACCTGGAGACATGAGGTGTACAGCCTAGTGTTGGGGACCATGGAGACATGAGGTGTACAACCTAGTGTTGGGGACCATGGAGACATGAGGTGTACAGCCTAGTGTTGGGGACCATGGAGACATGAGGTGTACAGCCTAGTGTTGGGGACCATGGAGACATGAGGTGTACAGCCTAGTGTTGGGGACCATGGAGACATGAGGTGTACAACCTAGTACTTATTTGGTAAGGGAACCCCAAACAAATGTTGATGCTTTGATAGCTCATTTTGATTATGTGGATATGTTTACACACACACACACACACACACACACACACACACACACACACACACACACACACACACACACACACACACACACACACACACACACACACACACACACACAGTCTCTGACTCTCTCTCTCTGGCTTGTTGTTTCTAAAGTGTAGTTGTTTATTTGGACTTGTTTCCAAAGTGTAGTGTTATGCGAACATGTTAGCTGTGTAGTTGTTTATTTGGGCTTGTTTCCAAAGTATAGTTTATTTGGGCTTGTTTCTAAAGTGTAGTTTATTTGGGCTTGTTTCCAAAGTGTAGTTTATTTGGGCTTGTTTCCAATGTGTAGTTTATTTGGGCTTGTTTCCAAAGTGTAGTTGTTTATTTGGGCTTGTTTCCAAAGTGTAGTTGTTTATTTGGGCTTGTTTCCAAAGTGTAGTTTATTTGGGCTTGTTTCCAAAGTGTAGTTTATTTGGGCTTGTTTCCAAAGTGTAGTTTATTTGGGCTTGTTTCCAAAGTGTAGTTTATTTGGGCTTGTTTCCAAACTGTAGTTGTTTATTTGGGCTTGTTTTCAAATTGTAGTTTATTTGGGCTTGTTTCCAAAGTGTAGTTGTTTATTTGGGCTTTACTTGTGTTATGGCTGGCTCTGAGGCCATAACGAAGAAGGGGAAACCACACCGGAGGACAATCCAAAAATAAGTATTTTATTTCATACTTGTGAAGAAATAGGTAACTCAAGCAATTCAATTAAAGTTTCCAACTTAAATTGGCAGGGAAACATGCTGCCCAAAACAAAGAAACAAAAGAACAAGGGTGCTCTCCTATGGCCCCTGCAGCCTGTGGAGAAAAGCAGATCTAAAGTTCTGTGAGAGCAGGTCTCTTAAATAGTGTTTGGAGAGACAATGGCCAGGTGTCTCCCCTTCCACTCATCATCTCTGTCTCCGCCCTCCTACACTGCAATGGACTTGTTAAAGGCACAGCCACACACACACACACACAACCCCATAGTAGACTTAAAGGCCCAGGGGGCCGTCACACTTGTTTCCAAAGTGTAGTTTATTTGGGCTTGTTTCCAAAGTGTAGTTTATTTGGGCTTGTTTCCAAAGTGTAATTTATTTGGGCATGTTTCCAAATTGTAGTTTATTTGGGCTTGTTTCCAAAGTGTAGTTTCTTTGGGTTTGTTTCCAAAGTGTAGTTGTTTATTTGGGCTTGTTTCCAAAGTGTAGTTTATGCTAACATGCTAACATGAACATGCTAACATGTTAGCTGTGTAGTTGTTTATTTGGGCTTGTTTCTAAAGTGTAGTTTATTTGGGCTTGTTTCCAAAGTGTAGTTGTTTATTTGAGCTTGTTTCTAAAGTGTAGTTGTTTATTTGGGCTTGTTTCTAAAGTGTAGTTGTTTATTTGGGCTTGTTTCTAAAGTGTAGTTGTTTATTTGGACTCGTTTCCAAATAGTAAGGGCATTTTACCAGGTATTTGACCAATCTGGGAACTAAATCGTTACCAAGAAATGTCTTCACCAATGTTAAGTACATAAATAATATGTACTAAAAGTTTGAAATTCAACTCCCGTGGGAAATTTGAGTTTTTAGCATAATGTGACCATACCATTAACATCCTATACAAGGCAAAAAAGTCAAAATGTCATCATTCTTAAGTAGCATGTGACATACAGTATGAAACTAGGGGTTTTTCACGATTCTGAATCCATTCCAAGCATTAGTTTTGCACAAAACACTCATTGGGCTAAATTTCGGCCATATCCACTGTGCTGACCTCATCACAGTTGTGATGACGGCTATGGCTGTTTGCCTACCAAGGAGTGTTTTTGTGCAAAACTAATGACTACGTCTCAGAGGTGTTTTTGTGCAAAACTAATGACTACGTCTCAGAGGCAAATATTGTGCTTTTAGGGAGTTATAAACTTTAGCAGGTTTGGTAGTACTTTTCTCTCAGCACATCAGTACTTCTCAAGCGCCATGGAAACGAGGACAAATACTTTGTGCCGCGCTGCGAGCTATTTTTGAATCTTGAAAGAAGGCAATTGTAGAATTCACCTCGGGTCTTTAAGGGCCACTTCACCCCTTTTGCAACCAGGTCTTATTTTAATGATGTTTGGGAGGCAAACACTTTCCTGGGGTTTTTATGTGGGTAATATGTGTTTTTAGATAGTTTAGTATTTCAAAGTGTCCTTGGACTCCATGATGTCATGGACACTGGGCTCACTTACTTCCTGGACTACATGTTGTCTCAGTAAGACAGCCCTCCCTATCCACAAGGAGGAGCAGTGCACCAAAGGATTATGGGAATTGTAGTCCAGGAAGGAAGTGAGCCCAGTGTCAATGACAGATGACATCATGGAGTCCATGGAGACTTTGAAATACTAAAATATCTAAAAACACAAATTACCCACATAAAAACCCCAGGAAAGTGTTTGTGGTATCCCAAACATCATTAAAATAAGATCTGGTGGGGCGGTATTGCAGTCGCTGTACCGCACTGTTGTGACGAAAAGAGAGTTGAGCCAGAAGGCAAAGCTCTCTGTCTACCGAGCAATCTTCGTTCCTACTCTCACCTATGGTCATGAAGTGTGGGTCATGACTGAAAGAATAAGGTCGCTAATGCAAGCGGCCGAAATTAGTTTTCTTCGACGGGTGGCTGGCATCTCCCTTAGAGATAGGGTGAGAAGTGCAGGCGCACGAGAGAGACTCGGAGTAGAACCGCTGCTCCTTTGCCTGGAAAGGAGTCAGCTGAGGTGGTTCGGGCATCTGGTTAGGATGCCTCTCGGGCGCCTCCCTAGGGAGGTCCTCGACGCACGTCCCACTGGGAGGAGACCCCGGGGCAGACCAAGGCGCAGTTGGAGGAAACACATCGACTCACTGGCCTTGGAACGTCTCGGAATCCCCCAGAAGGAAGTCACTAATGTTGCTCTGGAGAGGGAAGTCTGGAGCACTCTGGTGGAGCTGTTGCCCCTGCGACCCGACTACGGATAAGCGGTTGAAGATGGATGGATGGATGGATGCAAAAGGGGTGAAGGTGGCCCTTTTAATGGGAATTTTAGTACCGGTCTTATTTCCCCTAATAAACAGCCTGTGTTTGCGTTCCTTCTGTAGGATGCCCAGCACAGAGAGGCCATGGGTTCTCTCCACACAGCAGACCGGTCCAGTCTCAGCACAGAGAGGCCATGGGTTCTCTCCACACATCAGACGGGTCCAGTCTCATCTCTGAGGTCCGTCAGCTCCACGCTCAAATGGAGCAACTTCACCAAGGTCTGTAGTTCACAATGCCCCTCCAACCAAACCCTTGTTCTCCTACATTTGTTTTCTTACACTTAGATTTAGTTCTTGCACTTGTTCTTACAATGTTTATTCATCAATATATAAGATTTATGCGGCATCCGTGGACAAATGTCTTAATCATTCGATTAATGTACATGAAACCCACTGTCCCTATTCTGAGCATGTAATAAAAGAGACAAACATTCTGTCAAAATAGCAGATCTACAAGCTCACAACACAAGTTGTTGTTGGCTAGGGTTCAGTCCCAAGGTTGGCCATAGTTATTCTGGAGAGAAATCAGATATTTCTCACTTGTTCTTCTGTGGCAGGCAGGCAGTGAGTATTTCTCACAAAATAATCATTCTGTAGCAGGCAGGTATTTATCACGTAATAGTTATTCTGTAGCAGGCAGGTATTTATCACGTAATAGTTCTTCCTGAAATCAGGCAAGTATCTCATGTAATTGTTCTTCCTGAAATCAGGTGAGTATCATGTAATTGTTCTTCCTGAAATCAGGCGAGTATCTCATGTAATTGTTCTTCCTGAAATCAGGCGAGTATTTTTCACGTAATTGTTGTCTCCACCAGGCCGAAGGCATGGGGAGAGAGTATGTTTTGCACTCCGTGTGTCCGTCCGTCCGTCTGTGATCAGCTAATCTCCGGCACCGTTAACCCGGTCGATGCCACATTTTGCACACACACTCCCTGGATGCCAACGATGAACCACTGCCCCAAAATTTCCAGAACGGCCTGTTATAGCGCCACCAGGAGGCCGCTTTGTGCAAAACAAGTTTTTGGACAGTACACCTACAGATTTTGTCCAAACATCACGCAAATTGATACAGTCTCTCTAGAGCCATTCAGCGAAATGGGTCTTTCAGATTTCTCAGACTCCATCCTGATTGGCTAAGATTGTCTTCCAAAGTTCGCAGGAGTGCTCAGTTTCAAACAAAATGCTGCAAATCATGAACACATCTTGTGATTTCCGTGAAATTGTGCACGCACATTCCCACTATGCCGAGGAAGAAATGCCACATGGTCATGTAAGTTATTTCAGAAATCAGGCGAGTATCTCATGTAAGTTTTTTTCAGAAATCAGGCGAGTATCTCATGTAAGTTATTTCAGAAATCAGGTAAGTATGGGGGGGGGGTCCTTTCTCCAGCTTCCCGGATGATTCCTTGAACCGTCTCAAACTCATTTGATCAAGGCATCATCATGCACCCTGTAGTAGCCTATAAGGTGAGACAGTCAATCTCATGATTCACCAGCAGCATTTATGTTATAGAGCTTCTCTAGACGCACGCGTGGAACTGTAGTACGTCCCCGGGCGACCTTTCTAGTCGACGTAGGCGCGAACGTCAAACCTTTTCTTCTGTAGAAAATAGCAGATCTACAAGTTCACCGCACGGCACTCGGTGCCGCGCTGTGAGCTGATTATGTGGGTATTATGTGGGTATTATGTGGGTATGGTGCGTTTGTTTGGGTTGGGTTGTGAACTCTAAACCAGTGGTTCTCAAACATTTTCATGTCAAGGACCCCCAAATTGACATGCATTCTGCAGACCCCCATATGAAAATATTTTCTGCTAGGGTAATGTTTTGAAGATTTATCAAAATGTTTTGAAAATAGCCGATCTACAAGCTCAAAATGGGCAGTAATGGGACGCGTTTGTGAGCTTGTATATTGGCTATTTTCAAAGTAGAAAATGGGATTAAAGTGGTAAAATATTCCATATTTTGCTGTGGACTGCCTGGAACTTCCTCAAGGACCCCTTGAGGTCCTCAGACCAAACTTTGAGCATCATGCAGATGGCGCTGTTTTCCCTTTATGTTTTCAGATTGCACTTAAGAACGAAAAAGGCACCCTAAGAGTGCTCCACAGTGTGCGTAGATTCTGTTCTTACCTACGAACAAATCACAGCTAAGAAAAGATTGAGGGATCCCAAAACCTTCTTAAAAACTTCCTAAGTGGGTCTAAGAACAAATTTCCTCTTAAGAACGGTTGGCGCATGAGGCCCATTGTGACTATTAACTTTGTTTGCACTTTCAGTTACTTATGCTATAGTTAATACAATGTTAAACGTTCCTTGTTTGTGTGGGCTTCCTCTTTGTTACAAACGGAGCCATTTGTAACATCATGATATGTGAATATGCAAATCATTCCCCATAACATTGGGCCTCATGCGCCAACCGTTCTTAAGAAGTTCTTAAGAGGAAATTTGTTCTTAGACCCACTTAGGAAGTTTTTAAGAAGGTTTTGGGATCCCTCAATCTTTTCTTAGCTGTGATTTGTTCGTAGGTAAGAACAGAATCTACGCACACTGTGGAGCACTCTTAGGGTGCCTTTTTCGTTCTTAAGTGCAATCTGAAAACATAAAGGAAAAACAGCGCCCTCTGCATGATGCTCAAAGTTTGGTCTGAGGACCTCAAGGGGTCCTTGAGGAAGTTCCAGGCAGTCCACAGCAAAATATGGAACATTTTACCACTTTAATCCCATTTTATACTTTGAAAATAGCCAATCTACAAGCTCACAAACGCGTCCCATTACTGCCCATTTTGAGCTTGTAGATTTTCGAAACATTTTGATAAATAGCAGAAAATATTTTCATATGGGGGTCTGCAGAATGCATGTCAATTTTGGGGTCCTTGACATGAAAATGTTTGAGAACCACTGGTTTAGAGTTTACAACCCAACCCAAACAAACGCAACATACCCACCACATAAGAAAGTTGACTATTGTGAGATAAATAATAAAATACATTCATAAATATTGAAAATATGAAAATTTCTGTTCACTTCAGTACCTCTACAGTACTATTGATTTTTAATGTTTGGAGTCTGGTGTTCCACCATATTTAGACTTTAGTTTAGGTATTCTTGACTTCACTCAACTTTATTTCTGTGTGTGAGGTCCTGTGATTTGTGTGTGCTGCAATCACACACAGGTGTGACTGCAGGCAAGGCCATGGAGTCATGCAAAACCACACCCACCTGGGTGAACACAGGTAGGAAAGTGAATTCCCAATGCCTTATATGGGATTGGTGGGGCTGTTCACTATGGTAATTAGGATGCTAATTGGGATATGTGGGGTGTCTACCTATGATAATTTGAATGAACTGGCACACCCCTTCAAGTTACGAGGATTTGGATTCATCATCATAAGAACATGATCACGAACAATTCTGCCTACTTAAGAACGGTTCATGAATCTGACTGGACTTCTCTTAGGAATTCACTTAGGAAGAAATGTAAGCGGAAAAGTTAGAAACGCATGAGGCCCATTGTTTGTAAAACATTTGTAAAGTACTCAAATGTTTACTTACTTTACTTACACCCTTTTGGTGTTAGCATTATGTTATGCTTTAGCTATTAGGGATATTTTCAACATTTAGGGCAGTGGTTCCCAAACTTCCATGTCAAGGACCCTCAAATCGACATTTATTAGCCCACGGACCCCCATTTGAAAAGATATGCCAGGGAGCCCGACAAGAGGATTTGTTTTACCTCTAGCAGTGATTCGCAACCATTTTAATTCCAAGGAACCCCAGTTTGACATGCATTAGTCTACGGACCCCCATTTAATGGCATTCCTATCTCTGAGACCCCCAATTTATATTGTACAATCAATGCTAATTTAACTCTGGTCCATTTGATTCCATTTGTACACTCTCAGTTAGGGTCCATTTGGTTCCAGTTGTACACTCTCAGAGTTACAGACCCATACGGGTCCATTTGGTTCCAAACTATCATTTAGCTGGGGACCCCCTGGAACTCCCTCCCTGGACCCCACTTTGGGAACCACTGATTTAGGGTCATTACAATCACAATCTGGTCTGAGGTGGCCAGCTCATAACAGATGTCTATGTTGTTGTCCAGAGAATCATGGGCATCTGCTGTGCTCATACAATGATCTACCATGCCATGCTTCACTGATATGTGGATAGCTTTTCTCAGGTAGTGGTGGAAATTCACTTGACAATAAGATTATCATTACAACATATAAACAACTAGAACTGCACTCTGTCGAGTGCCTACTTGCTTGTTGCACACAAGTAGGCCATAAATGGCCTAATAGTCAGGGTTGTTTTGGGGCTAGCCATGTACTGTAGGTAAACAAGCTTTCCAGCAGTTTTTCAAGTTCAGCGAAACTACAAAAATACATCGCATGGATGCACCTGGGACGTATCCTCAGTGATGTATCCCAAGGTCATCGGGGTTTTGGGTCTTCCAACATCATACCCCTCACTCAGGTGACCCAGCCGGGGTGATCAAGTCCCGACTTACGTCCCAGTAGCTACCCTCGATCAGTCCCATTAGGGAAAAACCAGGGCCACACAATCCAGTCCTCCAAACTAAACATATACAAAATACCATCTGCAACAAGTGTCACGGTTTGTTATAACTGGCAGAGTCCGACAGAATGGAGACGACACAATTAGGAGAAGGAACACGTTTCTTCCTTCTGTAAATTAAGCTTTCAAGAATGCCAGCTTGAAGGCAAGCTAGTGCACTCTTTTGAACCTAACCACAAATACATCAAATGTCAAAGTCCTCCAAATATTGAGCTCTTCTTTATCAAAGTCAACATTCTGAAAGGGGGGGCTATGGAGGGGCCATCGACCAGACAGTGGGTGTCTAGCTGTGGAGCTTCAGCAGACACAGTATACACGTATACTGTATGTTGGTTTGTCTACTGTTGTTGAGTGACGAAACAATGTTGTTCCACATTAATACAAAACTCTGATGCTGGCATTCAAAGCAACCAAAGGTATGGCTCCCCCATATCTTGCAAGTATGATTGAACCCTACAAACCCTCCCGCGCACTCAGATCAGCCAACACAGGGAAGCTGGAAGTACCCTCACTAAAAACGCCAGGGGACAACGCTCCACACGTCCCAAACTCTTCTCCCTTCTGGCTCCAAAACTGTGGAATGCACTTCCCGTTGCAGTCAGAACTTCAGCATCACTCCCAATCTTCCGCCGTAGTCTGAAAACCCACCTTTTCAGACTCCATCATGGCCCATAGCACTTACCCTACCCCCTTAGATAGCACTTTTGTAGACTTAGATATCATTTGATAGACTTATAGCATGTTATGTAGACAGCACTATAATTGCATTGTATGTAGTCATAGCACATCATAGTATATGTATAGTTTATATGTATAGATATTCCACTGTTACGTTCTTAGCTTACGGTACGCATGTTTCATGATAAATGCTTTTTTATGTGATGTATTCCCATGCTTTTTTGTTCTTGCTTAATGTAAATCGCTCTGGATTAAGAGCGTCTGCTAAATGCCTAAATTGTAAGCTAATCATAATCTGCCCCCCCCCCAAAACAAAATAATAATTTGGGACAAACTGTAGTTTAGTAAAAAACTGTATTTATATCCACAGATACATTTGATTACACACAACATAAGCTTCTGTATATTTTTTATACATTTCTGATTCTATTATCTTTGAATAAAACATCTTCCCTGTGTGCTTCAAGGAAGGGTTTTGGAAGGGCTAGCCTATAATAATTACAAACTATCATCCATCATCGTCATATTTTCTAATTTGTTTCTCTCTCCTGCATTCCGTGCATTTGCCAGAAAGCCGCTAGGACGAGTCTTCAACGTTGACAGCACTGTCAATGTGTAGTAGGGTTGGTTGTAATGTTCATGAATATGCTTGTCCCGTCCGTCGAAATAAACAAATAAAGTCAAGTAAAGATGTCCGGCGGTAAACGGTCTTCAGAAGTCGTCGTCATCACAGATGTCCAGGTAAACATCGAAGGCTTCTCGGTTGCAGTTCCCGTCGGGAGTGAACACGTACTTGTGGAACGTCCCGTCAACACAGATAGCTGAGGACAGCAGAGGAAAGGAATATGTTAACACTATGACCCCTAACACGAGTTACCCGACCTAATTGATAAAGACCTCTTTCCCTCCCGACAACGAGGTACCAGAGTTGTTTTATTCGCCGTTTTATTTGACTTTTTCGTTTTCTTATACATTGTAACCCATATTTTCACCCAGTGTCAATTATTTAATGTAATCCTGGGCTCTACACTCACTCTGGCAACCTGGGGAGAGCAACGGACTGACCTCATGCTTCCTTCAATGTATGAGGAGTCCAAGCTGCTTCTTTTCACCTGACAGAGGGGAGTTTCCCCGGTTCGACAGTGCGTGGAAGGAACACGTTATACTTATTCCAACCAGTTCCTTTCCCCTCCATCAGTCGCCCGGGCTGGCCAGGGGGAGGTATAGTTTAGAGGCCAGGATTACTGAATGTTTTTTGTGAGGGTACCTACCTACCCTAGGGGACACGGGGAGAACATGCAAACTCCACACAGAAAGGCCCTTTCGCTTCGCCAACCATGCCTCGGGTATGGGTACTGATGACGCAGAGGAGAGAACACGCCCCCAGCGGGAATCAAACCCAGGACCTTCTAGCTGTGAGGCCACTCACTTCACACGGGTGTGATTTTTCACGGACACTGTGGGATACGTCACATGTTTGGATCCTCCGGGGTGCTCTGTCCTCGCTTCTTGTTGTTGATCGCGACCGGAATATTTTTCGACCCTATGACAAGCGATGGCACTATTTTAAGGCCGACTTTCGTGAAATGGATTCATACACCGCATCAAGGCTTTTATTGGGTAGGCCCTAAAATGATGATACCCTTGATCACAGGGAATGTTGGGTAATACGGATTCCGGTTGTCTGATGACTACAAACCAGTGACTACAACATGACGTAAGATATCACCTGTTCCCGACCGGTTCATGAACCCGAAATGGATTACCTCCCAGGCTAGGACATTACTATTGCCTTACAGATGACAGAGTTGACATGTGTTTAAAAAGTAACTAGGACATTACTATTGCCTTACTGATGACAGAGTTGACATGTGTTTAAAAAGGAACTAGGACATTACTATTGCCTTACCGATGACAGAGTTGACATTCTTGGATGTGTTCTTCCCAAACGCACAGATGCAGGCGCACTCAGCTGGCACGGTGAAGCTCGCCAATGACCACTGGCTGTCCACGTACTGACCAATCACAGGGCCCACCTTTCCGACGCGAGCCAATCTGGTGAGGGGAATTAGGGAACAGAGACTATTAAAGTCCAAGGGTTATTTTTTGCTGGTGAAAACCGATTCAATAATCTGGATTATTTTGATAGCCGATTCCGATTATGCTACCGATTATATCGTGCATCACATCTAAATACTGTGAGAAAAAAAAAGTCAATCAATCAGTCCAGCAGGGCATCCTTACGCAGAACGTCGGTTGAGCTTGGTGTCCTTCAGTGCAAAGATGTGAACTGTTCCTTTATCGCTGGAGGCGCACAGGAACGAAGAGTCGTGGCTGAAGTTGATGCTGCAAAGGAAACACAACAGAAGCTCGTCACAAAAACCACTGGTTCCCAAACTTTTTCATGTCAAGCAAGGAACCCCAAATTGACACTAATTAGCCCGCGGACCCCCATTTGAAAATATATTCCAATCACGGGTTATATCACCTTCATATAACCCATTTAGACCTGAGAACAGATTCTACAAATATATGTCTCTCTCTATATATATATTAACTACAGGTATTAATTACATATTTCCATTTTGCACCAATATTATACTGCCATGTCTTAATACAGTGTTGCTTTTTACAAATAAAATAAACAAATTAAGAAGGTTGATCACAAAGTTAATGTGGTATAGGCTACTTTGATGCAGGGAATGCGACGCGATGAAGAACACCCGCTGCCTGGGTGCCGTGAACAGTGAAGAATTCTAGTTTCTTACTTTGTGGCTCGTGCTGTTCGTTTGAAGAAAGAAGAATTATAATCCAATAATTTTAATCCAAGGTTTGTTTGTCTGGAGATCATATTATTAAAGTAAGTAAACTTTAAGAAGAGCTGGTCATTGTGCTGCAAAGCGAGAAGCTGCTCCGCTCTGCTAATTGATCTGACCTATATATTTGCGCAACTGACTGGCATGAGGTAGCCTAGTAATTACTTATTTGGCAGCACCTGCAATTCCAATAGTAACCTATACACATTTTAAAAGGCTTTCATATACTATTCATATTTTTTCTAATAAGGTCTGTCCTTAGATAGAAATGTTTTGGATATTAATTAATTATTAAAGCACAGGGCCTCACATTTCTCCCAGGCGGCTGATTGCACTGATACCGGCAGTCTATTGCGTTTCATTCCTCAAAAAGCGTCTGCTTTTGGTCCGCGAGCCTGCTGCCATAAAGCCTCGATTAGATGACGCTTTATTTCAGTTAATTTTACGGCAAGAGAAGCAAAATGCTGTTCCTTTACACTTGACAGTGTGTGCTGTTTTGATTGGCAAACTTACTTATATGCCTATACCATTATTTAGCCTAGTTTTAGTTTTTTTTTTGTTTAATTCCATAGAACTATAGAGCCTAGAGGGATGCCTGTGTCAGGCTTGATTGGTTGATTTAAAAGTTCATTGCGCGTTTGCGCTTAATAAGAGTTCATGGTCGGGTGTTGTTTTTTCCACGAAGCCTGAGTTTATTTCAGTTATAAATGTTACACAAGAGAAGCAAAATGCCGTTCGCCGTGTGCTGTGCTGTTTAGGATTATATTTTTTTATTTGATGGAGAGGTAATGCCTGTGTCAGGCGCTGTTTAACAATTGGTGATTTGTTACTGTCGGATGTTTCACATTTTTATTATAGACTGCTTAGTTCATTGTGCGTCACTGCTTTCATAAAGCCGGCTGCTATAACACCCCAACAAATCGTGATCGAAGGTCAGCCCTAGTACCATAGCATACCAGTAGAGGGTAGCGGGGTCGGTGCCTCTCCGCAGCTCCACCAGCTTGTCCCGGGTGGAGGTGTCGAACAGGCGGATGAGCGTCCCCTTGCGGGAGGCGGAGGCCGCCACGCTGCCCGGCTGGTTGAGAGCCACGCACGCCACCTCGCTCTGGTGGGCGTTGATGGTGAATGGAGCGGAGGAGGTGCCAGGCTTGGTGTTGGACAGATCCTTAATGGAGAGACCATGGAACAGAGTTAGTGATGGACAGGTCCTTAAAGGGATAGTTCACATTTTTTAACTTAAGCTGTATGAAATAATGTATATATGTAATAATGTATTGTCATTAACACATTCAGACCGTACGACATGTGGGAACGTCATAACTAATCCAACCGACTGATTGTGATGACGTGTATACTTCCTAGCGCTTTTTCATTGATATCAAACAGAGAAAATATATATTCGGATTTTTTTATTTTTTTGGGGGGTGGGCTTATCCTTCTGCAATGTACTTTTGGCGCATGCGCGCTGCCATTCACGTGGTGGAAGTTCTGCTCTTGTTTTGGTGAATATTAAGTAGGTCCGGTCATTTTGTGGGGGGCACTGAGGAACCATGCATTAAAAGTAAATTAATCTACAAAACTAGCGTCATTTGTATTGTTTCTAAAATATTAGCTTTCGCTATAGAAATTTTATCCCACGATTTTGCAACCCATTTTTGCAACCCATAGTGTCAATTATCTAATGTAATCCTGGGCACTACACAATTATCTAACCAACCTGGGGGGGGGCAGCGGACTGACCTCATGCTTCCTTCTATGCATGAGGAGTCCAAGCTGCTTCTTTTCACCTGACAGGGGGGAATTTCCCCGGCTGGACGTAGCACGTGGAAGGAACACGTTATTCCAACCAGTTCCTTTCCCCTCCATCAGGCGCCCCGGCTGGCCAGGGGGAGAGTGTTTAGAGACCAGGATTACTGCATGTTTTTTGTGAGGGTACCTACCCTAGGGGACATGGGGAGAACATGCAAACTCCACACAGAAAGGCCCTTTCGCCAACCCCGCCTCGGGTATGGGCACTGATGACGCGGAGGAGGGAACACGCCCCCAGCATCCCCAGTGGGAATCGAACCCAGGACCTTCTAGCTGATAAAATATTAGCACAACTTTCATTCAACTTTGACCCCTCTATCACATGGAACTGGGCGTAGTGATATGGACACAAAAAACATAGTTCCGTGTGATAGAGGGCTGAACGAAAGTTACACTATATGGTAGAAATATGTCAACAATATAAATGACGCTAATTTTGTACTTTTACTTTAAATGCGTGGCCCCCTGTGCCCCCCACAAAATGACCAGAGCAGAACTCCCACCACGGGACTCGGGCAATCAATTAATACAGTTGCAACCACTATATTAACACCATGGAGGCCCGGGCGGAGTTATCCGTCAAGTTCAAGGTCATGGTCAAGTGCCCAAGCCGGAGATTGATAAATAGGACAGAGATTAATGATAACAAAACCGTTCGCATCGCTTTAGAGCCTAGGAGCGCTTGTTGCCCGATACGATGACGTGTCAAAAAGTGACACGTCATCGAAGATGTTCCCTGCCTGTTTAGCGGACGAAAACGAAAATCTTAAAACGATCATAACTCCCGATCTAAATCATCCCGTCTAATTCTGAAAAAAGATCCTGTGTTTGACGGCCTTCCGCGGTCCAGTCGCTAGTCGCGATAGATTTATTCTTGTCTCCCGTTGTTGTCGATCGACTCTAGAGTGGTGTGGCTATTGTTAGCTGCTACACAGACATGCACAGCCGGTAAAAGTGGTCCGTGCGCTATAAATGATGGGCACATGGATGAAATGGATTAAATAGTTCCGGGCTACTAAGGTGTTAATGGCAAGTATTTCATACAGCTTAAGTTAAAAAATTGTGAACTATCCCTTTAACGGAGGGCATGACACAGGACCAGGGTTAGTGTAACCTCGCCTCACCAGGCTTTCCACCACCTCGGAGGAAAGCCTGGTCTCTGTTTCAAAAGTCTGTATGATCCTGTCGGGAGCGGATGATATTGTTACGTCATGTTGTAGTATTGTTTTGTAGTCAACAGGCAGGAACAACAGGTGGCAACTTTCTTTTCCTTTTTCTCAATAAAAGCTCTCGTAGCCTGTAGCTTTTATTGAGAAAAATCGGTTTGAGGGAAAAGGAAGTTGCCGCCTGTTGTTCCTGCCTGTCGACTACAAAACAATACTACAACATGACGTAACGATATAATCCGCTCCTGACAGGATCATATACGCTAAATGAAATGGTGCCCAGAGCCGGAAGAGGCATCTACCTTTATATGTCTATGTTCACACTGCCAGGGAACGTTGTGAATGTTTGCTTATAACTTGCAGACTGCCAGGTAACATGTTTGTGTATAACTTTAACTTACAACCAGTTGCAGACTGCCACATTTATGGCCAGGGAACACCAGCAGCTGTTTCTCCAGACTGGGACACAAATCACACAACCCTGAAATATAGAATGAAAAAAAAGAAAAAAACAGACATTTAGCATGATCACTGAATAGTGATCTTTATTCTTTAAGTTTAAGAATGATGAGAACAAGGCATATCTGGACAGTTTCTCTACCTTTGGGGTTGTCTGTGGTGTGGAACTCAAACAGTTTGTCGGGATTTAAGCACTTAAACTCTTTCCATTCCCATGACGCCTTTGACGACTTTTTTAAAAAGTGTCAATCTGTACTGTTGGCGACTTTGACGACTTTTTGTAATTTTTTGTGTACAGACGACCCTCGATTATACTAACCGTAGGCGGGTGTCTGGATTGGCAATTAGGCGATATTTGGACCTCAATAAAGAGGCACCTAGGCTGGTAATCCAGCCTGACAGCGTGTCGCGGGTTCGAGTCCCGATCTCGACGACCCTTGCTGCGTGTCTTCCCCCCCCCCCCCCTCTTTCCCCCTTTCCTACTGCAAAACCAATCAATTAAAAAAAGGCAAAAAAGACCCAAAAAATATCTTAAAAAGAAAAGAAAAATCTTCAATACCCCACGGCTAGCATATTAGCGCTTCTAGCAGCACCGAAGGAGCTCCAAACGGACTCAAAGATGGCGGATCGGGATTCTGTGCGGGCACCTCGCGTTTCCATGGTGTTTCGAGTGCAGAGGGGGCTGGGCACGGAACGCAACTATGTCGTGCGCATGCACCGCACGGACAGAGTTAACAAGATTTAATCAAAATAATGTGTCAGCAGATATGGCAGAAAGGTCCCCCCCCCTCCCCCACCAAAACCGGGACGCATAATCTTCCATTCTTATATCACGCGGGTGACGCTAACGTCTCTATAGAAGCGTTAATATTCCAAACAAGAGGCATGCTGAAGTCAGAAATTAAGACAGAACATTACCCATCTGGTCAAAACCATGGAGAGTTCCCTAGATTAGGAGATACGAGCCATTCTTTTCGAGCCGCAAACAAGGAAGTGAATGGCAGTGCGCATGCGAGAATCAACAAGAGCAGAAGGAGAGGCCAAAAAAAAAGAACAAATCGATAATTTTCAATCAATAAAAAAGACCTAAAGACGCCTACACGTCCAAGGCACCCCATGGTTTTGATATAAAAGACGTGTATACACGTCCAAGGCCAAAATTGTGTTAATACCAGTTTCTCTACCTTTGGGGTTGTCTCTCGTATCAAACTCAAACAGTTTGGCAGGGTTGTCAGGGAAACTGTACACGTAGATCCTGTTTTTCAAAACGATGACGATCCTGGAAAATAATGCAGAAAATGTTACCTTTCTATGACTGTATCCTCTGTATGAAGTCAGTAAGTCACACCCATCACACACACACACACACCCACCACACTTTCTATAAGGTAGGGCCGTCACCATTGCAATATTTAAGTTGACTATTAATTCAATTGTGCCAGATGTGTGATATTTATTTTACATGAACCACCCTCGCATCCCTATTCTGTATGAAACATTACCCGAAAATATCAGACCCCCGAGGCAGACCAAGGATCAGATGGGAGGATTACATCTCCAAACTGGCCTTGGATCGCCTCGGGATCCCCCAGGATGAAGTTACTAATGTTACTTTGGAGAGGGACGTCTGGGACTCTCTGGTGGAGCTGTCAACTGAAGTGATGTTGACGAATTCCAAATATTATCAAAGTATTCTGGGGGGAACGTACACTAAAAATAGCAGATCTACAAGCTCACAGCACATCTGGCAAGAAGGTTTGGTGGTCCATACTTACTAAGCATAGAGGGTGAGGTTTGGTGGTCCATACTTACTAAGGCTGAGGCTCTAAGTCAGGACTCTAAGTCAGGGGTGTCCAAACTCAAAGGGGGCCATATTAGAAAATATTAAAACACCCAAGGTCCAACTACATAATTTACCTAAACTATTCTATTTAACTATCATCATCAATATTTACGATTCTATTTAACTATTCATCATCAATATTTAATATCAATGGTTTTGTCAGGTGTGCGCTGTGAACAAAGTGTATCTCAGCCTTATGTCACATTACCAAATGTAACCAAGCAAGCAAGGTACAAAAAAAAGAAGAAATACAAGGAACACTGACAAATTATACTCTGGGAAATGCCCAGGTTAAAATAACTTTAATGTAAAAATGTCCCATACTGTTGGGTGGTGGTCTCTGTAACACATCTGCTCTGTCATTGGTCGGGAAAAAAAACAGGAAGTAGACAGGCAAATCGACCAATGACGAAGCTTCTAGGAAAATCTTTGAATGCAGATTGCTGCCCCTAGATGTGTCACGGAGACTACATTTTTTGGGGAGCGTTTTACCCATTGCTGGTGGTCTGAATACCAAAAAAAGCTCATTAAAGTTTTGACATATTATTGCTTATAGCAGCTTTAAACTGAGTTGCTATTGATAAATTCCAAATAAAGTATTCTGCCTCATGAAGCCCTGCCGTAGTGTTGAGATCACTTACTTGTCGTGCCTCATGCGGACGGCCAGGACAGACTTGGTGAAGGTAAACTCCAGCACCAGCTTGTCCTTGGTGTCCCGCTCCTCTCGGGCGTCGTCCCAGATCAGCACTGAAAGGAAACAACGCACACAGCCAATGAGAGGCACAGAGACTGAAGCACTGCAGCCAATGAGAGGCACAAAGACCGCACCATTTGGATGAAGGCCCAATCCCAATTGACTCCCTCAAGTCCTGAGCCCTGAACCCTCATTGACTTTAGTGACGTCAGCTGTAAGTGATTGAGGGTGAGAGGCTGCAAGGGCTCCAAATTGTTTTGAAAGAAATGGGACAGCACTTTGAAGATGAGTCCGCCATTCATGACACTTTGCATCACTTTATAAAAACTGTCCTATATTATATTATATTATATTATCAAGGCAGCACTGTGTATGCCTTGATCCCGCCTCTAGCTGCCGCTGATTGGCCAGGCCGTTTTGTGGCCGGGCATCAAGTCTGCCTGAGAGTTTTAGATGGATTGGTCAGATTGGTCATGACTGACCATGCTATTTATAGATGGCAAAATATCTACAGTGGTACATGTGAGAAACTTTTTTTTAATTGAAGTAGACAACTAAGCCTTTAAAATGAGATATGGCATGGTATGTACGCCCAGCAGAAAAAAGTTATTTGGAAAATAAAACTTCAAACAGGCATAACTTTTCAACTACACAGTGTAAATGCAGGCTCTTTTAAATGGCTTCCAACACAAAAACTAAACATTTTATCAACTCTGTTCATTTTTTTCCTGGAAGCAGACAAGTCAAGCTTTCTCTGAAGGTCTTTCGTTGTCGCACAGTCACAACAGAGAATTTTCAATAAATCATTAAAAAACGGCATTATCCCATAGAGAAGTCTATTAACTACATTGATTTGACTTGAATCTTTCAAAGAGTTAAAAGGGTAAAAAAGAGAAAAGTTCAAAGACAGGAAACGGGTGAATAAAAAGATCATGTGACTCACTGGAGATGTCCGAGAATTTGGGGTTGACTCCGCCCCCGACCAGCGCCAGGAGGTTGGACCGCTGTAGCATGGAGCACAGAGCTACGCTGCCGACCTGCTCATGATCTGCACACACACACACACACACACACACACACACACACACACACACACACACACACACACACACACACACACACACACACAATGAACAATGAACACGCAATAAAATAGATCAGTGATGTCTCCCCTAGACCCAAACTAGTGAAAATAGCAGATCTACAAGCTCACAAGACCTTGGTTACCTTTGGTATAAAAAAGGTCTTAAAAGTCATTCAATTGTCACTTTATAAAAGTGTAGACCCAGGTGGCTTGCTGAGACATTTGCATGCACAGGGGTGATGGTGATGGGCTGCCAATGTTACCTCCGAGGTGTTGTTTTTCTTGTTTTTTCGCCCCCATCTTTCACAAGCTAGACTGGGCAAGATCTCAATTGACTGGGCCTGTGCCCGAGTGGCCCAATGGATGCTACGCCAGTGCTGCATACATGGCTGGATAAAACTGTTAGGGGACTTACTTGCCCTGTTAAGACTGATATGAGGTTAGGGGACTTACTTGGCCGGTTAAGACTGAGGTTAAGGGTTAGTTAGATTTCGTGTTAGGGTTAGTAATGTCGGACAACGTGCGTCATCGCTGTCAAAACAGTAACTGAATGCAGCCTACTGAAACACCACAATATAACGTTTAGCGCTGGAGATGGTTGGGGTAGGTCAGACTACTGCAGCATTGAATGCTCTGAATAAACGTGATTTTGTCCCTTTCAATGCATTGATGGCATCCACTATAGAAATGGAGTAAAGGTTGACCAACTTTAACTCACCCAGGTGTCCTTTCTCCATCAGAGGTTCTACGTTGTATATTCTGACCCCAGTCTCCATCGCACAGCAGAAACAACCTGTAAGGTAGAAACAAAGAGGTAGAGGTAGGTAGAGACAAAAAGGTCCGGGGACCACTGGTGGTCCCCGGACCACTGGTTGAAAACCACTGATCTAATGTCTTCATCACACAACAGAAACAGCAGGTACGTGAAGAGAATGTTAGAGACAGGGGCTGCAATTCCGTAGAAGGGAACTTTTGGCTAAAACTAAATGAGAAAATAGTGGATCTACAAGCTCACGTGTCTCTCCCCCAGCCAGGTACTCCCCTCCCCCTCTCCCTAACAGCTGGAGTAAGTGTGGGGGAGGATCTACGTGAACGGAGGGTATGTACATTTGCATCCCACGGAGGGCTTAATAACCACTCAGGGACCCTGGGCTACCGTCGGCCAAAATTCAGAAACGGTAACCGAGGGTCCCGAAATGGGCTAACTGGAGTGTTTCTTTCTGGCTTCACATCGATTTAATAGAAGTTAAACTTAAACATGGTTATGCAAATGCATGTCTTACTTTGGTCCTGGTTGAACTGCAGACTGTTGACTCCTCTCTGCTGAGCCATGTTTGGGAGTTTATTTATTTAACTCCCGCTGTTATCAGCCAACTGCGGCAGTTGTTGTTGACGTTTGGGAGTTTATCTCCCGCTGTTATCAGCTTTCTATCTATGGTAGTTGGACCTTCACAGGCACATGTGGAAGAGAAAGGGAAAGACATGTTGTTGTTTACACCAAAACGACGTTTCTTTGTGACTTCAGTCAGTCGGCGTTGCTTAAAACCTCTGCTATTTACCGTTCGGTGTTCATATCCGGTATACAGTCCGCCTACTGTATCCGGTCATTTCCACGCACACATTAGTCTCGCGTTACCAGACTGTTGCCTCCGCGATTTCCAAATGCTTCATCAAACATTACTACTAATATCTATATAGCATTCGGAGATTGTGGAATAGTTGTCTGGCTACGCGAGACTACGCACACATACATGCTGAACCGTGAATATCCGCTCTACGCCGGATGTGCAACATTCAGGCCAAATAGAACCACACCTAGCCTTTAGCTAAGCAAAGCAAAGTTCTTTGTTTACCCAGGGTGAATGGACTACGCTCGACGAACTTGTTTACAGCCAGACCCTGCTCATAGAACATTTCATGGTAGGGGTTCAATGCCTTGCTCAAGGGCACTTCAGCGGTGGTAATTTTAACGTGCCGGTCCGGGGATACGAACTGGCGACCTTCCGATAACAAGACCGCTCCGCAAACCGTAATGTTACATGATGCAAATGCGTAAAAGCCCTGAAACATGTACATGAAACACGACGCTATTTTCTTTAGCTTGTTTTGAGAAAAGAAGAAAAATGTTTAAAAACGATAAAATGGTAAAATTACATCTACGAGAGCGTAAATCTTAGGCTAGAAATAATAAAACCGTTATTATAAATAAATGTCTAGAAGACTTACCATGCATGTAAAGATATATGTAGATTTATAAACTTTCAAAGAGTAAAACAACAGACAGACTTGACGGAATAATCCAAACATCAACAAAGCGACTGTACTTTACTGTAATGTACTGTACTGGTGAGGACGGAGGACAACTTGTTTATGTTGTTGTTAAAAAAAAAGACGACGTCACTGCCAGTGTTGCCAGGTTTTGCGAAAGAAACAAGCGCCAAAGAAAATAACACGCCCAAAGCAAGGCATTGAACCCCTACCATGAAATGTTCTATGAGCAGGGTGTGGCTGTAAACAAGCATCTCGAGCTTATTAGTCCACTTCCCTGGGTAAACAAAGAGCTTTGCTTTGCTTTGCTTTGCTTCTTGGTTAGAGTGGGTGACAATATTATCACACGGAAAGATGCAATTACCTAGTAACCTACATAGGTTCCATCCTGGAGGCAAATCTTTCCGGTGATAAAATGGCCACCAACATAATCAAAAAAGTCAACCAAAGAACAAGATTCCTATACAGGATCTCCTCACTGGTCAACAAAAACACCTTGAAGGCCCTAACAGGAGCCATCGTACAAGGTTTCTTCGACTAAAAAAAAAGGCTCCAGACTTCACAAAACAAACTGGTCAGGCTACTACTTGGCCTCACTCCCCGAACCCACCTCACCCCTGCCCACTTTGACAGGCTGGAATGTCTTAGGGTTGACGACAGAGTACAGCATCTTGCAATGGGTCAGATTCGGCACAAACAAGGGACTAAATTAATTTCTCTCCTATGCCACCAAAATGTGGAACTCTACCAACAGTCATTAAGACATGCAAATCCCTTGACTCCCTCTCAATGGGCACCTACGGACGGCTGCAATTCGAAACTGGCCCCCGTAAAATCGGAATCCCCCACGCACCCCTTTTCCCCCTCATAGTAGGTTTCTTTCCCCCTTATTACCCCCCTCCATGATGATTTCCTGTTTTTGGCTATATAGAAGTGTATTATTTGTACGTCTCTAAATGTTATGATGCATTGAACAAGGTGGACCCTCTTGTAAACAAGTGTAATGCTTTATTGGGTCGTCCACTCACAGTTGACAGTTTTTGTATGAGTTGTGCTTGAAATGTACTGTAATTCTGCAAACTGTTAATACATACTTCAATCAATCAATCAGCCCTTTAAAGTTGAAACCTATTTGAAAATAGCCAATCTACAAGCTCACAAGGCGTGAGAACCACTGGTGTAAACTGGTTTATTAAGAAACTGGTTTATTAGGAAACAAGCCTCACAACAAGCAACTTTGGAGGAAAATAGTAAGCCCAAATTCGCTTATAACAAGCGGACATGGCAACACGGATCACCGCCCATGTGTTTCCGGGAGCCTCAAATTGTGTAAACAAAGCCATGAATAAAAAAATCCCACCCGTGTGAACTGAGTGGTGCAACTCCCCTCCCCCCCCCCTCTCTCTCTCTCTCTCATTAGCAGGCAACAGTGCAGCACTATTTGTCTCTCTCTGTTTCTGGCACAACAGCGCCCCTCATGAGTCACACATGAGTCACAAACATAGTCACAAACATACATAGGTTAACGTCACAGACATTGCTGTACTCATGAGTCACACACGAGTCACAAACATAGTCACAAACATACATAGGTTAACGTCACAGACATTGCTGTACTCATGAGTCACACACGAGTCACAAACATAGTCACAAACATACATAGGTTAACGTCACAGACATTGCTGTTCGTTGGAGTGGTTGCACCACTCAAAAAACGAATCATTAAGAAGTACCGGTAGTTAAAGCAACGCGTCGCTTTGCACAGCGGTGCGAGCTTGGGACACTATTGATTTATTTTCACAAGTTTGGCAAAAGTCTTCTACCCTCCGTGACCATCCAGACCAGTAGGGGGCTGTGGTTCTACGCAACGCGCATGCTCCAGACCAGGTCAGAGAGGACAGGAGTTGCACTTCCGAGGTAAACACAAGGAGGCTGAGTCTAGAAACACGTCGAGTTGATCCAGTGAGTTTTAATTACATTTTTGTATTTTCCTAAATTCCTACTAACACGATCACTCTGAATTGTTTGATCCAGTGGTTTTTAACCCTTTTCATGTCAAGGTTCATTATTTACATTATTTATTATTTGCATTTGAGCCGCGGACGGACCACCATTTGATGACATCTAGCCTCTCAGTCCCTAGAAGACTAAAGAATATTGTGTTGTCATTGGATACGATTTTGTCCACAACTCCATGCTGTCACCATTAGGAGAGATAACAGCCTCAGACACGATCAAAAATAACAATTCCTCAACATTTCTCTAATTGTGTAGACTTCTTGTAAATTAAGTAATGCAGATGTTTAACAACAACAATGTAACTCTTGAGAGCGTAAAATTAAACAAAGTGTACACAAGGGTCCATTTCTTTTCATTTTACGCTCTCAAGACTTGAAGAGTCCTATAAGGTCTATAGGCTATATAAGGGTCCATTTGGTTCCGTAACCCTGGCCCATCCCATCCCACACAAGCGATTCTTCTGATTTTTCTGTCCCTCAAATGAACAATTTGGATCTGGTGACTGGTCACCCTAAATGTGACCTGGCTGTTTCTTTCAGCAGGTCCAGTCAGTGAAGTCATGACAAGGTGGGCCAGAGCCAACAACGTCCACAAGCACAAACCAGCAGAAGCCACTCCATGGAGCAAGCTGAAAGCAGCAGGAGGTACAGCAGAGATTTGATTGATTGATTCAATACTTTATTAACAACAGTTTGCAGAAAAACACACAGGGAAAGTACAGTTCAATACAAGGTCTGTAGAAAATAGAAATCACTGGCTCGTTTCCATTGGGGTCCTTCATACTCAAGTCATCGAAGAGAGAGAGAGAGTCAGTCACTACATGATCTCCTGATGGCATTTTTTTTCATAACCTTCAGAATCGTTGCCTTGGATGTGTATGAATTAATCTGTCCATTTTTTTAAAATAAATGCCATAAATTGGCAAACTTTAAAAACAAACTGGAAATAGCAGATCTACAAGCGCACAGCGTGTCAGCTCACGTGTCGAGATGCGTTGTGAGCTTGTAGATCGGATATTTTTTGAGGGGCGCTTGCCCCTCCTATATACAGGTTTAATGTTTGTTTTTAGTTCAATGTTTGTTTTAAAAACCCCATTGACAATGAAGGGAAAATTTACGTCATCTTGTACCTAACACAAACATTAAATGCCATTAACAATAAAGAGAATTTAAGGTTTGTTTTGTCACCGTTTGTTTTACATCACCATTACATCACCTAATCATAGCAACATGAGTTAGAATTCCCTCCTCGATGTTGTAAGATGATAAGAGCGCCCCTCACTTGTCACTTCACATGGGTGTGATTTTTTAAAGTGTTAAAAGCCTTGATGCGGCGTAGTGTGAGTCACGCTTTTATTGGGAAGGCATTATTCTTCCGGTTTGAGGGACAGGAAGTTCTGGTTTAGAGGGTTACTTACAACATGACGTAACGATATAAACTGCTCCTGACCGGATCATAAACCCGAAAAAGAATGCTGCCCAGGCTAAGAGCAGATTCTATTTCTATGTCCAACACACAATGACATCATTGCTTTTCCATTGTTTCCATGACAACCCTCAGCAGCAGCAGGAAGAGGAGGAGCCAGTAGTAGTGGACCTGGAGCTAGACAACCACAGTCCAGTCCACCTGGAAGAGCAGCCGGTGCCGGTTCTTACCGAGGACCACAGCCCCAAAGGAGAGACGGTGGAGGTAGTGATAGAGATCACAATCGACTAATAACAATTATTTTTGCGATAATCGCAACTACTTTGCATATTCTTAAGATTTTTCAAATATAGACCATAGCAGAAATTAACACGCACCACGTCGTAAGCTTGTTACATCTCCTATGTCTGCTGTCTTTGATAGCAGACATCAAGTAGATTCACTTGAAAGTATAAAATGATTAAATATGTCTGTCATTTCTTTGTATACTTAAGATATTAGTCGTATCTGCTCTATGTAGTTAGATTTTTATTCATGTGTTTCAATAATATCAAATTGTTAATCCTCAATGTTTTGCATATTCGTCACAATTTTCATAAACACTATACTAACATAGCAGGAATAGCATATCTACAAGCTTACAACATGCATCATAAGCTTGTAGATCTGCTATAAATCATGTATAAATTAAATTAAAAGTATATTTTTTAAATGTCTGTAATTTCTTTGTATACTTGAGTAATTAGTCATAATATCTGCTAATGTTGACACCAGCCCTAGGTGGAGGAGACCCTTTGAGACAAATCCAGACCAGCGGCAGCAGGTCGGGGAGTCTGTTCAGGAAGAAGAAGGAGTACCATGACAACAGCGACGTCAACGGATTCCTGGAGTACCTGCAGGAGACTGGACAGTCTCTGCCCCGGGGGAGCGGAGGAGGTATGGGACAGTCTCTGCCCCGGGGGGGTGGAGGAGGAGGAGGAGGTATGGGACAGTCTCTGCCCCGGGGGGGGTGGAGGAGGAGGAGGTATGGGAGTACGGAATAGGGATGGCAGAGCATGTGAGCGGTGCGGTGTGTGAGCAGAGGGGCGAGTGGAGTGATTTTTAGCTCGCTGAGCGGGTTTTAAAATGCGCCAGAGCGGTTTTCGGAGCGAGGGTCGCCCTCCGCTCCAAGCCGCTCCGGGTCGGTCGGGGCCGCCGCGCACCACACGTTGGAGCAGGCAGGGTCACAGACGCGTCCGATTTTCCTACCCAATTTCGCACCAGTGAGGGGTGGGAGGGCGAGAGCCCCGTATGCAGAATTGCAGATTCAAACACACTGCCTTATTAATTCCTACAGAAAACAGCCTTTACAATTGTTTTTGCCTTAGGTTCAATATTCATAACTTGTAATATGCTATTGGCTGTTTGTATTCTTTTTGGAAAAATATAAAAAGATACTCATGGAAAGGCTATATTGTTTTACTTGACCCTATAAACAATTTAGTATAATTTAGTTATGTAAGGTTTTGCCCACTCAAATGGTACCTCGTCAGATAATCCCCACATAGCCTACAACAACTTCCGTGAATCGACTTCACTGTAGTAGCCTTTTCATAAATCATATTTGTACTTAGGCTGTCTTCTGTCGTGAAAGTTTATAGTTAGAGAAATTCAAAGTTTCAACACCAAAGTAGTAGTAGTTGTTGTGCATTAGACATTTCTACTGAATGTTTCCTTTATCCTTGTGTTGCGCTTCTGTTTTCGCCAAAGTTTTCTTTACGACCCGTTGTCCAAGTTCCACAGCCATCTGCCGTCCAAGGCTTCTACGGGCCGACAGCGTGGAAAAAACTTGCACTATACCTTTGACAGGCAGCCTCTGTAGAACATTTTAAAGCACAGCTTGTTGATCTTTTAAATTCCTTGTTATTCATGTCCTCACTGTATTGCTATTATTTTTAATGTTTTATGCCTTGCTTTTCTTTTTTTCTCCATTGCTCTTTAAAGCACTTTGAGATGCATTTCATTGTATAGCACCTCATGAAAGGTGCTATACAAATAAAGTTTTATTATTATTATTATTATTTCACCGGGTACCAATTGCCTAAGGTGTAATCCTGGGCTCAACTCTCCCTCTGCCAACCTGGGGAGAGCCCCGAACTGAGCTAATGCTTCCTTCAATGCATGAGGTGTGAGCAGGCCGCTTCCAGCAGGGACTGGTCCAACCAGTCCCTGGTAGGAAGTACTGTAGCGCGTGGAAGGAAGTTAAGGAACACATTATTCCAACCAGTTCCTTTCCCCTCCATCCAATCGTTATGGTTTATTGTGACTTGTGTGAGCGTTTTTTTAATCACGATATACAATAATACGTTCCATCCCTAGGTGGAGGGGGACAGGAGGACAAAGGACTGCGGGAGGAGGTGGAGACGGCCTTGTGGAAGGACAGACGGAGAGAGGACAGGAGGATCAGGAGACAGGACAACAAGAAGAGCAGCATGGTGAGTGTTGATGGAGCAATGGGTCCCAGTAGCACATCATTGCGATTATCTCAAATAATTACGACTAGGCGCACACAGGGCGGGGTACCCCCCACGGCCACAAGGGAGGGGGGGGGGCAAACGGGTAAGGGCTAGTGTAATAAATTAATTGTGACAGGCCTACTGGACGCATCCTAGCTTCACAACGCGCCAACCAGAAGTGTAGCGCCTGCTAGGTCACTCGGGCCGTGGCCCAGTCGACGGAGCTCTGGCTCCGGATAGGCTGCTGAAAATAACATCTGCTACTCTGACAAAAATAGATAGATTGGCTGTACCTTTTACCAATAAGCTACAAAAGCTGCAAACACAACTCGTGCATATCAATGGTCCATGTGTGACATGTTAAGTACTGTAGTCTGTAGGCAGGCACATAGGCTACTATCAGATGGCCTGATGTCCTGCTTTAACTGCAAGAGAGCGGGTCATGGCGTGTTAGACTGACCTGTCTGTCTGACCCCTAGCTGTGTTATAACTGCAAGAGAGACTGACCCTGTCCTCTCTGTCCCTTAGCTATGTTTTAACTGCAAGAGAGACTGACCCTGTCCTGTCTGTCTGACCCCTAGCTGTGTTATAACTGCAAGACTGACCCTGTCCTCTCTGTCTGTCCCTTAGCTATGTTTTAACTGCAAGAGAGACTGACCCTGTCCTCTCTGTCTGTCCCTTAGCTATGTTTTAACTGCAAGAGAGACTGACCCTGTCCTGTCTGTCTGGCCCCTAGCTATGTTTTAACTGCAGGAGAGACTGACCCTGTCCTGTCTGTATGTCCCCTAGTAATGTTTTAACTGCAAGAGAGACTGACCCTGTCCTGTCTGCCTGTCCCATAGCTGTCTATACTTGCCCTGATGAAGACTCCTTTGTGAGTGGAAACATGTTGGCTTTATTAAATAAAGTTCCTTGATTTTTATCCACCCTCTCCTCATTTTTGAGTGCTCAGATCGCCGCCTTTTCTCTAGTATTCCAGTCCCACTGATCTTTGAAGCACCAGTCTACTTTATTTTTAAACTTTTATTGCACCTCCACCTGGTTGATTCTCTCTTTGTCCCCTAGCTGTGTTTTAACTGCAGGAGACCGGGCCATGGTGTGTCGGACTGCCCCGAGGCCCACCGGGACCAGGAGATGGGGACGGGTATCTGCTACCGCTGTGGCTCCACCGAACACGACATGCAGAAATGCAGAGCTAAAGTGGACCCCGCTCTTGGTGAGGATACACAAGCCCTGATACGTTGTTGTTACAAACTGCTAGTTAAGACTGCCTCTATGTATTGTAACATGTATGTTGTGTTGGTCATGTATTGTAACATGTATGTTATTGGTCATGTGTTCCAGGAGACTGTCCGTACGCAAAGTGTTTCATCTGTGGTCAGAATGGTCACATGTCCTCCTCCTGTCCAGATAACCCCAAAGGCCTCTACGCAGCAGGTATGAAAACCAACTCTTCTTAAAGGCCTCTGGTATTACAACCACCACAACTCTTCCTAAAGGCCTCTGGTATTACAACCACCACAACTCTTCCTAAAGGCCTCTGGTATTACAACCACCACAACTCTTCCTAAAGGCCTCTGGTATTACAACCACCACAACTCTTCCTAAAGGCCTCTGGTATTACAACCACCACAACTCTTCCTAAAGGCCTCTGGTATTACAACCACCACAACTCTTCCTAAAGGCCTCTGGTATTACAACCACCACAACTCTTCCTAAAGGCCTCTGGTATTACAACCACCACAACTCTTCCTAAAGGCCTCTGGTATTACAACCACCACAACTCTTCCTAAAGGCCTCTGGTATTACAACCACCACAACTCTTCCTAAAGGCCTCTGGTATTACAACCACCACAACTCTTCCTAAAGGCCTCTGGTATTACAACCACCACAACTCTTCCTAAAGGCCTCTGGTATTACAACCATGCCACAGCATGTAAACTGTGCCTAAAGGCTGGTGTGTGTTTAGTGTTAAATGATAACATTATAGGGTCAGGACACCCCCGTCATTTATTTGATTAGAAATTGAGAAATGAAAATAAACATAAAATGAAGGCGTGGTTATCTGTTGTTGTGGGGGTGAGAGGGTGGAGTAGAGTGTGCATATCATTATATTCAAAATCAACGCGGGCGCCGGTCTGCTCAGTGAACCCTGTCTCTACTCGCCAGCAATGAAGGAACAGGGAAACCACACACCCCTAATATAAATCTATACGAAACAGACAAATATTAATTACGTCATGTAATCGAACACCCAATGAGAAAATATGTAATGATTGGTGCCGAACCTTTATTTTCTACTCAGAAACCTGGAAATTCACAGAAATAGCTACAGAAATAGCAGAAATCTCTGAAACCAGAAGCACATGAGTAAATTATACTATATCATTGCTCCCTATCACAAAGGCCACAATTATCTTTGTTAAAATCTAAGAAAAAGTGATTTTGGGTGACCCTTTAATTAATTTCAGATGGTTGCTGCCGTGTGTTTAGTGTTTAATTAACATATGAATTATTTGCAGGAGGTTGTTTAATGTTAAATGATAAACATGTTTAACGTCTTTATTAATTGCCGGGAGATTATTTAATATTAAATGATAACATGTTTAATTAACTAATTGCAGGAGGTTGCTGTCGTGTGTGTGGTTCGGTTGAACACTTCCAGAAGGACTGCCCAGAGCACCAAGCTACAGGTGAGTCACTCCATAGTGGAAAGCAGTGGTTCCCAGACCTTTTCATGTCAAGGACCCCCAAAATTATACTCATTAGCCCGCGGACCCCCATTAGAAAATATATGCCAAGGGCCCCCCATAAGAGAAGATTCTTCCGGCTCTAGGGCCCCCAGTTTGACCGGCCCTGCACTATTTAATAGTATTTCTATCTCTGGGACCCCAATACATATTGTAAAATGAATGTTGATGTAACTCTGAGAGTGTACAAATGGAACCGAATGATCCCGCTAGGGTCCATTTGTACATTCTCTGAGTTACAGACCCATAAGGGTCCATTTGGTTCCTAATTGTCATTTAGCTGGGGACCCTGGAACTCTCTCAAGGACCCCTAGGGGTCCCCGAACCCCACTTTGGGAACCACTGGTGTAAAGGCCAATTCATAGTCCTGTTTTCGGTGAAGAGGTGACCATCAAAAACTACAACATGACGTCACGCAGCGGTGGTCACCGCTCACACAACACAGTTTTTGAGTGGTGCAAACCACTCCAACAACCAGCTTTGTCTGTATCTATGTGTCTATGTATGTGTGTACCTGTACGTGTGTGTACCTGTACGTGGGACCCAAAAAAATGAGAATGGTTACTATGGTCACTGACATTACGTCAGACCACAGCTGATCAGGCTATATAAGACCTTGCACCACTCAGTTCACACGGGTGACTATGACTATGAATAGGCCTTGACCCAGACCCTAAACCTAACCCTCCTTCATAGTGTAACCCTAACTCTAACCCAGAGTACCAAGCTTCAGGTGAATGGTTTCATACTTCCGTTAAATATTGATATGTTTGTAGATAACTTGTTTACGTTTTATATTTAAGCTACCTCTGTGACGGTGGGATCAGTGGGATGGCTTCATATTTATGTTTTACATTTATGTTTTAGCTACCTCTGTGACGGTGTGATGGCTTCATATTTATGTTTTAGCTACCTCTGTGACGGTGGGATCACTGGGATGGCTTCACATTTATGTTTTAGCTACCTCTGTGACGGTGGGATGGCTTCATATTGGTTTTATATTTATGTTTTAGCTAACTCGGTGACGGTGGGATGGCTGTCCAACAACATGAGCGCAGACCACGAGGACGTCCACCAACCAGAGAAGAAAGAAAAACCAAAACAAGCCAAGGTGGTGAAGTTCTGACCTCTGACCGGACGCATCGCCGCTTCTCAACGTCGTAGTCCGTTTTGCGGGTCCATTTGGTTGTATTTGTACACTCTCAGCGTTGACCCATAAAGACCTGAGGCCTTCTAAGTGCCTTCTAAATCATTTGTTCTAACCCCCACCCCCCAATCTGAAAATGTTTCGTGCCATGGACCCCCAGAAGAGATTTGTTCAAAATTATTGAAACACTTTAATTTTCAAACGTTTATCCAAAAATATCAGATGTACAAGCTCGCAGCTCTAGCTTCTTCCATTTTTGAGAGCCACTATTCTAATTCCATGCTGTATTGATGTAGGTACCATCAGAATGATAACAGGTCTTCTACATTCTGTAATTGTGTAATTCTTGTACATTTTGTAATGCAGATGTTTAACAATATTTTAACTCTTTGAGTATAAAATGACACCCAAAGTGGACCCAAAGAGTTAAAGATCTATAAGGGTCCATTTGGTTACCAACTCTTCCATCATTTAGCTTGGGACCACATGGAACCCCCTCAAGAAAGAAGACCCCAGCAACAAAGACAGTTAATAATGGAAAACGATATTGAGCACTGGGAGTGGGACACACATTTTATTTAATTTGTAATATGACCATACTGATTACACGTATCCTACTATATTCATTATTCACATCTCACTTTATTCGTTTTTAGAACATCTTATGGGTGACAGAGCCCTCTGTGATTAATTGATTGATTGAACATTGTATGAACAGATTGTAGAGTAAACACAGTTTGAGGAAAGCACATTTCAATACAAGGTCTTCTAAGGATTGAAAAAGTTCCAATGTACATATATCATAATATAAACGGTTAGAGACTGATCGTTATTTGTCAGAGGTTGGTGTACAGCGTACAGGTTGACTATATATGCAATTTAACCCATTCTGAACGGGAACCCCTTTTGGTGTTTTAACTAAGCATTATGTTATACTTTAGCTATTGAAAAATAGCAGATCTACAAGCTTGTAGGTCTGCTATTTTTTAAAAATCGTGAAAATGCGGCATAAATCTTTGAATATATATTCTTTCAGAAGACCTAAATGGTTAAGCAGTTGTTTCACCCCTGTCTAAACCTTTTACTTGCCTGTGTTACAATCCTTTAGTCTAGTGAAGGAAGGATTGCAAATTTGCGACATGGTGTTGGAAAGTGAAATGTTTTTTTTATCAATGGCCTTTTTGATTTGGTTCCTTTAGAACTTTGCATGATTTTACAGATACAATGTCCTTTTTGAAACATGATTGTTAAAGACATGATTTTCAATACTTTTTACGTTTTACACAATAGAAAATATTCTTAACCTAACTTTAAGTAAACACCAAATTACGTAATATAAAATGAAAGTGACCATTGAAATCTAATCTAATTACACTAATTTACTTTAGCAAAACACTGAGTCAGCCTAGGGCTGCTCTGAGTTGGTTCAAACATTATACATAAACCAGTGACATACTATCCTTCAGAAAGACATGCACCCTCGATCAGCAAGCATAATGAAGTTTAAACTATTTAGACCTGAGGACGATTCTACAAATTCCTTCTAAATCCTGAGAGTTTTCAGAAAAAAAACATGTTTCTGTGTCAGGCCGCCAAACCCCATCTGAAAATATGTTGTTTGGGGCAGGCCCGTCTAGAGTTTGAATGGACAGGTATAAGTCAAAAGGGAGACATCGAAGAGGAAGGACGGGTTGGGAAGGATCAACATCTGGAATGTCAGAACAGGTCAGCTCTATACAGTATATGGAGATCTAAGGGTTTGAGGTCAGATGTAGAGTACTGGCCCGCTCCATATGCAGATCTAGATGATGATGCTGTCTTCTCCATGTATGGCTATCCAGGGTTTGATGTCGTTGTGATGTCAGTGTCGTGATCTTCATATATATGTTATATATCATATATATGGTGGCATGACGTGTCACGAGGCGTGACGGACTGACAACCATATATGCAGGCTTAATGTGTATACTTTAAGGGAGAGGGGGCACGGTGCAGTCGGTAGTGCTGTCGCCTCACAGCTAAAAGGTCCTGGGTTCGATTCCTGCTGGGGACGCTGGGGGCGTTTTCTCTCCACCGCGTCAGTAGTGCCCATACCCGAGGCGGGGTTGGCGAAAGGGCCTTTCTGTGTGGAGTTTGCATGTTCTCCCCGTGTCCCCTAGGGTAGGTACCCTCACAAAAAACATTCAGTAATCCTGGTCTCTAAACTACCTCCTCCTGGCCAGCCGGGGCACCTGATGGGAGGGAGGGGAAAGGAACTGGTCGGAATAACGTGTTCCTTCCACGCGCTACGTCCGGCCGGGGAAACTCCCCCGTCAGGTGAAAAGAGAGGGAGAAGCAGCTTGGACTCCTCATGCATAGAAGAAAGCATGAGGTCAGTCCACTGCCCCCCCCCAGGTTGGCAGAGGAAGTGTAGCGCCCAGAACATATATAATTGACACTGGGTGAAAAAATCGTGGGATAAATTTAAAAACATAGGCTTATATACTTTTATGGGGTGCATACTAGTTTAGACTAGTCATTGGTTAGACATGGGTTAATGTTAGGCAGCACTAGACTTTTATGGGATGTTCTCGAAAAGCCTTTTGGCTTCTAACTTCTCCATGCACAATATTAATATGTATGTTTCTTCTGTTTTTTACTTTTTTATGTGCTATAAATAAAACCCTAAACTTGCTGCCTCGTTTTGTCCCAGCCGATAGGGACTTTAAGCAACGACGGTTACGGCAGCAATCGGAAATGGATCAGCGCTCGATAGATAAACCTGCTTGCCGTCGCAGCCCTTCCTACTACGGCAGAAACTACCCTTCCACGTAGCGTCTACGTCAATGATTTTAGTACTTTGGAATATGGATGTGCTGATGAGACATTTTGTCCGATATCGATATCCGATATAATTAATTGCTGTTATGGAAGATAACCGATATTACCGATGTCGATATGATCTCATTCTGTATTGAAAAATTATAATAATTTTGTCCATTCTGAAAAATACATACCTCACAATGCGTCAATCTTGTAGAACTGCTTGTAGATTCTGCTAAAATAATGTTCCCTTCAGAATAGGGATGTTAGGGTTTAGTACACTTGGCAGAATGTGAACCCATGCATGTTGAGTACATGCACCAAAGTTTTATGTTAGAAATGTTGAGTAGGGGTTCCCAGCATGTAGAAACTGCCGGATGCCAACTTGCATATGTTGAGCAATTTTCATAATTGGCATATGTGACCATACCATTAACAACCAATAAGGAAAATAAATCTAAATTTCATCATGCATTTAAGTAGCATACCAAACTAGGGGGTTTTCATGATGCTGAATCCCTTCCAACAGTGACGTAGAGTAGACTCTGTGGGGGCAGTGGGGCTCCAGCCCCCATGAGGAATTAGACCTGAATATATATAGCCTATTCGCCTCGCTACGTCCCGTTTGTACCGCGCCAGGTCGCGCCCATGACGATTATAAAAACATTTAGTTTCTGCCTTCCAAGCATTAGTTTTGCACAAAAACCACTCCTTGGGATAAAAACGGCCATAGCTGTCATCACAAAAGTGGCTATAGTCGTTTTAGCCCAATGAGTGTTTTTTTTTGTTGCAAAACTGGCGTGCTGCTGTACTTTGTCCAGCCCTCTAGTTATAACCTTAAGGTCCACACACACATCCCTCTGAGAGTTTGTCTGAATGACCTCATCCTGTACGCGTACAGGAGTGGGTTGAGGGCTGAATTGGCATGGGACAGTAAAATAGCCGTCAGGGTGAGTGGCATGGGCACGGGGCAGTGCGGGCAGAGGAACAAGACGCAGTTGATGATATGTATTGGCATCCAGCACAACATGAAGAGAAACAGGACCAGGAACAGAGACGTGGCCTTGCGGAACTCCTGGCGGGTACGCATGGCGCGTTTGTCCTCAATAGCTGGCCTCGGGCAGGTATCGATCACAAAGACAGTGGTAGAACCAGAGCTACTAGAACCAGCGGACCCCAATGTCAATCCTGGTTTTGACCCCAAAGCGGCGTTCCTCGCCCTTTCAATTAACAGCCTAACGTTAGCCCGAGCCCTATTCGAACTCTCTAAAGCAAGTCCAGTTCCATGAGAACGACCATCTTCGGTCTCTATTCTGGTCCCTGACCCTACCTCAGGTCTTACCCTAGCTCTGTTTAAAACTCTTTCTCTGACCTCTAACCCAGTAGAATCTCCACCCATCCCCTCTACAGTAGGCCTACCCATCCCATCTGCATCTCCACCCATCCCCTCTACAGTAGGCCTATCCATCCCATCTGCATCTCCACCCGTCCCCTCTACAGTAGGCCTACACATCCCATCTCCAAATCTAGCTTCAGTTTTGGTCCTGGTCATGTGTCTTATTCCAGTCCCATCTTCCACATCTACTCTAGGTCGTGCTCCTCCTTCCACACCTGCTCCAGCTTCTGCTCCAGTCCGTACATTATTAGACCTTGCTTTGCCTCCAAAAGCATCAACGTCACCCCTAACCTTATAAGTGGTCCCAGACTCAAACCTGTATTCAGGTCCAGATCTCTCCCCTGTTTCTGCACCACTTTCATTCACTGTCCCCGCTGCATGAATTGCAACTTCTATGCTCCCCCGAGTGAGTTCTACGACGTCCCTGGATTCCTCAGTCCTGTTCCCTGTCCCCGCTTTTCCGACAGCTCCGGCATCCCTCCGCCCAAATTCCACCGCAGGTGCTCTGGCAACACTGATACGCCTCAGCTGGCGTCGGATCGTGAGGAAGATGTGGCCGTACATGATGAACATGACGACAAGGGGAACGAGAAGGCAACCGAAGTAGTTGAAGTAAACCATGTATTCCATGTCCACCACACACGTGAAGATGCAGTAACTGTGACGACAGGATATATACAGTAGAGTTATTCATGTTAATGGAATAATTTGGCAAACATATGTGAACACTTTTATTGTGCCCTTAGACATGCTAATGTTGCTAATGTATAGAAGAATATAGGGTTTAAGTGGTTAAGGCAGTGGCTCTAGTCTAAATACGTTAGTTGTCCAGTGTGATCCAACATTTATGCATTATACCTCAAAGTTATGAATTTACCGTTGTATTACTGTAAAGTTGTGTTTTGACTGACACCCTGTAGGATAATAATCAAAACCTTAAGCCTAAACCTTAACCTTAGTGTTTGCATCCTCTTTACATACTGGGGGAGAAACACAGGCTTGTAGACTATTCACTCATACTCTATGTCATGGCCACAATCATTTTAATTTGACTGTTTAACTTGTCTTCTTGTACTGTACTGTGTCTGTCGTAATGTTACTCACTAAGTTGTAATACATCATTGCAACGGTGTAATGTGTTTAACACGTGGATAACAGTGTTGATTTCGTCGACTAATGCTACGACAAAAAAAATATTCGTCGACTGCCTTTTATCACTAACGAAAATGAGTAATTTAACACTTGGTTGCATGCTGAAAATAGCAAATGTATAAAATCAGCCATTACGATGGCATCAAGGCCTGACTAAATCAACTGTAGATTTACTAAAAACTTAGGATATTTAGTCGACTAAAACCAGACATTCCAGGTGACTAAAATGTGACTAAACTACTATTCAAGAGACTATATGACTAAAACTAAAATCTGAATTTGTTGTCAAAATCAACACTGTGGTGAATAATGTGCACAGATAATGAATCCTCACTCTGCGTCTGGGGTTTGTTTGTGCCAGTCCATGAGGGGCACAGAGCCGCAGATGATAGCCAGGCTCCAGGTGAAGAGCAGGGCCAGCCGGGCGTTCCTGGGGCTCATGATGCGCTGGTACTGGAACGGCAGCAGGATGGCCACGTATCGCTCTGCTGCTACCGCTAACAGGCTCAGCATGGAGCTCTGGGAGAAAGGACAAAAAAAGGAAAAAGTGTAATCAAAATAAATAAACATGTATTGTTTGTTTCTGCCTTTATTGATAGATACAAGTGAAGAATGAGAGGAAAGAGGGAGAGAGAGACGGGGGAGACATGCAGAAAAGGTTGTCATGAACGGGACTTGAACACGCGATCAGGCCAGAGCCTATTATGTGGCATGCGCCTGGACCACATAATAGTTTTATTGTAAATTGTACAGCTCTTCTATAGTTCCAGGGGGGGTGGTGGATCAGGGGTAGAGTGGCCGGATGGGAAGCGCAAGGTTGCCAGTTCGAAACCCAGGCTCCCCGACCCAGTTAGTGTCGAAGTGTCCAGGGAGCAATTAAGTGTCCAGAGCAAGACACTGAACGCATAATTGCTCCCGATGAGCAGGTTGGTGCCATGCATGGTTTCCTATGCCATCATCAGTGTATGAATGTGTGTGTGAATGGGTGAATGTAATGCACAATCTATGTAAAGTGCCATGGATAAATAAACTTAAAGTCGCGGAGAGGCGATGGGATGGGCCATGTTGTCAGACGTGCTCCGCCGCAAACAAAAGGAATTCGCTGGATCCAAATGATGCATTTTAAGGGTTTTATTAAAGCAATGTAAATAACTCATAACGGTGCTCAAACGAAAGCAAAAATAATCACAGCTTCAACCTAAATAAAGTAAATAAAATAAAGCAAATTAAAGCGGTGTAAAGCGGTCAACAAAAGTACGGCGTCCCACACACCCCCTCTGTGCTCAGCAGGTGAACAGGTGATGTTAAAGATAACCAGGTCCGCCCCTATGCCCGTCAATAAATCATCCACTTAGACACCAGTGACAGCCCATTCATTTCATTGACCATGACCAACATATAAATAATAACCAACATAACCACATTTTCATGGCTCATACAATATAAATGCACCATTTACCATTTATTCCAGCACGCTGACATCGGATGTCTGTCCCTCCCTTTCGCAGGATGTCTCATGGCCAACGTTCCATGTGTCCTTGATCAATACACTCATGAACAAAAACTTTACTATTTATGATAAAAGACTAAATTGTCAAATCTAAACAAACTCAAACACCCTGGCCTCTGATACATTGTTGCGGGCATGGTAATAATAATGACTTGGAGTTGTGTCAATTTAGTGACGCAACAAAATGGAAGCAAGATTGCAATAATGCCAAACAAAATCACATCCATGTTGCCGTTTTTGTGAGTAAAATAAATACCTGGTTCAAAACTTCACTTCCTCCCAGTGTTGATTTCGTGAACTAAAACTATGACGAAAAATGTTCGTCGACTACCGTTTTCACTGACGACAACTAAATAAAAACTAAGGTATGGTGACTAAAACTAAGACTAAATATACCAACAATTTTGTCAACAAATAACAACTAGACTAAAATGTCTGACAGAGACTATAGTGGACAATTGAGATCAAGTAGAACTAAAAGACAAGTCATTGTATGCTTGGTTGCATGCTGTAAATAGCAGACCTACAAGCTCACAACGCGTCGCAGACTCGCAGTGCGACATGTTGTGAGCTTGTATAGATCAGCTATTTCAGCATGCAACCAAGTGTAAAATCAGGCATTACGACGCCATCAAGGCCTGCAAAAATGCATTTTTGTTGACAAAAACTGTATAGATTTAGTCGACTAAAATCATATGATATTTAGTCGACTAAAGCTAGACTAACACTAAAACATTTCAGATGACTAAAATATGACTAAAAGTAAATTAAGTTTATCGATGTCTAGGGAAACACATGACTGCAGATTAAAAAATGAAAAGTGTCATACATGCTCCAAGATTGGGCACATCGCTCGTGCATGCAGAAGAGGCAATGTCACTTCTCAAACCCAGTATGTGTAAAATGAGGAAGATGCAACTACGATGGATGATGATGCAGGTGATGATCTTTTTGGATTGTATGCTATATACTCTACATGTAGCAATGAGAAAGGTTACACAGTTGATGTTGTACTGGGTGACAAGAGAAAAACCATGCTACTGGATACAGGGTCAGCAGTGTCAGTGGTATCGGAGGAATTCTACCAGTCAAACCTAACCCGTTTCCCACTAAAACCAGCCTCCAGATTGAAGCTGAAATCATACTCAGGCCAGATAATCGGTACCAGGTCGACTCGCCCCTTTTCCAACTCGCCCTCGCCACAGAATTTCGAAAAGTGAAGACTGCTCGCCACAGAATTTCGAAAAGTGATGACGGCTCGCCCCGAGCCGTGGATAGCCCGCCCCCATAGTGTGGACAGCTCGCCCCACAGTGTGGATATCTCGCCCCAACGCACGGATATCTCGTCCCGTGTTTATTTCATGTTTATTTTACCTTATTTCTCATATTAGAACATTGTTTGTCAAAGGAGAACATTTAGAACCAGTTAGAACCCGTTTGTTGTTGGTCAAATGAAAATTATGCATGGATAATGAATGGCTTACTCCCCTCCATTGTTCTGGAAATTCCATTCCAAGTACAGTACTTGAAATTCCAAGGTGTTCCATTCCTCCATTACTGAAATTAGTTGTTGTTGTACTACCATTATGTTAAACTTGGGCCACAGCCATATGCACTCATGTTTACATAATGTTATCCAGTAACATTCGTTTTTGCATGTCATGGTATGGAGTTGCTTATTTCATTGTTTAAAAAAACGTTAGAGTTAAAGATTTAGCTGGGGACCTGGAGCCTGTGAAATCTTTCACAGACTTACAGTGCCACCAACAGGTGGATTTTTGAAAATGACTCAAATCATGAAGGCAGCGTGCAATTTACGTGGAATCTTTCACATACTTTCATACCAGTCTACTACTACTAGCCATATGCACTCATGTTTATGTTGCATGTCATGGTAGGCCTACCTGCAATTTTGTTGTTGTACTATTCTGCTATGTCTGCCTAAAAGTACAGTACTTAAAATGTAATTCTGGAATATACATAATAATAATAATAACAACATAATAATATAGGCCTACCTGCAATTTTGCATTTATTTCAGCAGGTGGCACTAAAGTTCTTGTTGCTTCCCACTTACATAAAATTGTATTACATTTATTTCAGCAGGTGGCACTAAAGTCCTTGTTGCTTCCCACTTACATAAAATTGCCTGCCTGTTATTGTATGCTGTGTGTGTGTCAAGTTCTTGTTGCTTCTTACTTACATAAAATTGCCTGCCAGACACCTTTGATGATGGGCCATTCTGTAGAACAGGTAGCCTACAGAATGCAAATGCTCCAACCTCAATACAGGTCCATATAGTCCTATAGATTACAGGAATTTAAAACCTTAGACTACATGATGGCCTGCCAGACACCTTTGATGATGGGCCATCCCATTAATTAAGTCAATGAATCAATGATGGCCTGGAATGTAGCCTACATAATGCAAATGCTCCAAAAAGTACAGGAAAAATCTCAAAGTACATGTACAAATATAGTACAGGTAAAAATCTCTCTCTCTCTCTCTCTCTCTCTCTCTCTCTCTCTGTTTAAAAGTAGGCTACTATTGTGAATCAGTGGACCATGACAGCTTAAACACAACTCTTCTTTACTTTCAAAACTCAGAGTCAATAATAAGGCAAAGCAACATCATCACACATCATGTTGTATGTCAAGACTGAAGTAGTCGATCCCAGATAATCCCCCCAATCATCACAAACAACACAGGAATATGCAAGAGCGCAGCACAATCAAACAGCTGTCAGTGAGACATAACAGCTACATGTAAAAATCTCTCTCTCTCTTTGTTGGGGCGACTTCTCCGGACTTTTGGGGGCGAATTCTCCGGACTTTTGGGGGCGAATTCTCCGCGCGTTGGGGCGACCGCTCTTCCCGTTGGGGCGACCGTTCTTCCCGTTGAGGCGACCGATCTTCGCCGCTTTGGGCGAGTTGGAAAAGGGGCGAGCCGTCTCGTATTCAGATAATCCCTGTTTGTGGGTGATACCAGTACAGTATGAGAAACAGCAAGTCACAGTACCTCTAGTCATTGTTAAGGGGAAGAGACCAGCTCTGATTGGCCGAAACTGGTTAAAGAAACTACAGCTGAACTGGAAGCAGATTTTCACAGTACACAGTGTGCTAACAGCAGCAGAATGGAATCCCAGAGTCCAAGAGGTGGTACAGCGACACCAGGCAGTGTTCTCTGAGGGTCAAGGATGCATTAAAGGTTTCAAAGCTAGGATTCGCACAAAACCTGACACCACACCAATATTCTGTAAAGCACGTCCAGTTCCTTATGCGCTAAAGGAAGCAGTAGAGTGATCTCGAAGATTGAGACAAGTGAGTGGGCGTCGCCCATAGTCACTGTGCCCAAGGCTGATAAAACAATCAGAATATGTGGAGACTACAAGGTCAGTGTCAATCAGTGTGTAGAAGTGGAGACATACCCACTACCCAATACTGACGATTTGTTTGCTACTTTAGCCGGGGGAACCTCATTCAGCAAACTAGATCTATCACATGCCTACCAGCAGCTGCAGTTGGATGAAGGGTCAGAAAAATATTTGACCGTTAACACTCACAAGGGACTGTACAAATACCACCGCCTTAGCTATGGTGTTTCCAGTGCACCTGCAATGTTTCAGTCAGTCATGGACCAGATGCTGCAAGGGCTGGATCGTGTGACATGCTTTTTGGATGATATCCTCATCACTGCATCCTCGAAGGAGGAACATTTAAAGAGGCTGGATGAGGTGCTCACACGTCTGGAAAAACATGGGGTCAGAGTGAAACTGTCCAAGTGCCATTTTTTTTCAGAGCAGTGTGGTGTATCTGGGACATCGTATTGACAAAGAGGGTCTTCACCCCACGGATGACAAAGTGGCAGCCATAACGAAGGCACCGGCACCAACAAATGTCACAGAATTGAAGTCGTTCTTGGGGCTTCTCAATTACTATTCCCGTTTCTTGGAAAACCCATCTGCCGCTCTAAAGCCTCTGCATAACCTGCTAAAAAAAGATGTGAAGTGGGTTTGGACTGCTGAATGTGCTAAAGCGTTTAATGATGCTAAACAACTGTTGAAGCAGAATACAGTGTTGGTGCACTACGACACTCGCATGCCGCTGAAACTTGCATGTGATGCATCGCCTTATGGAGTTGGTGCTGTGATCTCCCATGTGATGGAAAAGGGAGAGGAACGACCTGTGGCTTTTGCATCAAGGACTCTGACCGATGCTGAAAAGAAGTATGCCCAGATTGAAAAGGAGGCGCTTGCCATCATTTTAAAGAAATTCCACAAATATTTGTATGGGAGAAAGTTCACTCTCCTGACAGACCACAAGCCATTGTTGGCAATCCTGGGGCCGAAAACAGCCGTTCCAACATTGGCAGCTTTGAGGATGCAACGTTGGGCTTTCATTATCATGGCGTACAATTACGTCATTGAATACAAGAAATCAGCTGATCATGCAAATGCTGATGCTTTGTCACGCCTTCCCCAAGCCTCGGGTGACAACACAGCAGAGGAGGAAAGTATCTTCTATTTCTCTCATGTGGAGGAATTACCAATCAGTGCAAACGACATTGAGATTGCTACAATGAAGGATCCTGTTCTCAGCAAGGTGTGGAGCTACACAATGAATGCCTGGCCTAATCATGTACAGGATGAAGCACTGAGACCGTATTTCATGCACAGGCAGGAGTTGTCAGCAGAGCAAGGCTGCATTCTCTGGGGCCAAAGAGTCATCATACCCCCAGTTTATCGACAGAGAGTACTGGAAGACCTTCACCATGAGCACCCAGGTATCTGTCGTATGAAGGCTCTTGCCCGCAGTTATCTCTGGTGGCCAGGCTGTGATGCTGATATCCAAGAACTTGTGCAAGGGTGCTCAGTATGCCAAGCAGTACAGAAAATGCCAGCGGTGGCGCCGCTGCACCATTGGAGATGGCCAGAAAGAGTGTGGCAGAGGATTCACATTGATTTTGATGAGAAAGACAAGCAGCATTTTCTAATTGTCATAGATAGCCACTCCAAGTGGTTGGAAGTTTTCCCAATGTCTCCTGGGGAAAAACACCATTGTGGTTCTGAGGGGCCTGTTTGCTGCTTATGGCCTACCAGAAGAGTTGGTTTCGGACAATGGCCCGCAACTAGTGTCTAAGGAGTTTACTCAATTCCTGCAGAGTAATGGAATCAAACATACTGCCGTGCCTGCATACCACCCTGCATCAAACGGACCGGCAGAACGGTCTGTACAGATCCTGAAGCGAGCTCTGACAAAAAATGTGCTGGAGGCAGATGGTCAGGCTTTGTTGTCGCTCAGTCACAGGTTAGCGAACTTCCTGCTTATGTACCGCAGTACACCCCACACTGTGACTGGTCGGACCCCAGCTGAGTTGTTCCTGAAACGCCAGGTCCGAACCCGGTTCAGTTTACTGAAGCCTGAGCTTGCCAGACGGGTTGAAAAACAACAAGCCGCACAGAAGTACCATCATGACCGTGGAGACTCTCCTGTTCGTGTTTTCAGGGAAGGAGAGGACTTCCGCATTCGGAATTTCAGGGATGGAGTCGAGAAGTGGATTCGGGCAACAGTTCTCAAGAGACTGGGACCTGTCACTTACTTGATACAAGAGGGACAGAGACAGTACATGTGGATCACATGTTGCCATGGATAGAAGCTGTTGGCAGACCCTTGCTTACGTTGATTCCACCTGCTGCAGTGGGTGTGCCCCCGATAACTGTACCAATTGTTCCCCCCAGTTCACCAGTGAGCGAAACAGTACCCCCTGTTCATACAGAACCACCTGAACAGGCTGTTGGGGTGCCAGTGCCAGTGTTAACCTCAGAAACCGATAGTTCACCTGTTAAACTTAAATTTTTGTTGTTACTAACTGTAATTTATGACAGCATACTTATTGTTTCTTTTGAATTGAAAACATGAGGCATTGTTTTTGTGTAATTGTAAATAGTTGCTGCTTAGATTCTAAAAGGGGAGGAGTGTAATAGAGTGTCTTCTATGTGAAAGAGCATGCCACTGATTGAGAACATTATTTCCACCTGTGCTGATTAGCAAGATCCCCTGCAGCCTGTTTGTAGCCTCTGAGTGTGCTGTGTGTGTTCAGATCTGCATTGAGAGTCACCAAGTAAAGACCTGTGCTTGAATGCTCTCCAAGTGTGGTTATTTAGAGTCCCAGAATATTACAAGTTTCATTCCAAAGACTGACTAAAACTAAAATCAAAATGTGCTGTCAAAATCAACAGTGCTTCCTCTACCTGTGTCAACACCATCAGAACGCTGAGCAGTAGAAGACACAAGGGCATGTCGTGACGGGGAAAGCCAAGGTCAGTCATCACGGCACAGGGGATAGCCAGCAGGCCCACCAGGATATCTGCGACAGACAGCGATACCTTGGACAGCACATACACGCGCAGTCACGCATATGTACGCACGCATGCACACACAAAAAGAAAAATACCAATAGCAACAAAAAAAAACATTATAACCATTATAGCCCTAACATGCAATATAATATGTACACAGCTCTGAACATTGTAATAAAAAGAAATCCGGTAAAAAATACATTTTGTTTTGAAAAAGGTACTAGGCTGAAATGGCACCGTATAGTAGGAAGGACCCATATGCCGATATCTCATCCGGCTGACTAGTTGTGAGGTTATATCAAATCACACCCGTGTGAAGTGAGGGGCGCTCTTATCATCATGCATCATCATACATCATCTAATTCCGGCCAATCACAATTACGACAATGTTTGTGTTTACACAAACACTCAAAACTGGCCATTCATTATCAATGGCATTGAATGTGATATAATTAGAGCAGACCGCACTAAATTCGTCTCCACTTCCCTTCCATGCTATATGCAAGGAAATTGGTAGCCGAAATCACCATTCAGCATTCACGTCTGGTGGCAAAGCAACTTCACATCTCATGCTTTGTGTGGAGTTCAACCACACATTGGTGAATCTTACAGGACCTCAACCAACAGAAAGACAAAGTGTGGTAACTTGACCATATTGGCTCTCAATCACTGTTTAGTTTTGTTAGTGAGCCAATTAAGGACAGGTGGAGGAGACCAACAACCTGTACAGTAGGAAGAATAGATCATTTGACCAATCGTGTTTCGGTTCTTACCAGGAAATAATTGGTGACTGTGCGAAGCTTGTGGTTCTGGCTCACGGCCAGACAAACAAGGAAGTTCCCTACAATAGCCAGCAGGGCTATGATGACCTCAGCTGCAATATATGGCCCTTTGAAGTTTGGTTCGGATTTGTAACCTCTCGGCATGGTCGACGAACAGCTGGGAGTAGCATTCATAATGAGTTGGAGGCAGGTTTCCTACAGTCATGAAGGACCTGGAAACGTCATGGAGTCATGTAAATCAGTGGTTCCCAAAGTGGGGTCCGGGGAACCCCGCTAAATGATAGTTAGGAACCAAATGGACCCTTACGGGTCTGTAACTCTGATAGTGTACGAATGGAACCAAACGGACCTGTTAGGGTCCGTTTGGTTCCATTTGTACACTATCAGAGTTAAATTAACATTGATACAATATAAATTGGGGGTCCCAGAGATAGAAATGCCATTAAATGGGGGTCTGTAGACTAAGGGCCGATTCATACTCCTATTTTACCGCTGTAGTGCCGAGATGATTTCGGCTCGTCAGAAATTTTCAGTAGCACCGAAGAGCCGACTTTAGGACAGTACCCGCCCCCCCGAACCTCAAATGACGTCACATTGTTGCTCTAAAATAGGAGTATGAATCGCGCCTAATACATGTCAAACTGGGGGGTCCTTGAAATTAAATGGGTTGAGAATCACTGCTAGAGCTGTAAAAATCTTCTCTTTGGGGGGTCCCTGGAATATCTTTTCCAACGGGGCTAATTAGTGTAAATTTGGGGGTCCTTGACATGAAAAGGTTTGGGAACCACTGGTGTAGATTAATTGGCTATTTTCAAAATATATTTTATACAATGTGAACTTGTGAAATTGGACATTCTGCACAATGTGTATACTTTTACTATTGGTACTTAAATTATAGTTTTGATGCCGATACATAATTTGTACCTTTACTCAAGTATGTTTTGACCACGGGACCACTGGAAGAAACTGCAGTCGCTCAATGTTAATAGTATTTGTCGTAGATAACAGTAGCACAATCTGAAATTTGTACCCTAAATGCCGCTGAGCAACTTCCATCGGAATTAATAGCAGGGGGCGAGGCAGTCCGCCCTCTATCCTTTATAACTCTATGGAGTAGGGAGGCTGTGTGGAGGTGTGACTTGTAGTACAGGAAGGAAGTGAGACTAAATATATCTAAAATATCTAAAAACCTCAGGAAAGTGTTCCTTTTGTCCGAAACATCATTAAAATAAGATCTGGTTGCAAAAGGGGTGAAGTGGCCCTTTAAGTAAAACATGTGAGTAGGCCTTATACTTCCCTCACTGGTTGCCTTTAGCTCTTTTACTCATTAGAAATGTTTGACAATTATTGATGATCAAACATGCATTTCCCCATATGTAGTGATTCCCAAACTTCTTCATGCCAAGGACCCCCAAATTGACACTAATTAGCCCGTGGACCCCCATTTGAAAAGATATGCCAGAGACCCCCATAAGAGAAGATTTGTACAGCTCTAGCAGTGATTCTCAACCCGTTTCATTTCAAGGACCCCCCCAGTTTGACATGCATATTAGTTTACGGACCGCCATTTAATAGCAATTCTATCTGTGGGACCCCAATTTATATTGTAAAATCAATGTTAATTTAACTCTGAGAGTGTACAAATGGTTCCATTTGTACACTCTCAGAGTTGCAGACCCATAAGGGTCCATTTGGTTTCTAACTATCATTTAGGTGGGGACCCCCTGGAACTCCCTCAAGGACCCCTGGTAATGTACTGAACTGAGAGCGCAAGTGGATTCAATTACATTCGACAATCATGCCAATAAAGCACATTGAACCCACTTGAACTGATAGAGATATGGATGAGATGAATTGGGCCAGTGGTCATAATGAAGCCGCTGACGTAGCCTTTGTGTACGCCAACTGATCAGTGAAATTGTCCCCGGTGATAAGGCAGAAAAACAACATCACACACACACACACACACACACACACACACACACACACACACACACACACACACACACTCGTGGACAAAAACAGAAGTGTGCAAGGGTGTTGCAGAACACTGTTTACCCGCACTGATAGGGATGCAAACGTGTGACTGGTTGCTGCGCACAAAATTAATAAACTATGCTACACACGATGTGAAGCAAAAATACACAAATGACTCACAACATCGCTGGTATGAGCATATACTGTAGGCCTACATTTGATATCCAACTAAATCAGATGCATTGGTATTTCTGAAAAGATCCTCAACTATCATCAGAGACCAAAACTGAATTATTCATAAGCATATCAAATCACCTGTAACTTTGATCCTACTGGATACTCACCTGACCTCGGCTTTTATTGTCCAGACTTCAAGTAAACGGAGTGGTGCATCTTCTCAATGAGGAAAGATTGGTGAAAATATTGGAGAGCCACTATAGAGCACACAGATCTATCATGGAGACTGAGACGAAATGAGCAGAGTTCTCCTCCAACGCCACCCTGCCCCTCTTTCTATTTTTCCCCTGACCAGTCTACCTTCTTTTTTGTATCCAGCATTATCTCCCTCCGTTTCCAGTTTCCCCTCCCCTTTGTATATTTGTTTCCTAAATTTGACTTGGCACATTTGATTTCCTCTTCATCTCAGTTGCCTATTCTCTCCCTATGATCAACCACATGTGGCCCATGATTATGATGCTATTTTATGCCGTTTTCTTTGGTTTTACACACCGGAAAACACACACGCCTTATAAATGTACTTTAGCATTGATTTTACTTTGCAAATTGCCTTGTTATGTTGTGTCTGTCTCATTCTTTTGTGAGTCTGCTTTTTGGTTGTGTATGTCTTCTTAGAATGTTATTGTGCTTATTAGCTTACTTGATACTACTTGAGATGAGATAATTGGGAATAACCCCTTATGATAAGGTGTTGGTTTTAAAATATTTTGAACGACACTGAACGTATAGCTCAAACAGTAAAAGCTGTGGTTACTGTACCATAATTGTAAATGACCCAAGGCACTGTCGCTACAATAATGTTCTGGATTCTGGTGACGTTGTTTATTTGATTGATAGCTATAATTTCAAATGCACAAGTAGTATGCTTAGTGTGTGCTGGTAAAATGGAGACCGTGGCTCTGAATCCTTTACTATACTTTACTTTCAAAATGTTGCTTTTAATACATATCACGAACAAGGAATTGAAGAATATTCTATGGCTGTTATGTATGTGTTATAGGCTTACGAAATGTATAGTAGAAAGTGAAACTTAAGGTTCGTGATGATCAGGTTGGTGTGTGAATGTAATGAGCTTTGGATGAAGGTGTAAAGTGTAATTACTGTAAGCGGCAATATATTTTTGTAAAATGTCAAAGGCGAGAAATCCTGGAGACCACTAGCCTCGGTTCCAGGCTTACTCATCTGTGAAGCGAAAAGCCTGGTCACAACCTAAGGCAGAGACACTATCGGCGGAAGTGTCTGTTCGGAACATCCGTCAGATGTAATTCCCCCGGATACGATATTTTTCCGACCAATCACAACACTTGTTTCATACACGGAGAATGTAAACTGATTTGTAAAGCATCAACGTAATTTCCTTGAGCGGTACTTCACTGGTCCCTGTTGTCCCACCATCACTGGGCCCTGGCCCACCATCACTGGGCCCCGGCCCACCATCACTGGGCCCCGGCCCACCATCACTGGGCCCCCCCGGCCCACCATCACTGGGCCCCCCCGGCCCACCATCACTGGGCCCCCCCGGGCCACCGTCACTGGGCCCCGGCCTACCATCACTGGGCCCCCCCGGCCCACCATCACTGGGCCCCCCCAGCCCACCATCACTGGGTCCCGGCCCACCATCATCACCATTATAAAATTATATATTTTTGAGGGGCGCTATAGCACCTCCTATCTACAGGTTTATTTTTAGTTCAATGTTTGTTTTGTAAACGCCATTGACAATGAAGGGAAAATTTACGTCATATGTGCCTCATTACATCATATTGTCTCTTTATTGTTAATGGGTTTTAATGTTTGTGTTTGCACCGTTTGTTTTACATCGCCATTACATCACCTAATCAACATGAGTTAGACTTTAATATATTAGCGCCCCTCACTTCACACAGGTGTGATTATTTTAAAGAATATGGGAAAGACATCTTTACAATTTACTCGGCAGCAAAAAACTTTCAATTAGCATTAAAAAGGTTAATGAAAACGTAATTACTTAATACAAATCACACTTTTGTGAAGTGAGGGGTGCAGCTAGGGCAGTATTTATATCAGCCAGATGACGTCTTACGTTGTCATTTACTGCCCTTAACAAACATTAAAGTCCATGACTCAGGTTATTGTTGAGGGGCGCCAACCCCTCCTATGTCCAGCTTTGAGGGTTTGCGTAAACACAAACAAGTGTGTGAGTGTGTGTGTGTGTTTGTGTGTGAGTGTGTGTGTGTGAGTGAGTGAGTGAGCGAGCGAGCGTATGTGTCCTTTTTGTATTTGTATGTGTAAGCCTGCAAGCTTTCTTGTGTTTTTATCCTTTTTAATTCATTTTCAATAAACAAATCAATCAAATCAATCAATCAATCAATCAAAAGTTAAATATTTTAATAATATTGGCTATCACTCGAGTCGAGTATAGTGGTATATGGAAGAGTCCAATTCTGGAATGTGGAACAGCCTCTTTGGCGGTGGTTACCCTGGTTACCCTTTATGACTGCAGCAGCCCGGTGAAGATTGTGTTCATGGAATGTGGCTCCCTCATAGACTGTTCCTCCATTGGGCTTTGTTTTGAGCAAGGTCTTCCCACTTGCTTTGGAAGGCGTGTGTCAGGCATTCGCACAACATGACCTGTCCATGCATCACACTCACGCACGCACGCGCGCACGTACACGCGCGCGCACACACACACACACACACACACACACACACACACACACACACACACACACCCCCACACACACACACTTTCTATAGGTACTAGAGCCACACACAAAAAAAATGGCATAAATGAATGTAGGATTTTTACCCAACACTATGATGTTGTATATAAAAATAAAAATCACACCCGTGTGAAGTGAGGGGCGCTCTCATCATCTTACAACATCATGTTTGTTTAAGCAACGGGGGCTAATGTTTGTTTAAGTCCTCAAAACAAACATTAGATTTCTCTTTATTGTCTATGGCGTTTTCTTAAACAAACATCGTTGAAAAACAAACATTAAAGCCATATATACAGGAGGGGCTAGCACCCCTCAAAACTAAACTCTGGTCTCTTATCCTCGAGAATCTTTGTTTGGAAGCAGGTGTCAAAATTGCCTTTTTTACATGTGCAGGCTGCACTCCGCGGGTGAGATCCTGGTAGGTTCTTCCTTCATATTGGCATTTCTTTCCAGAGGTTCTCTGGATAGTAAACACTGCTCGTTTCCCCAAATCTTGCTTAATCTGCTGCCTTAGTGGGGGAAGATGAGCAGGAATTCTTTGATGATCTGGAGGAACTTTGGAGGAAGGAACAAAGATATACAAAGTAAAATGGAATAAATCAGTGGCCTCTTTGTGGTCAGGGTTTATTTTTGGATCTTCTCATCAACAGCTGGTCTGTGGACCAATCTGTCAGGATTGAGGCAAATGCTCGTCCCTTGACCACACCGTCTGTATATTCCTTGGGCACCACACAAATTCTCCTCGAGAGTTATAGTTTTGATAGGCAAATTTGATCAGACTCCTTCGTCTTCTCTTGTCAAGCACAGCAAACATGAAGTAATTAAGCACACTTTCCTTGACAGATGAAAGTTCTCCATTGACAAGAGTCTCCTGCAGGAAAAATTGCACCAGGGGAGCTTGGTAGTGGCTGAACCCCAGGGTTCCCAGGCACTTCAGGATGCGGGTGATGCGCTGGTTGTTGTGAGAGTTTCTGTTAAGGTTAGCAAATCTTCTGTCCCAGTTGGATGATCTACGGAGCTCTCCTGTCTCTGCATTGGCCAGCTCAATACCATAGAAGTCCAACATGAGCTTATAGGACTTCAACAGGTTAGCCTTTGCAACCTCCTCTTCAAGGAAAGCCTCAATTTCTTTTTTCGTCAGTTCCTTGGCTTCATGATTGAGTCCTGGCTCTTGCAGTGGGAACAACCACTGAATAAATGTATGCACATGCTCCAATTTGTAATAGTTCTGAAACCACTCGCTGTGATATTCATCTATGTAGATGCCATCGGGAGAAGAAGGCTTCTTTCCAAGGTAGAAATCCAAATTAGGCATGTGGTCCAAGCCTAGTTTACGATGCTTGTACCTTGTTTTTTCAGGGTAATCATGTCGGTAGTTCTGCATGTCTCTTGCTGCATTCCTAAATCTACCAAATTTGGAATGAAATGGCCTCGAATTACCATTCCACTGGGAATGGCTTCTTGACAACTCCCAGGTCGAGTCATACTCGCAGTAAAACTCGTCATTGTCTTCAACGAGATATTCGCTGCTTCCAATATCTTCATTGGGTCCTGGCTGCTTCATGGACCCCTTATCTTGACAGGAATCTTCTTCTCTTTTACCCGTCGGGGTGTCATCATGAGTGATTACATTGGCGGTGTCATCACAAGTGATTACACTGGCCATTGCCTCAGTAATACTGCTTATTACTTCAGTCGTCAGGTCAGATGCGACCGTAACAAAGTCTTTGTAATCGTCGCTTTGTCCTTCATGTTCCTCCGTTGTTCCTGGGGTGGCATCACAATGAATCACACTGGTTTCTTCCTCGGCCATTTCGGATGAGACTTTGACAATGTTGTCTTTGTTGTTTTCTCCTGACAGCTGCTTCCTGAACGCAAACCACTCAATAAGGTTGGATACAAGAGCTACGAATATAGAGTTGAGATAATGGAGAAAACGAAACAATGTGGACATCTTACCAAACATCAAAATGGCAGAATCGGAAGTAACCGGAAAAAAGCCATTGTCACTTATCTGCCGACATGAACCTTATTATATATCTCTTAATGTTGTGGTGGTGACATCACGATGACGTCTTGGGTAACAACTGCCTACTCGAAACGTTCATGCAGTGCTTGCACTTGTATTAGAACAGCTATTTCACATCGATGACCCGACTGATGTGACCATATACGGGCGCATCAGAAGCACCCAGGGGACCCATGCGCAAATCGGTGTTGTTCATCAGTAACATAAGTCTTTAAATCAAAAACAACACGTCTAACACGTCCCTTTTATGCCCATATATGGAGATCTCTGTATCCTTCAGTCCTTTTCGTTTTTATGACCATATATGGAGCTCCATGATGTCATCAGTGCCCATATATGAACACATCCAAACACCTTTCCGATGCATGCGGTCCCATAACTGAACTAATCCAGTTATGGACTGGTTCAGGTATGGGGATTCGCTCCCATCACATTAAAGCTTAGAAGTTTCATGTCACGACCGTATACAAGATTTAACATCATTGGCATCCGTCAGTCGCAATAGACTATGGAGTCGCACTCTGCATAGGGGTTCTTCTGCTTTTGGTGCAGCATTAGGCCTATCTCACAGCCCCCTTTCCACGCCCCCTTCCGGTAGTTAGCGGTGTCATTTAACATTAGCATTTACACGTTTCTTTTCTCTGGAGAATCTAAGTACATTTCCTAATGTAAAAATGTGACAGACCAATATTATTATGAAGCAAACAAGATGGTAAATCAGCTCAAACAGATAGAACAAACCTTACCTTGAGAAAACAAAAGTTGTAGACTTCTTAAATGACCTCTGTTAACATGTAGTGCCTATGGAGTGACGTCACGCTATCACCACTAGCTCCGAAAGGGGGCGTGGAAAGGGGGCGGGGAAATTCTGTGAGATAGGCCTATCGGTTGTGTCTGAATAGACATATGTGGGATTTGCATTCCCTTCCGCACTTCACACAGGGGTGAAGTTGCTAAAAAGCAACTTTTTGCCCTGAGCCAGTTGCTAGGCAACGCCTTGCTCTCCAGTGCTCGCACAGAACGTGTGTTCTGTAAACTATTGTTCGCAGTTTACTGTTTACTGTTAGGATCTTCTATGGCTCTTTACTCGAAAACTGCAGCCACTGTCCATTGTGCTGATCAGACATCCGAGGTTCGGATCTGATTTCAGATTTTTCATCGCATTGCAATCGAAATATAAACGTTTCTCGAGAAAGATAGCTAGCGTGAGCTAATGCTAATATTAGCCTTTTCTTACAATGGAGGTCTGCAAGCCTCCTCTGAGCGGAGAAAACGGAAGCACTTGAGTAGTAATCTCCCTCTCCCCAATTCCGTCCCGCGCAAGCTATTTACCACTTGTGGCTACCAGGCCGCAGTCAAAGTGTTAAATGAACATAAGACTTACAGCCAGGAGTCTGCTGCTTCCTGTTTTGTGTCAATGCTGCATAGCAAAGCTGGAGTGTCCTCTCCAGGGCGCAAAGCCTGGGTACGTATACAGTATATGGGGGGAAAGCTGTTACCCATGCAGCAGGTCCCCACTCTCCACGTCGTTGGAAAGGCAGAGCCAAAACACTTGGTTCCAACGCCGTCGCAGGAGTTTCCAGGTCATTTCCATTAATATGGCCTTTATGGTAATTTCCATAAATACCCTGACAGGTCCATTTGGTTCCATTTGTACACTCTCAGAGTTAAATTAACATTGGTTTTACAATATAAATTGGAGTCCTAAAGATAGAAATGCCATTAAATGGGGTAGTCCGTAGACTAATGCATGTCAAGCTGGGGGGTCCTTGAAATAAAACGGGTTGAGAATCATTGCTAGAACCGTAACAATATTCTCTTATGGGGGTCCCTGGCATATATTTTCAAATGGGGGTCCGCGGGCTAATTAGTGTCAATTTGGGGGTCCTTGACATGAAAGAAGTTTGGGAATTACTGCCTTAGGGACTCCAGCTCCTGGTTTTTGCTCTGGGTTGACTCCCGAAGCCTTTCTCGTTGATGTGTGGCCATAAGGCAGTGGAGGTTTGAGGTCAGTGTTTTCCTTCACTTAGGATAAGCTACCAGCCATAGTACAACAGGGGACAGCAGGGGCCCACCTGCTGTCCACCAAAGATTTAAAAAGATTTAACATAAAGCATAAGGAAATAGGCCTGTTCTTCCAGTTACTTCCCACCCACAATAATATCAAAACACCCCCTCCCCAAAATAAAGAAATACATGAAACAAACAGATTGATTCATAAATCAAACAAACAAACAAATAAATAAACGTAGAATATCAAATGTCTAATTCTATAGCTTCACTAGCGGCGGTGGCTCAGGGGTAGAGTGGCTGGATGGTAACCACAAGGTTGCCAGTTCGAACCCTGGCTCCCCCAGAGTTAGTGTCGAAGTGTCCTTGAGCAAGACACTGAACCCCTAATTGTTCCTGATGTGTTGGTTGGTGCCTTGCATGGTTTCCGCTGCCATCGGTGTATGAATGTGTGTGTGAATGGGTGAATGTAATGCACAATCTATGTAAAGCGCCTTGGATAAAGGTGCTATATAAATGCACCATTTACCACTTTTACTAGGCAAAGAATCACACTGTATTTATATCGGCTACATGACGTCTTACATCATCATTTAGTGCCCTAAACAAACATTAAAGTCCTTAGACTTGGCTGGCAAACGATTTACGTCATAGGTGCTGTAAACAAACATTGATTGCAATATCCTCAAATCCTTAGCATCTCAAACAGTCATGCGGTTGGGATGGCTTGAATCCTTCATGATTCCCTGAGCTTAATTGCTGATATATAATATATGATCATATAATCCTGATCAAAAAAAATCACAATTGTATTTATATATCAGCCACATGACGTCCTATAGGTCGTCATTTAGTGCCCTAAACAAACATTAAAACAATTTATGTCATAAATGCTCTAAACAAACATTAGACAGGTTTACATTGCGTCATATGGCTGCCATGCATTGGATGGGCTAGCTAGCAACAACAAAAAACAATATTGTGGCAATAAAGCAAAGCCAATACTATAAAAGACACCCCAGGTGTAAGACCTCACTGTGGCCATTCAAATCCACAAGTCCAAGCCACAATATAACAGAAAAGGGCAACTGATGGATTCAAAGGAGAGGGAGAAAATAAACCCTAAAACTAAACAGCTTAAAAATGTTTAGACCACAATATGATAACAACAAATTCATTATACAATCTAGATCAAATGAAACCAGAAAAGAGGATAGCCTAAGAATAAAATAAAAATCACACCCGTGTGAGGGGTGCTCTTATCATCATACATCACCTCATTCTGGCCAATCACAATTTGCGTCTTCACTTTTATCTTCAATGTTTGTGTTTACACAAACCCGGGAAGCTGGGCATAGTCGCCCCTCAACAAAAACAGCTATTGGCTGCATCATTTGGAAATACATTCTACAAAAAAGGGATGAATAATTCGCTCAGTATCAGATACCAGCGTGGTGCATGCCAGTTAAACTCACTGCCCAGATCTACATTTATATCATAGCCTAATAATAATAATTATAAAGAGGGAGACTACCACAGCCTACATAAACAATTTTAATGAAACAGAAAATAGTACAGCAGTGACAGGAAGTACAATGGGCCTATATACATTATAATAAAATATAATTCAAATCAACTCATAAGAAAACATAAGAGAAAAAATAATCTAGAATTTGGCAGGATGTCTGAAGCCATATTTCGCTCCTTCCTTGGGCCCATAAACACCTACAAATAAAAACGAAGAGAAAAAATGTAAACTGTACATAGCTGTGATTTTCTATATAAAACAAGAGAAAATAAAAATAAATGTGTTCCACTTTCCAATGAATATCTGCGAGTACTACCTGTGTTTCAGGTACTGAAAATGATTGAACTAACCTGCTCATGGTGTTTCCTTTCCTTACCTGACGTCTGTTATTGATACTAACCTGATACCTTCAAAAGGGTTCTTGTTGTCTGTTGATGCGGCACACTCTGATTGCTCAAGTTAAACTGCTAGTGTGCACTGATTCATGTAAGTATGCTACGTGGGTAACAGATGCACTTTTGTGTCTCTTCGCTACTGTTACAAGTTACTTGGAAACGGCAGTTTACTAAATAAAGTTGTAACATTTTGATGGCAGATCCTCAGACTACATGGTACGAAGTCCCACAATAGTGGATAGGAGAGTGTGTGAGGTAAACAAGATCCAGGATAAATTACCCAGTGCTGAGACAGAAGTTCATCTGTATAATTATACTTAGTTAAGCATTGTTCCATAGGCTAAATAATACATTCCATGCCATCTGTATTTTCCTTGGGCACCAAACAAATAGTCCTCTAGGCTGATAGTTATGATAGGCATATTTGATGAGATTCCTGCGTCTTCGCTTATCAAGCACAGTGAATATGAAATAGTTGAGCACACTGTCCTTGAGAGAAGCGAGTTCTTCAAGGACAAGAGTCTCCTTCAGGAAGAAGCGAACCAGGGGGGCTTGGTAGTGGCTGAACCCGAGGGTTCCCAGGCACTTCAGGATACGGGTGGTGTGCTGGTCGCTTTGATCATTTCTATTCAGGTACGCAAATCTTTCCTTCCAGTCGGATGATCTCTGAACCTCTCCCGTTTCCTCATTGACCAGCTCAATACCATATAAATCCAACATGAGCTTATAAGACTTCAGCAGGTTGGCCTTTGCAACATCATCTTCAAGGAAAGCCTCAATTTCCTCTTTCGTCAGTTCCCTGTCTTCACAGCTTTCCCTGACTCCTGGCTCTTGGATTGGGAACAACCATCGTATAAAAGAATCCCCTCTCTCCAATTTATAATAATCCTGAAACCATTGACAGTGATATTCGTGTATGTAGATGCCATCGGGAGAAGGCTTCTTTCCGAGGTAGAAATCCAAACTAGGCATGGGTAATTTCCAATGAAATTTCCTGATCTTTCCAGGGTAATTGCGCCGGTATTTCTGCATGTCTCTTGATGCATTCTTAAATGCATTGAGAGCATTTATTTTGTGAGGATTAAATGTCCTTGGACGGATAGCCCACTGGGGATGGCGTCTCGACATCTCCCACGTTGAGTCATAGTCGCAGTAAAACTCGTCGGTGTATTCACAAAGATATTCGCTCCTCTTATAATCAATCTCATCATTATCATCCTCGGTCATCGGCTGGCTATCGTCTTCCATATTGTGTCAGTAATCTGCTGCTCTCACTGGGACGGCAAATATAGAGATAACTACGTCACTTTGATGTTGTCACCTTGGGTAAGCCGTCCCAAATATGGAGTTTCACACGGTTCCATCCAGACTGGTCTCCAGCACTCTGATAACGGATGGTCGGATACTGCAGAGAGAGGGTACTGCCCATTGAGTTATATAAGAGAACTGGCAAAGGAATAGAACAGTTGTTTTCAACCCATAAAAAAGCCCATTATTACTTGAGGCGAGCAGAGCTTGCACAAGTACTGTTTTCGGCTGCGTATGTCGTTGACACCCTCGGCCAACCAGGGCACTGCGTGCGTACGTCGGTGACACCCTCGGCCAATCAGGGCACTGCGTGTGTACATCGGTGACACCCTCGGCCAACCAGGGCACTGCGTGCGTACGTCGGTGACACCCTCGGCCAATCAGGGCACTGCGTGTGTACGTCGGGTGACACCCTCGGCCAATCAAGGATTGTGAAGTTTTGGTGGTCCCTTCGGCCAATCAGGGATTGTGAATTGGTTTTTAATTAGGTGTAAGAACACCTTAATTCTCTAAAAAAAAAAATTAACAGTTGTTATAGGAAAGGAATTTTGTTTTCGATTGGTGTAAGTTTTATTATAAATGGTTGTTTATGGTTTTCATCTTTATTTGTTATCCGTGCGTGCGTGCGTGCGTGCGTGCCGTGCGTGCGTGCGTGCATCTGTCTGTCTGTCTGTCTGTCTGTCTGTCTGTCTGTCTGTCTGTCTGTCTGTCTGTCTGTCTGTCTGTCTGTCTGTCTGTCTGTCTGTCTGTATGCTTTTAATGCATGTAACTTGAGAACCGTTTGCCCCACCGACTTCAAATTCGACACACGCGTTCCACACCACCGCAGGGAGTGCCCAGTATCGAGTCGGTCGGACAAACGGTTCTCCAGAACCACCACAAAAGGCTCTGGTCAGGCTCTGCCAGTGGGCCTAATGAGCCCAAGTCCCCTCACCTGTGCAATTCCCAGCCTCTGCCTCAGCCAATTGATTGCCATGGCAACCCCACACCTGCCAATTATTGATTACTTAACCAGTACACTTTTCACACTCAGTTTGCACTCTTCAGGCACAGGCAGACAGAGAGAGGCAGACAGACAGATACAGCTGATCTCCAAGCAGCTAGTGCATTCTCCGGCAGCGGCAGCAGCCATGGCAACGCCGCCAATTGCCGACAACACCCGTGGCAGTGTTTCCTCTGTCGTGGCAATGTTTCCTCTGCCACCGGCAAAGCCTCCTAATCCGCCACAGACCGGCGGCTGCCGGTTTCTGCCCCAGACTGGGAGGATCTGCATGTTCTATCTATCTATCTATCTATCTATCTATCTATCTATGTATTGTGGTGTCGGTCAGGGACCGCGCGCCACGGGTTTGCAATCCTGGGGAGAGAGAGGGAGAGGGAAGGAGAGTGATGCGCTGTCAGCTTGGAATCGTGCAGATTGTTCATTTACCAAATTACCTGACACCTGCGGGCCGACGCCCAGGTGACTTATAAGCCTCTGCCTATCTCAGTCCCTCAGAGACTCTCTCGGGGAAGCAGTGATACCTACAGCACTCGGTAAGACAAAGTCATATTCCCTCTCATTAAATAGCACCTTTATATGATAAGATAGTAATGTGTATTTTCTCACCTCACAGGCCGTTCCACCACAGGATGTATGAACACCGTTGGGCTCTGAGGCTATGGCATTGAACTTTCGCACTGTAACCCCCAGCAAGTGAGCTAAAAAGGAGAAATGTGACAGAACTTACCTGTTGTCCGAGGAGAGGCCCTGGCACGTACCCTACTTACCGGTAGACGCACGTCCTGCTCTCTGTAAGAAAATACATTATTATTTAGATCAATTTGAACGATATTTGATGTGGCATGTTATGCAAACTCAGCGCTTGTATGGGAAAACCAGGCTGACACAGGGAAGGAAAACCCTAAAAGAAACCCACTTACCTATCACAGTCCTCGGCTGGTCCTCCGACGGTCCGCCGCTGCTCCTCCTCGCTGGCCCCCCCTGCCCCCTGAAAAGGAAGAAACTGACTTTTGCCTAGCCTATCAAGATTTCTTCAACATTTTAAGTTATTTTACTTGTTTATAAAGCTTTAAATGGTCTCTCACTCCCACCTATCTCCAGGACTGCTTGCCCAGGTATGTCCCAAACCGCCTCCTTAGGTCACACGGGACTTTTGGGACTTTTCCCCAACGGGACTTTTCCCCCAAAGGGACTTTTGGGACTTTTCCCCCAAAGGGACTTTTCCCCCAAAGGGACTTTTCCCCCAAAGGGACTTTTCCCCCAAAGGGACTTTTTCCCCAAAGGGACTTTTTCCCCAAAGGGACTTTTCCCCCAAAGGGACTTTTGGGACTTTTTCCCCCAAAGGGACTTTTTCCCCAAAGGGAATTTTACCCCAAAGGGACTTTTCCCCAAAGGGACTTTTTCCCCAACGGGACTTTTGGGACTTTATCCCCAACGGGACTTTTTCCCCAAAGGGATTTTTGGGACTTTTCCCCCAAAGGGACTTTTTCCCCAAAGGGAATTTTACCCCAAAGGGACTTTTCCCCAAAGGGACTTTTTCCCCAACGGGACTTTTGGGACTTTATCCCCAACGGGACTTTTCCCCCAAAGGGACTTTTGGGACTTTTCCCCCAAAGGGACTTTTTCCCCAAAGGGAATTTTAGCCCAAAGGGACTTTTCCCCAAAGGGAATTTTTCCCCAACGGGACTTTTGGGACTTTATCCCCAACGGGACTTTTTCCCCAAAGGGATTTTTCCCCCAAAGGGACTTTTGGGACTTTATCCCCAACGGGACTTTTTCCCCAAAGGGATTTTTCCCCAAAGGGAATTTTACCCCAAAGGGACTTTTCCCCAAAGGGACTTTTGGGACTTTATCCCCAACGGGACTTTTTCCCCAAAGGGACTTTTTCCCCAACGGGACTTTTGGGACTTTATCCCCAACGGGACTTTTTCCCCAAAGGGATTTTTCTCCCAAAGGGACTTTTGGGACTTTTCCCCCAAAGGGTCTTTTGGGACTTTTCCCCCAAAGGGTCTTTTGGGACTTTTCCCCCAAAGGGACTTTTTCGGCAAAGGTACTTTTTCCATTTTGAAAAAATGTTGAAAAAATTGTGAAAACATATTTCTTAAATGCCATTCTTTGTGGCTTTTCAAGCAGGCCAGGAAAGGCGGTTTGGGACATACCTGGGCAAGCAGTCCTGGAGATAGATTGGAGCGAGAGACCATTTAAAGCTTTATAAACAAGTAAAATAATGTTGAAAAAATGTTGAAAAAATTGTGACATAAGGAGGCGGTTTGGGACATACCTGGGCAAGCAGTCCTGGAGGTTTCTGTGTGCGGCCTATGAGGGCATCTGAGCATAATTGTGACCAGGTCTAGCAAAATGGTCCTCATCTCGCCTATAATGAAAAGGCAGACAATCTAAAATAAACTTGATTTGACAGTTTGAATGTTGAAGAAGGTTTTCATTCCAACAGATTATTGATTTGGGCAAATTAAATGTATACAAAGTAGGCTAGCCAGCTCTAGGTGTTGAAATGTTGTGAACATTCAAAGGGGATTTTCTCAGCTTTGGGTAAAACGGCACAATCATTTTAAAATGGTCATATCTCCTTCAAATATTTTCCAATTTCATTGAATGATACATCATATGAAAGCTTACATTATGTACTTTAATAATCTGTAAAAAACTGAAAAATTACTCTGGTCGAGATTAGGGCCTATTTGCCAGACCCGGTCAATGTGGCACTACAAGTCTTACACCATATGCATTTGGGAAACAATATATTTGTGCCAAGTCTGGTGTGGATTGGAGCGACACTTTGCCTGTGTGCAGTGTGTGGCCCCACTGGCCCCTAGCTCTGATCCATAGCTCTAGCATTAGGGCTATGGATCAGAGCTATGTGGCCCCTGGGCCTGAGAGCTGCTGCATGTGTGATATTGTCATGAACAGTATTTGGTGTGGATTGGAGCATCTGCGTCATCAGCCAGTGCTTGACTTGCATTGCAGTGGAGCGTACGGGGCAGAGCACACCCTGTAATCGGACATGGAGGATCATTAAATTGAGGGAATCCAAAATTGTGATCACGATAAAAATGTGATTATTGTGCAGCCCTACATCAGGTTTGTTGAATACAATAAAAGCAACAGATTAAGAATTTAGTTTGAAATACTGAATCTAACACTTGCAGCGTATTTCTTGAGAGAAAGGGTGCAGAAACAGAAGCAACAGCTCTACTGTTTGAATTAAGTCACCTTATAAAAACAAACAAACCAAATAGAAATAACACAAAAAAGAAAAAAATATAGACCCGACCAGAGTGTGTGTGTGTGTGTGTGTGTGTGTGTGTGTGTGTGTGTGTGTGTGCGCACCTCACAGGGATGTGGTTTTCCTCTCGTATCAACTTCAAGCCGGAAACTCATGCGACATCATCACTAACCCGCACCCGTTCTTTTTTTCTCTCTCACTCTCACAAGGTGCTCTCAGTGCTCTGTGTCTCCGGGCAGTTTCCCAATGTGTTGCAGGTACTGCAGATTGTTACCATGTTCCCCAGGGTCATCTTGAAAGGAACAATGATAAAGAAATCACAGCAGAAGAGAAGGACATCGCCATGCAACTATAAGGAGAGATTTTTTGTCTTGGACACCCAAGATCTAAAGTATTCAGAACGCCGCCCCGGGGTGAGTCTATAGACCAGTGGTTTATTGATACTAGACCTGTACATGCCCGTCGGCCACCGGCCTAGCCTACTTGAGAACGATGCAACTTGAGGACCTAATAATACCCGTTGTCAACATGTCAGCACCCGTTTTAACTGTCTGTCTGTGTCCCACATGGAGATCTCTGTATCTGCCTGTGTGCCAGGGACCCCCAAAAGAGAGGATTTATTTTACATTCTCATTCTGCCAAAAAAATAGCACAATTCACAAGGCAGTGCATGAGATTGTAGATTGACTATTTTCAAATATCCGAAGTATAAAATAGTAATAAAGTGGTAACTCATTTTGATGGAGAGACCCCCCTGGAAGCCCCTCAAGGACCCCTGGACCCGCACTTTGAGAACTACTGCAGTTTTATTTGTATAGCACATTTCAACAACAATACAATTCAACGTGCTTCACACAGACCTCATGACATGGCTACAAAGGTGGAACTTTTTCAGACTATTTGGATTTATCATTTTTGTCTCGTGGTAGGACAAATCAATTCAATAATTCATAGTTGAGCCTTGAATTGAGAGGAAAAGGGTTGTTTTTTAACTTATTGGATGGACTTCCCCTGCTATCCATACAGCGTGACTACATTCAATTCGATTTGACTCAACGTCCACATCAAATGACAAAATACACAATAAATGAGATTAAAAAATAAAGGAAAGGAAACAAGAAAACCATAAAAACAGTCCAGCCTACAGCAGCAAACATGATACAATAAAGAGTTGTACAGATAATATAAGGAAAACATTTGGAAATGTGCAACATATATATTGTGGTTTTTATTTCCCCTCTCCTAGAAAAAGCCCACACTTAAAGGTTGTATTGCATTGTCCAGAATTAAATGTGTGGAAATTGTGTGTAGTGATGTTCCCATACCATGCAGCTACAAGTACCCTTTCCAGGTGAGATAACATATTCACAATTTACGCACAAAAGAATAATTACACAACTCTAAAAATCAAGAATTAATTAATACTCAGAATCTAATACTAATCTGACTAATGACTTTGACCCAGGCTATGATGACTAATATGGCTTCTGTAATGCGTTCACACGGCCAGATGCAAAGCGACACACGCCGACACAGTGTACTTGTATTTGTAGCTGCTGTTACAAATGCCGGATGTATCTTTGCATCTTCTCGTCGCTGGCTTCCATTGACAATGAATGGTAGACTGTAGCTTTTCATCTACCCATGTGAACGCATCATACAATGTTTTCTTTGTATTGGGAAACACTATAACACAGAATCTAAAAGTATAATTTCGCAAATGTCTCCACAGGTCTTTCATGACAACCATTACCTGTATATTTTTGCACCAGACAATGACTGCCGTCAGAGATGGGTCAAAGCTCTCAAAGAGGGTATGAAGTACTTGTTGCTTTATAAAAGTACAAAAGTAGTTGCGTATATATATATATATCGTATATTGTATATATTGCGTATATGTGTTTCATATTCATGTATCCATACAACAATGTTCATTTCCATCCCTACTCTACACAGAGACAAAGTTTAACAACCTTGTTGTAAAATACCACCCAAACTTCTGGATGGATGGCAGGTGGAAGTGCTGTCACCAAACAGAGAAGTTGGCTTCAGGCTGTAATGAATATGACCCCATGGGATATGGTTTGAATATTTTATTGAAATAGTATGATATAAAAATGAAGTCTTCCGACTGTCAAATTCAATAGGAAAGGAACACATTGGCCTCTGATAGCATAGCGAAAAAATGCGTACCCCATACATTCAGTAGTGTGCCAAAACATTCCTATGTTCCAATAGTAAAGGATGAAATCACTGCCATACATCATGCGTGATAGTTCTTTAATTTGATTTTACCCCCTCCCCATCACTCTACAGCCTCTAAAGGACCTCTCCCTCAGATACCAGAACCACAGGTAAATACTTTTGATTGAAGTGTGAAGAAATATCCAGTGATCGCACACATCTTGAAAGGTCTCAAACTGTGATTGAAATGTGATGTGTTGAAATGTTAGACACTGACTGCAGTCTTCTGTATGTTGCTGCTGTGTGTTGTGAATGCCACGCATGCTGCTGCATACTATTTACTATTTACATTCCTTATAGGTAGATCTACTACTCAATCAACCAGACAGTCAAACGATGTATTTATAAAATTCACGTTTAGAAATATCATGCATGCACTTAAAGTGTTTAGCAGCCTATCTATACATTCTAGGTGTTCTAGGTGTGTGTGTGTGTGTGTGTGTGTGTGTGTGTGTGTGTGTGTGTGTGTGTGTGTGTGTGTGTGTGTGTGTGTGTGTGTGTGTGTGTGTGTGTGTGTGTGTGTGTGTGTGTGTGTGTGTGTGTGTGTGTGTGTGTGTGTGTGTGTTCATATATGTCCAAAACCAGTCATCTGATCGACTCACAGTTGGCGATAGTGGTGGAAAAAGTACTTGCATGTTTTACTTATGTAAAAGTATCAATATTGGAATGTAGACCTACTCTGTTAAAGTCAGGTATCAAAAATATTGGTATAAAAATGTACTTTTACTTTTAAATGTAAATTGCTCATTGTGCAGAATGTCCCATTTCAAGTTTTCAAAGGTATAAAAAAAATCATGTGAAAATAGCAGATCTAGTAGGTCGGCTATTTTCAAATAGGCGAAATGTATAGTGCTGAAATGGTTATGTATGTTTTGTAATAATAATGAAAAGTAAGTAAGTTTTCAAATAAATGTAGTGGAGTTAAAAGTACAATATTTGCCTTTTAGATGCAGCAGAGTAGAAGTAAAAGCACCGGAAATTGGAAATACTCCAGTAAAGTAAAAGTACCTCAAAAAGTCAAAATTGTGTTTAAGTAACTTAAGTAAGTCAATCGGATGAGCAGTTCTCCAGAACCGTCTCTGGGTATAGACTGAACGTGTTAAAAGGACATAAACGTTTACTAAAAGATAAATCAATCCAACGTGATCTGTGTCTACTAGGAGGTGGATATACACGATCCAGGACAGAGGGTGGTGGTGGCTCTGCGTGACTACACGCCTACTGGAGATAATGACCTGCCACTTCACAAGGACCAGGAGTACATTCTGACAGACACATCCCATGCTGAATGGTGGACCGTACAGGACAACATGGGGTATAGGATATCACAATCATACTGTATCTGCATAGTAGCTACTTCATCTCTGCTTTTATTGTCAATTTGAATTATTTCCTAATATATACGTAGGAAGTAGGAACGTAGCACAACATTTAACACAACATATGTTATTTTCAGCAAGTGACACACGAGGAAGATATAGACATAATAACATACATTTGCATTTGTTGAATTGCTGTATGTTTGAGCCCTGTATGTTCATTTATTCAGTTGGTAGTTCCTACTTCCTAAATAATCAAGTGTTTCTGAGATCTGCGTTGTCAGTATCAGCACCTTATTTGTTTACCAAAAAAAAGAAATGACTTTTAAGTCTGCATGCAGACTCGTCAACAGATGTTTGTTGTGAATGCTTTCTCCTGTCTCTCATCAGGTATGTCGGCTTTGTACCCAGCACATATGTGGCTGAAAAATCTGCCACCAACTTTGACAAATTTGAGTGAGTCATTTAATTCATGTTGAGAGAAAATATCTGCAAAAGCAGAAGGCATGCACACTCCAGTCTAGATGGAAGTCTTTTGGTGCAGGGCAGGGCTCAAAATAATAATTAAATAGAAATAAAGAAGTAGCCAGCACATGTGTCACAACGCTTAGGAAGGCCTATCAGGTACAAACGTGTCCCTTGCTTGTCCATGAGAGGTAAATAAACCATGTGAAAAGGACATTGTGTGCTAGCTACTTCTTTATTTGTATTTCATTTATGTTTCCTTGTATGCCTACTGGTGAAAGTGATAAGTCGAGCTCCAAGGTGAATCGACTCCAAATGTATCTCGTCTGTTGAGTTGTACTCTATTTTACTGTAGTTATGTTTGCCCTTCCACAGATGGTACAACAAAGACATATGCAGAGGTGAAGCAGAAGAACTGTTGATGAGAGAGGTAAGATAATTCCATGTCAGGAGTTTTGTGTCCACCTTACAATAAGAATAACAACACATTAATAACAGCAACAACAACAGCAGAACAGTGAAACATAAAGTTCTGATTGATTGTAAGCCTTGCTGAGCCATGAGGCCCATATGGCAGGAGCCTATCTCCTGTTTCTGTAGGGTGAGGCAGCTTGATGTGTACTGCACCCCCTGGACATGATGCGAGTACGTATGTGGCAGGGACTTAACATCAGTCCATCCCTTGATGCTGATTGCCAAGCAGAGAGGCGGGTCCCATTTAGTCTTCGGTATGATCCGGCCGGGGATCGAACCCCGACCTCCCAGACTCAGGGCAGACACTCTAACCACAAGGCCACTGGGCTGGTTGATTGATTTAATCATTTATTTATAGTCCAAATGTTAAACAGCAGGACGTACAGTAAAACTAACTAATAACACAAAAAGTCCTGCATGGGGACTTTCCACTGTGGTTCTATGCATTCAATTCATCAACAGTAGTAGCTGCATCAATGTTTGATAGGATTGTGTAATAGCTGCTCTCTATTGACACAAAGTTTGACAGTGGTATAAAGTAAGTCAGTACTGTGTACTTGATTTGGAGGTAGCCTACCGTTACTTTACTTCAGTACTTCCATTTCCCGTATACTTCTACTCCTCTACATCACAGAGGCAAGTAGCCTAATATTGTACACAGTTATTTGACAGCTTTCCTACGCTCGCATAAATGCAGACCAGCCTCTCCTCTGTAGCGTAAATATAAAGAACGTTTTACCTATAGTCACCAATACAAAGGCGGCTTGTGTAATTAGAAAGCCTACTTTGGACGCGCTCTGAGCCCCCCACCACACGTATAAAATGCAGTTTTGGGCCAAAAAGAAAATCTTGTCTATGAGATGTTCTCTTGGCAATAACTAAAAGTATTTATTTCCGGTGGAAAAACAATCCCTTTCTGGCCAAAAAGTGCATTGTATACATGTGGTTGGGCTCAGAGTGCGTCCACTAAGGAAAGTAGGCTACAGAGGAGAGGCTAGTATGCATTTCATGCGAGGGCATGAAGCAAAGAGTGGCAGAGCCTTAATGCAACAGCAGCAAAGGGCATTAGGGCTATGGACCAGAGCAACATTGCAAGATGAATGCAGACATGCATACATGAGCATTTGTGGGAAAGAACAAATGTCTATCTCAAAGCCACAGTTTGCGTTACAATTCAGGATTTCCTGTCATAAATGTGTCATGCTGCATGCAAAAGGTAAAACCCTAAGCCTAACCTGCAGTAACCCCTTTCCAGTTTGCTGCAGGTGCAGAATCAAGACACCAGTTTTGGGAGAAGATTTTAAAAGTCAAAGTAGCAATACCAAAATAATAATAATTAAAAAATAAAGATACAGTATACTTTTAAAAGGCCTGTATTCAAAATGCTACTTGAGGAAAAGTACAAAAGTAATGGCATCACAAGGACCAAAAGTAAAAGTACTGCTTTTCAAAAAATTGCATTACTAGTTACTTTGCAGACTTAAATTATTACAATACATTAACCACTTAAGCCATATTTTATACTTTGACTTTTCAAAAAATAGTAATGCTTGTAGATCTGCTATTTTCAAATAACCAATGTATAAAACAGGGCTTATGTGGTTCAAACAGGAAAGTAACTAGTGAATAAAGTTGTCAGATAATTGTAGCGGAATAAAAAAGTACAATATTCGCCTCTGAGATGTAGAAGAACCATGTAAATCAAAACATGTAAATATTCTAAAACAATATATACCGGCTCAAAATTATACTTAAAAGTACAGTACTTGTGTAATCGTGTACTTAGTAACTTAGTTACTTTCCAGATCTTACTTACACAGTGCTGCTAGAAGGTGCAGTGATGAGATGTCATTAAATCATATGCAACATTTAGATTAACAGTAATCTTGATTTGACGAAAGGGCCTTTCTGTTTGGAGTTTGCATGTTCTCCCCGTGTCCCCTGGGGTAGGTACCCTCACAAAAAACATGCAGTAATCCTGGTCTCTAAACTTCCTCTGATGGAGGGGAAAGGAACTGGTTGGAATAACGTGTTCCTTCCACGCGCTATGTCCAACCAGGGAAACTCCCCCCTGTCAGGTGTAAAGGAGCAACTTGGACACTCAGGCATGAGTTCAAGTCCGTTGCTCTCCCCATGTCCCCCATATATGGGGACTAGGTTGGAGGAGGGTGTGTAGAGCCCAGGATCACATTAGATAATTGACACAGGGGTGAAAAATGGGTTACAAAATCGTTAGATAAAAATTATATAAAAAAAAAAAGATTAACAGTAATCTTGGTGATTGTTTTCAATGACTCCATACTGTGTTCCTAGGCAAAGGAGGGTGCATTCATGGTACGTGATTCCAGGCAAGCAGGAGTCTACACCGTATCTGTTTTCACCAAGGCACCGGGGTAATTCTGCTACCATCTTGTATTGGATTGATTGATTGATTGATTGATTGATTGAATAGTTTATTATTGGACAGAATGTGTCAAACACTTAGTCCAAAAGGTAGCACCAAAGAAAAGTCCTTGCGGTCTGGTTTCCATTTGGGCCCCCTGCAGATCACACTAAACTACATCAGGCACAGAGTTCCCAGCTATTGCGTGAAGTGACATTTGCTGTAAGAGTGGTTTAGGGGTAAGAGAATACCGGAAGTGACACATCTTCTTGGTTTAGGTAGATCTGTCACTTCCTCTCAGTGCCAGTTCCAGTTAGCATTTCAAAAATAGCCTATCTACAACATGTGTTGATGTGACACATTGTTAGCTTGTAGATCTTCTAGTTTTTTGTTTGTGTTGGACAATTAAGTATAAAATAGACCTTAAGACTAATTAATTTAGTGTCAGTTGTGGGGTTCAGCTGCCAGGACAGAAGAAAGCTACAGCAGGAGAAATAGAGTTTGTATAGTGAAAGCATGTGTGCTCTAGTGTTCATGATATCATAAAACAATAAAACAAATAATGCACATTGAGAACCTCACACTGCATGGTTCTCCACTTGATTTGTTTATTGTGATGTTCGTTCAACGTCTCGATGAAAAGATCTTCATCAAGAAGAAGAATGAAATTCCTGATGAAGATGTGTTGATTGAAACGTTGTACAAACACTATCAAACAAATGGAGCTAAGAACCATTGTGGTGATTTTATTTATTTATTGTTGATCTGCCGTTTGTCCAGCACTTGCAGACACTGAATAGGATGTGCATGCACTATCTGTCTTTGCCACAATAAAACATAATCCCCACCTATGGCCTGGCGGACATTATACAATAAAAAAATTCAATAAACACACGTCATTATTACAAAGGTAGAGCAGTGGTTCCCAACCTTTGCTGGATCAGGGCCCATGTGAAAATCTCAAAAGCTTTTGCAGCCCACTTAACACGACTGCCGTGTTAAGTGGTCAGATGGATACGGTTTTTAATTTACTTTACATTACTCATTTGCCAATGCAGAGGAAAATTATATAACCTGGAAAGATATTGTAATAATAATATAATAATAATAAAATCTGGCAGGCATCGCTATTTTGGGCATGTCATGATAACTTGGAGCTTGGTGCTCCGGGCTGTAGCCCCTAAAGCAGCTGTGTCCAAAGTGCGGCCTGCGGGCCAAATGTGGCCCTGGGGTGAATTTTATACGGCCCGCAGCTTCATACGTGAATTGTATTATGACCGGCCCGCCCAACAGTATATGGGACATTTTTACATTCATGTTTTTTAACCTGGGCATTTCCCAGAGTATAATTTGTCAGTCTACCTTGTATTTCTTTCTCTCTTTTTTTCCTTTTTTTCTTTTTCTTTTACCTTGCTTGCTTGGTTACATTTGGTATGTGACATAAGGCTGAAAAAAAGACTGAGGTACACTTTTTGTTCATAGCACACACCTGACAAAAGATCACTGATATTAAATATTGATGATGATATAATTGTTTAAATCCAAAGGTACATTATGTAGTTGGCCCTTTTGGGTGTTTTAATATTTTCTAATATGGCCCACTTTGAAAAAAGTTTGGACACCCCTGCCCTAAAGCCTGTGCATTAAGCAGGGCTTATAACTAACCACACGTATCCCCTCCTCTCTGTCTGTTTCCTGTCTCTCTACAGTACACAGTGTACACTGTACACTGTTTCCCTTAGTCCCCTTAGTTTTGTTTCATACATTTGGGTTTTAATTATAATAATAATAATTATTATTATTACCCTTATTAGTATTTCAAAACATTTTCAAAAAACATTCCCAAAAAACGTTTCATGAATTAATAACAAAATCCAATGATTTTTGTTCACTAATCTCATGCACAAATGAAAGAAAAGATTATTCCAGAAATTAGAACAAGTAGTGAACATGTGAGCTTGTAGCTATATTTGTCGCTATATTTCTGCGAATAATTTCTGTTTTAGGTCACGGGCAGAAAACAGAGAAAAGGTTGGGAACCACTGCTCTAATCTCAATAAAACCTACAATGCCACAAAAAGTTTGAGCCCTCACTATGATGTCAGGCCAACACAGTTACACCAAACTGCATTGACTTGGTCTGGCGTTAGGTGTTCTCTGAAACTAAAAACCATGTTTACAAACATAAACATCAAATCGAACGACACCCTCATCACTGACGAGCTTGATGTAGCCAACTACTTAAACATCTTCTTTACAAACGTTGCAACAACGCTGGTTAACAAACTGCCCTCCCACTCTGGGCGTTTTGGTGTAGAGCACATCAAAGCCTTCTACAAAAACCTAGGTGTTTGTAAAGATGATTTTAAGATAAACGGTAACAACTGAGGAGGTACTTAAAAAACTGAGTGCCCTTCAACCCCACAAGGCGACTGGCCATGACAATATTCCCTCCAAATTCCTCAGAGACTCGGCCATCTCTATAGCTCCAATCATCACCCACATAATAAACCTCTCCATCAAACAGGGACAGGTCCCCCAAGATTTCAAACTGGACAAAGTAACCCCCCTGCACAAGAAAGGGAGCAAATTAGACCCCGGCAAATACCGCCCAGGGACGGATTAATCCCCATGAGGGCCGGTACATTTTCTGGGGCCCCCATAGCGCGCATAAACATGGAATTTTCATGTTTTTATCATTTTTTTAACCTAAATTTAACAAAATCAATCTCCAGGAGCCCTTTTCAGGGCCTCAAACCCAGTACAGAGCCAGTTTCCAATTTCCCCTAAGGGCCCCACTGGCCCAACGGCTAATTTGGCCCTGCTACCGCCCTATTTCTATTCTTAGCTCCATCTCGAAAGTGATGGAAAAAATTGTCTATGTTGTAGATGTCTAGGTTGATAAGTATCTTGCCACAACAAAAATAATGTATGAATTTCAATCCGGCTTCAGAACATCCCACTCCACTGACACATGACTCCTCTATTTGAGTGGCCACATCAAACACAAGGTGGATGCTGGCAAATACTGCGGCATGGTTACCTCCAAAAGGCTTTTGACACCGTGAACCACTCCATACTGGTTAACAAGCTAAAAGCAATTGGTTTTGATAGCACATCAGTGAGCTGGATGCGATCCTACCTGGAGGGGAATGAACAGATGGTGGAGGTGAATGCAACACTGGAGCCCCTCCCCCCCCCAGTGAGCTGTGGCGTCCCACAAGGAAGCATACTATAGGTCCTTTACTGTTGTAAACGACATGACATCAGCTTGTGACTGCAACTTGTTCCTGTTCACAGATGACTCAGCACTGCTGGTCTTGGACAGGAACAAACTGCAGGTTGAAAAGGCCCTCAGCTCTGAACTCTGTAGAATCTGCACCTGGCTCGCTGATAACAAACCATCTTTACACCTGGGAAAAACTGAATCCATTCTTTTTGGATCAAATAGTAATCTCAGCAAGGCAGATGGCTTCTTGGTTACAGTGGGTGACAATAATCACACAAAAAGATGAAATTACCTACGTATAGGTTCCATCCTGGAGGCAAATCTTTCCGGTGATAAAATGGCCACCAACGTAATCAAAAAAGTCAACCAAAGAACAAGATTCCTATACAGGATCTCCTCACTGGTCAACAAAAACACCTTGAAGACCCTAACAGGAGCCCTCGTACAAGGTGGAATGGCTTAGGGTTGACAACAGAGTACAGCATCTTGCAATGGGTCTGGTCCACAAGATTCGATACACCACCAAGATACAAGATACATGTACCTGTCTAGTAAATACTTCCTTAATGTCAATGAAGTCCACACCCATGCACAAACCATGTGCAACCCAGATTCGGCACAAACAAGGGACTAAATTATTTTCGCTCCTATGCCACCAAAATGTGGAACGCCCTACCAACAGTCATTAAGACATGCAAATCCCTTGACTCCTTCAAAACCGCTCTCAAAGGGCACCTATGGCCGGCTGCAATTCGAAACTGGCCCCCGTAAAATCTGAATTCCCACCCACCCCCTTTTCCCCTCACTATATGTTTTTTTCCCTTTTTCCCTCCTTTATGATGAATTCCTGTTCTGTTCTTTGGCTAAATAGAAGTGTATATTTGTACGTCTCTAAATGTTTTGATGAATTGAACAAGGTGGACCCAATTGTAAACAAGTGTAATGCTTTATTGGGTCGTGAAGGTCGTCCACTCACAGTTAACAGTTTTTGTATTGAGTTGTGCTTGAAATGTACTGTCATTCTACAAACTGTTAATAAATACTTCAATCAATAAATCAATCAATCCAAATGCCGCACTAATGGAAGCATCTGTTGTCCAACTTCAGGTCTAACGGAGAGAAGAATCCAAGAGTGAAGCATTATCAAATAAGGGAGACAAACACAGAGGACTTTTACTTGGCGGAGAAGTACCTGTTTCCTACCATTCCTGAGCTCATCCGTTACCACCAACATAATGCTGCAGGTAACTGAGCTGACCGACCTAATGACACGTAACACCATTATGCATCATCAACACACAACCAGAGCTTAGACATTCTATTCATTCATCCAGATCTCCCCCCAAGCACGGTGAAAAACCTTCAGTATTTTGTGAAATCTCACAGGCTAAAACCTGATTCATACTTGTCGTGCACGCCTAAAATAGCCGATCTACAAAAGCTCACAACGCGTTACATCTGTGACATGTACAGTATACAATAATGTAGATCTACTATTTGGTACGACAGATCATAAATTGGAATAAGAATATAAGAACAATAATAATGCTGGGTCAGAGTATAACAAAGAATGCTCAATCGAATGCTCATCAAAATATAAGATTCTTAACCCATTCAGGACGGGAACCCGTTTTGGGGTTATTGTTGCTATGTATCAGCATAACATTTTTGTAATTTTTGAATAAATATTTGAAGTTGAATCAGGATTTAGAAGGCGTTTTTAGAATCGGCCTCAATCCTCCTAAATGGGTGAACCGTTCTTACTGTAGTAGCAACAGGTCAGACTAATTTTGTTAGACTTGTTTTGTTAATGAGCTTGAGGCAGGGATACTCAAAAACAATTTCGCCCCAGGGCCGGTGGCGCAGCGGTCCGGACACCTATAGCGTGTTGCGGGTTCGAATCCCGATCTCCCAGCGTCGGCGATGACCTTTGCTGCGGGAGACCACCTCCAAATCACTGCATAATATGTGCTATTTATATTTTATTTAACATATTCTGCTATAAAGTTTGGTTAGAATAATGTTTCAATCATTAGAATTAGTTTCATTGAGATTGTAACTTTAAATCGTTGTGTGCTTTGTCATGTGTCCATGCATTCACACCTTTAGGTCTGATCACACGCTTGCGTCATCCCATCTCCCAAGACAGAGTTTGGCTGAGAGGCAGCTCCAAGAAAAAGTGGGAGGTGAGCCCCACGGAATTGAGCTTGGGGCAGGAGGTGGGCAGTGGGCAGTTCGGCCTGGTGTTGGAGGGGAGATGGCGCGACAGGAAGGTGGCCGTGAAGATGGTGAAAGCAGGAGCCATGTCGGAGGAGGAGTTCATAGAGGAGGCACGGGTCATGATGTAAGTTTTGACTGTAAAGGAGGTCCAGTTCATATTTTGCTCCTCAAAGTGAAAGCCCAGGCCTCGGCTTATTGTGTGTGTGTGTGTGTGTGTGTGTGTGTGTGTGTGTGTGTGTGTGTGTGTGTGTGTGTGTGTGTGTGTGTGTGTAAACAAGCCATACTTGTTGGCTTGTTTACATTGAGCGACTATCCGGTGTGAAGCGTGTGCTTGTATACGTTCTTTTTTTAAACTGACCTCACAATGGTGCAGTAAATATGCGCCACAGCAGGTCACGTCGAGGGAATGAGCCAGAAAACGGAATTAGATTTTCAGCTTTCAAGCATGGAGACAGCATCAAGGAACCCAGATTGACGAGTTTACAAAAATACGTAGAATGGCTAGGATCTCGGCTGTACGGCGCACGGGCGCAGAGACATAACGATAACGTTCAACAAAGTATCTAAGCACAGCCGTGTTTGTTCACGACATTGTCCTTGTCCTTGTAAGGTATTTGGGCCCGACGTTCTTTCTATCCATCCTGGTGTTGGTTCACTATGTTGTCGCCAAGAACAAGTTCAATATTTACAAAAACATACCACCGTCACTCTATTCTGAGTGATGTGGGCTAGAGTTTAAAGCCAACAAGAATGGCGCCGCTAGCTTTTCAGACGCCGCCCCCCTCTTGGTGACATACACGTTTCTACACCCTATATAACTGGACTCACTGTCAGAACATTTGTCATTGTCCCTGAGCTGTACCCCAAAGTTCCTGGTTTTGTGTCTCCTTGAAAGGTTTGCATTTGGACTTTATGATTTACTGCCTTGTACCCGAGTTTTGTTTGGAATGTTCTCCTGAGTTTCCTGAGCTATCTTACAGCTACTTTTTGTTTGTGACCCTCACTGCCAAGCTTGGGCTTCAAAAAATCTTTTGATTATCCTGGTGTGTGTGTGTGTGTGTGTGTGTGTGTGTGTGTGTGTGTGTGTGTGTGTGTGTGTGTGTGTGTGTGTGTGTGTGTGTGTGTGTGTGTGTGTGTGTGTGTGTGTGTGTGTGTGTGTGTGTGTGTGTGTGTGTGTGTGTGTGTGTGTGTGTGTGTGTGTGTGTGTGTGTGTGTGTGTGTGTGTGTGTGTGTGTGTGTGAGAACAGGAGCCTGTCCCACTGTAAGCTGGTGCAGCTGTATGGCGTGTGCACACAAGTTACACAAGACTGCCCCTTGTGTCTGCTCTTTGAGTTCATGGACAACGGCTGCCTGTCGGACTTCCTCCGTGACAAGAGGGGCCGCTTGTCTCAAGTCTCCATGTTGGGGATGTGTCTAGACGTCAGTGAAGGGATGGCATACCTGGAGAGAAACAAATTCATCCACAGAGACCTGGTATCAGTGTTCATTTTGATAAGCAAATTTGGATTTGTTTTGCTGTTGTAGTCTTTTGAATAATAAACTAGACCTGCCATGGGGGGGGGGGGGGGGGAAGTTACTCAGGACCGGCCCTGCCTGTACGTGCCCGTCGCAGTCGGCCACCGGCCTACATGGGAATGATGCAACTTGGGAACCTAATGATATACGTTGTCATAGCACCCGTTTTAACTGTCAGTCGGTGTCCCACATGGAGATCTGTGTGAAGACTGCAAACTGAAAAGTGTACTTGGCAATCAATTGCCAGTGGGCAACGGCCCAATAAAAAAGATCTGTTCTTACGTTACAGTTCTGTACTGTTGTTTTATGTCAACATTAGTTATACTGTGTTTCCCTTCCTTCCGTAGGCGGCGAGGAACTGTCTGGTTTCCAAGAACAATGAGGTCAAGGTGTCAGATTTCGGCATGACACGGTAGGGTATAGACAGCTGTCAAATGTGTTTTGGTGTATGATCCCTCGTGCGCTCACACTATCGTGTGTAAATGATTGTTTTAAATCAGTGCATTTGTCATGTTCTTATTGCATACGCTCATATTTTATGACTCGTCGGACTTGTCAATAGTGTGTCGTGTATTTTTGCTCAGATACGTTCTCGATGACCAGTACACCAGCTCCCACGGCTCCAAATTCCCCGTCAAGTGGTCATCTCCCGAGGTCATCAAGTACTCCAGATTCAGCAGCAAGTCCGATGTCTGGTCATTTGGTATGTTAATAACTGTCAATCAATCAATCAATCAATTGATTATCACTTGCTCTGATGTTTTCTTTTAGCAGTGGTGGAATGTAACTAAGTACATTTACTTAAGTATTGTACTTAAGTACAATTTTGAGGTATTTTATTTGTACTTTACTTGAGTATTTCCAATTTGCAATACTTTTACTTTTTGCAAATATTGTACTTACTCAACTACATTTATTTGAAAACATTGGTTACTAGTTACTTTGATTATAAATAAAACACATCAGCCCTATATAGGCTACATTTCATATACATTTCGGCTATTTGAAAATAGACGCATTGTAGATGTGCTATTTTCAAAAGATTTGTATACATTTGAAAACTTTAAATGGGACATACTGCCCCCCCCCCAGCTTGTACATCTGCTGTTGTACATCTTATAGCCCCGTCCATGGCAGCTGTGGTAACTCTGTGGCATTTGTGTTCACCGTAACAAATTCCTTTTACAGGCTTCTGATTCTGCTATTTTTCAATAGCTAAAGTATAACATAATGCTTAAAACACCAAAGGGGTTCCTGTCCAGAATGGGATAAGTACATTTTGATACCAACACTTTTACTTTTTTTAAGTAGTACGTTTTTTTTAAGTAGATTTTGAATTCCAGACTTTTACTTGCGACGGAGCAGTTCTACATTGCAGTATTGATATATACTTTTACTTGAGGAAAACATTTGAGTACCTTTTTCCGCCACTGCAGGTGTGTTCATGTGGGAGGTGTACAGCGAGGGACACCTGCCCTACGAGCACCGCTCCAACGGCCAGGTGGTGGAGTCACTGAACGCAGGCCTGAGGTTGCTGAAGCCTCGCTCCGCACCAGAGCCTGTCCACCTGCTCATGGAGAGGTGCTGGAAGGAGGTGAGAGACTAGAGTAACGGACGGACGGACGGACGGACGGACGGACGGACGGACGGACGGACGGACGGACGGACGGACGGACGGACGGACGGACAGACAGACAGACAGACAAGTAATAGACAGACAGACAGACCAGTAATAGACACATGCATACACATGCCATACGAATAAGTTATTAATTCAAATCAAATACCTGAGTGTACAGGGTTTGATGAGGTCAGATCAACATCTGGAATGTCAGAACAGGTCAGCTCCATATATGGAGATCGAAGGGTGGTAGCGGGGAGTCGGGACATTCTCTTGAGTGTACAGGGAAGGGTTTGATGAGGGACCAGGTAGGGCCCAGCCTTAATTTTCGGGCATGTTGAGAACACTAGTTTTTGCCGGCTGCCAGTGCGGCTGCACTAATAACTTTGGGGCAGGCCCGTCTAGAGTTTGAATGGACAGGTGGGCCTGTTGAGAACTCTAGTTTTCGCCAGCCGCCGGCACGGCTGCACTAATAACTTTGGGGCAGGCCCGTCTAGAGTTTCAATGGACAGGTATCAGTCAAAAGGGAGACATCGAAGAGGAAGGATGGATGGGGAAGGATCAACATATGGAATGTCAGGTTCTGACATATCCATATATGGAGATCTAAGGGTTTGAGGTTTGAGGTCAGATCGAGTTGCTGGCCAATATTGATGACATCAGGGATCTCGATATATGGGCTTAACTGCGACAGCAGGTCGCATTGACAGGATCTCCATCCCTGATGATGTCACCTAATGTCACGAGACCTGGGCACCATATATGGGGGCTTTCCCATGTATGGGGATTTTGAGTGATACACTGACTGACGGACGGACGAAAATTTAAAATTTCGCAATCATGCTTAAATAGAATGTATACACTATACATGTATAGAAAAAACAATAAAATATTTTGCACGGTATATGTCCAATGATGCAGGTATGTGTAGAATAATGATGAGAATCATGAGAGTATATGAGAGTATGTGGGTGCAATAGCTGAATGGGTAGAGAAAACCTGGCTGGTCTGTTTTATAGTCTGGCAGCAGGGAGTGGGACATTTGGTATACTGTAGTTTTTTTTATTGGCCTAAAATATTGTCTATTATACATACATTCATGAATCCACTTGCTGACCGGCTGTCTGTATTGAGCAATTTCTTTTAAAGGGGTTTGTAACTTTATATGTGACCATCTAACTAATCTAACTAATAATTCTAGTACTAGTCTGTCTGTCTGAAACTCTGTTTCTGGCTCTCACTGGCTGCACCAATCGTTCTGACTTTTCACACAGGCATTGACCATAATATTATGGAGGTCTGAACGAAGTCCTTTTTTCAATTTAACTAATGGTTAATTAATAATTGATTTATTAGTGAATACAAATTTCCCATCGACTTACACGGGAAAATGCGAAAACTCACATTAAAGTATTTTTCTCTCAGAAACCGTCAGAGCTATAGGTACAACACATGAAGGGGAGGTTCATAATTATTAAAATGAATGTAATAATAAATAATTACATCAGTCGGCTTCATGGTGGCGCTATAACGGCCCACTTTACATTTCGCCTTATAACTTTTGAACCGTAGGTCGTAAAATCAATATGTCAAAATGTTCCCTGGATTCCTTGGGTCATGAGGCATCTCCCCATATAGGCCACGTAGATTTTCCGCCAATTTAACTTTTCTTCAAAACACACTTTTTGCTCTTACACCTACATATTTTTGGTACTCATGATCTCTGGACCTATCCGATTAAAGCACCACAGGCAGAATTTTCATAGTCCGTATCGCTCGGCTGTAATCAGCTTCAGTTAGTGGGAGAATGTCCAATCCACCCCAATTTTTATTCACATGTCAAGTGTGTTTTTTTCTACAGAGAGTCCAAAGCAATTCAATTTTCATCCATAGGGGGCACCGCAAATGCAGAATCTTTAAACGTTTGTTGCAAAAACATGCTTTTTGGGGAATAAATGCCATCCTAATTACTTGCATGATCACAGGGGTGACTTCACATTGTAATTGGCTAGCTAAATCAGTGGGAGAGGTCTATATTTCCCAAGGCGTCTGTTCCATGGAGCCAACCTTTCCTGTACTACTTGCGGGTGCATGTGTTTGGTTATACATACCAACACTCTACCCAAAACCCTAAACGCACACGGACGCCACGGGCGATATTTAACCCGCTACGTAACCCGCAACACATGTCGGGAGCCACGGGTGATTTTTAACCCGCAGCACCAGTTAGTTTTAGCCGACGGTGGTGTTGTCAGACTAATGACTGCAGGACTGTTAGTATGTCTAACCAACATATGCTCACAACGCATCGCAGCATGACTTGTTGTGAGCTTGTAGATTGGCTATTTTCAGAGTGCAACCAAGTGTATGATCAGGCATTACGACACCATCAAGGCCCACCAAAACACATTTTAGTCGACAAAATCAACTGTAGAGATTTAGTTGACTAAAACCTTATGACATTTAGTCGACTAAAACTAGACTATCACTAAAACATTTCAACCATCTGTAGAGATTTTAGTCGACTAAAACCTTATTACATTTAGTCGACTAAAACTAGACTAACACTAAAACATTTCAACCATCTGTAGAGATTTTAGTCGACTAAAACCTTATTACATTTAGTCGACTAAAACTAGACTAACACTAAAACATTTCAGATGACTAAAATGTGACTAAAACTAAATGAAGTTTCATTCCAAAGGCTATGACTAAATTAAAGTCAACATTTGCTGTCAAAATCAACACAGTGGTGACTTGCTTGTCTTCACTCTCAGAAACCAGAAGACCGCCCGCCGTTTGCCGTCCTTCTGCATGAGCTGGCCTCCCTCTCAGACCTGTGAATGTGAGAGTTTACACCAGATATTAGGGATGCACCATGTTGGCTCGTTGGTCATCTGTGCAGCCTATACCAAGTTGTACATTCTGAAGATTTTATTTCTTGTATTGAAGATGTATTTGTTTCCCTGCCACTTTGTTTGTTTTAAATATCGGTATCGGCCAAGAATTTCCATATCAGTGCATTCCTATCATAATTATACTATCATAATGTAAGAAAACATATACTGTATAGTTTATCTATGTTATTTATTGATTTATGTTCTGTTCGTTGACATTTTTATTGAAAAAGGTATGTATTGTAGAACTACATTTCATAAAGCAATAATTGAATTGTTTCTACAACCCGTTTTTATTATAACCCCTTTTTTCTGTTTACAGCTCTCTGTGGTAGCTTTAGGTTTTATCCTTTAGAGGGCACCATTTTCAATGCTAAGTCTCAACTAAATATGCATTGTTGAATTACTGTATGTTGACCCATTGTTAATTATATAATTTCTTTTTGGGACATTTGGTGATCTCCAGTAACTTGTTATGTGCTGTTTTTGCCTATTTCTGAAGATTTTTTGCATTTAATTAAAGTTTATTTAAAGGTAGGGTAAGTGATTTAATTTGATAAATGTGTTTGAAATAGCTCTAATACTCATTGCTATAGACTTTATAGAACAAACAAGTGTTTGTTCATTGACAGGGGGGTCTCCATGTCTCTCCAGCTAAGCTCTAATACTCATTGCTATAGAGTGTTTGTTCATTGACAGGGGGGTCTCCATGTCTCTCCAGCTAAGCTCTAATACTCATTGCTATAGAGTGTTTGTTCATTGACAGGGGGGTCTCCATGTCTCTCCAGCTAAGCTCTAATACTCATTGCTATAGAGTGTTTGTTCATTGACAGGGGGGTCTCCATGTCTCTCCAGCTAAGCTCTAATACTCATTGCTATAGAGTGTTTGTTCATTGACAGGGGGGTCTCCATGTCTCTCCAGCTCTTTATTAAGCAGAAAGTGCATTTTCAGGTGGGTATAATTGAATTCAATCAGGATTAGAGAACTCAGACAGGATTGGCAGAAAGTGGAATTGTAAGTGATGGCACAAATAAATGAGCTGACAAACTTGGAACTGGAACACTATATAAAACAATTAAGCTGATAAATGGGTACAATACATGTCATGATTTGACACGCTGTGAGCTTGTAGATCTGCCATTTTCAATGATTTTGCACGCCATCATTGTACAGCGAAGTATAAAGGGTGAAGTGGTTAATGAGACTAATCGATTTTGTCAACTATAAAACAAAATATTAGTATGTACGCTATACATGTATGTATAGGTTATTTTTGTGCCGATATAAAAATAATTACAAATTATAGACTAATAATTTCATTAGTCTATATGTGAGCAAGATTAAGTTGGTTATTTCTTCTAAATATTGGTTTTGTTGTTTGGTTATTTGCCCAGGCATAGATAATTGCTCAGCCTCTATTATTAGTAAAGATATTTTCAATGATGGCTTTGTTTCAGTGCCAGGAAAGGCTTTGTACCTGTTACCAATCCGGGTCCGGCCAGCAATCAGTGTAAACGTGACACACACAATTTATTTCCCTCTGGTGATGCTGAAAAGCTCCTCTGAAGTCCTCCTGTGAAGATCTTATTGGATCTTCATCAGGACATGCAATAAAACTTCCTGAGGAGCTTTTTCAGCGTCACATCACCACTGTTCTTTTTAATATTTCTGTAGGCCTATTCTGTCTGTCTTGTCTTGCACCTGGGCCACAGATGTGCATGCACGGTGCACTATACCTTCTTCAGGGATTCATATCATGATAGAACAATGTGGATTGTGGTATATCCATAAATTCAGATAAAACCCATCATCTTTGTTCAACAAATAGTCACGAGTCAAAAATGAGGGGCGCCCGCTGGCCTAGTGGTCCAGGTGCAATAGGTTATTGCCTGACAGCGTGTTGCGTACGTGTTCAAGTCCTGTTTATGACGACTTTTGATGCATGTCTCTCCCCTTCTTCCCCTGTCCATTTTCACTGTAACTATCAATAAAGGCACAAAAGCCAAAAACAAATCTTTAAAAAAAGGGAAAAAAGAAAGCTAAATGAATCAAAGTAGCCTACCGTCTACTTGTTTGGTAGTCAGTGGTGGAAAGTAACTAAGTACATTTACTCAAGTACTGTAGGCCAATTTGTACAATTTGGAGGTATAAATTGTACTTTACTGGAGTATTTCCAATACTTTTACTTTTACTCCATTACAATTCTTTGAAAACTTTAGTCACTAGTTACTTTGGAGATTTGAATTTTTTTAGAAAATATACATTAACCACTTCAACCCTAAATTTCGGCCATTTGAAAATAGCCGATCTACAAGCTCACAATGTGTCGTGACGTGATGCATTGTGAGCTTGTAGATCGGCTATTTTCAAATGATTTTGTACATTTTGAACTTCTGAAATGGGACATTCTGCAATTTCTGCAACATGAGTACTTTTACTTTTAGTAGGCTACTTTAAGTACATTTTGATGCCGATACTTTTGTACTTTTGAGTATTTTTTTATTATGGGACTTATACTTGTAACAGAGTACATCTACATTGCAGTATTTATACATTTACTAGTAAAACAAGTACTACTTTAACAAGTAAAACATTTGAGTATACTTTTGCCTACAGTAGGCTGCCAGCTGTACTCGTGTACTTTGTAGCCTACTAAAGTAGCCTAAATAGTTTAACACAGTACTTTTGTACCAGCTATGAGTCTTTCTGTGGTAGGGCTACTGCTATTTTTTTTAATTAAGCATATATAGAAACAATAAAAAAAACAAACGCTGATTACTACTACATCCATCGGCACCATCAGCACCGGTTCCACTCTATGGTGACTGTCTCTTTAAGAAAATGCACTTGCAGCCATTTTCTGCTCTTTGTGTGTGTGTGTGTGTGTGTGTGTGTGTGTGAGAGTGTGTGTGGGTGTGTATGTGTGTGCGTGTGTTTGGTGTGTGTGTGTGTGTGTGTGTGTGTGTGTGTGTGGGGTGGTGGAATAGCGGATACTAGGCACTGCTGCCGCTGGTCGAAACGATCGAGAGCATCTATCTATCTATCTGGGGTTGGAAAAAGGCGAGAAACCCCCCAGGAATAAGCATTGGATCATCGTCGCAGACTAGCGACATTGTCCGCCCCGTATTTTGACGGACGGACATGCAATTAATTTACAGGTAGGTGGAAAAAAACGCAGCCGAATGGACGAGTTGCACGGTTTAAAAAAAATTACTAACGGAGATGTGCGTCTCAGTCTGTGTGTGTGTAGCGATGATGATGATGATGGTGGTGGTGGTGGGGGTGGTGATGATGATGGTGGTTGGTTGACGATGTTTGGAGACCCCGTGTCGGTGAATTCTGGCGTTTTCTCTTTTGCACAGTGCAGTGTAGTGTGCCTCTCCGGTTCTTTGTAAAACGACAGACAGAATAATGTGCCTTTCTTTCTGTATATGAATCACGCATATGATCTCGCGCGGAGCGTTTATTCCAAGGCCCTTATAAATAGCGATACGAGTAAGATGATTCAATATAATAATATAAGCGCTTTAATTATTTTGTTAACGTAAATTCAAACACTCGAACGTGTGCCTTTGTTTTTATGACCCGTTAGATATAGACTGATATATATCAATCCGAATGGCATTTCGCCGCGTCTATATTCTCATTTCTAACGTAGGCTATGAATGGAATCCCGTTAGTTTAGCCCATTTGACCATCATTTCATTGTAGCTGTAGCCTACTCGGAAGGGGAGATGGGTGGGGTGAGGACTAGAGAGGAGAGTAGCAAGTGGCTGCTTGCTTTCATGTGAGAAGACACGTTTGGAGAATTATGATTCATTCGCTGCAATGATATTGTCGATATCCCCTTTTTTCATCCAAAACCTGGGCAGGGGGGGATGCTGGCCAACATGGCCACGCAATGTGCAATTTTAGCTGGCTCAAACCTCGTCCGCCTTTTCAACAATTTGTTTTTATTGGCCATAATTATAGTGAAAACCTTGTCGGCACGTTATCGAATAGCCTGTGCGTAGCCTGTAGGGGGCTCGTGCTAAAGGCTTTTATTGCAGAATAAATGATCATTGCACACATGTAGCGTATACACAGGCCGGTTTCTGAGGTGGCCACAACACAACAAACGGCAGCAGGTTCGCCTACTTCCGTTTCAGTCATTGTATGTGTCTATGGTAGTAGCTAGCCATCTCATCTCTGAAATGTGACCACATTAACGTCAGTCGTTTTGTGTCGCCGCGGACGCGGTATACAAATATAGTCACAGAATCGGCGAGATCGAGACTACAGTAGCCTACACTACAGTGGTTCCCAAAGTGGGGTCCGGGGACCCCAGGGGGTCCTTGAGGCAATTCCAGGGGGTCCCCAGCGAAATTATATCGTTTGGAACCAAATGGACCCCTTATTGGTCTGTAACTCAGAGAGTGTACAAATGGAACCAAATGGACCCGTTCCATTTGTACACTCTCAGAGTTGAATTTGATTTTACAATATAAATTGGGGTCTCAGTGATATAAATGCCATTAATTGGGGTCTGTAGACCAATGCATGTCAAACTGGGGGTCCTTGGAATTAAACTGGTTGAGAATCTGCTAGAGCCGTAAAAATCTTCTCTTAGGGGTCCCTGGCATATCTTTTCAAATGGGGGTCCACGGGCTGATTGGTGTAAATTTGGGGGTCCTTGACATGAAAACGTTTGGGAACCACTGTACTATACACTACAATACAGTATCGACCTAACTGTTCCTCACAGTGGGGCTGATGTAATGGCAGTGGTGGAAAAAGTAACCCATTAAGTACATTTACTTAAGTACTGTATACTTACTGTACTGTATACTTCTACACTACATATCAGAGCCAAAATGTGTATAATTTTACTCCTCTACAATGATTTGAAAACTTTAGTTACTTTGGAGATTTTAATTTTGATTAGAAATCACATATACACTAACCACGTCAGCCCTATACGGCCATTTGAAAATAGCAGATCTACAAGCCTGCAATGTGTCGCAATGTATATCGGCTATTTTCAAACGATTTTGTACACATTTAGAACTTGTGAAATGGGACATTCTGCAATAGAGTACTTTTACTACTTTAAGTAGCTTATTTTGATGCTGATACGTTTTACTTGAGTATACACTTTGAATGCGGGACTTGGTCAGGGGCGTGAAGAGATAAACACGAGCCCTTTGGCCCTCTGGACAGCAATGTGCCCTTTTGAAAGTTTTTTTTTGTACAGTTTGTTAATTTTATTTTTGTTTTGTACACTACAGTATATGGTGACATCGACCAATTCACTGCTAATATATTATTTATGGCCCAAAATCTATAAATCTCACACACTATTGGCAGCCAGCGGTTCCACGCCAGGTGCTTCACTTGAGCACGTGCCCCTCAATGCCTGTGCACGCCACTGGACTTGGTACATCTCCATTGCAGTATTTACACTTTTACTTAAGTAAAACAATTGAGTGCTTTTTTCCACCACTGTGTAATGGTCATAACCATAAAAGGGTCTATTCTATTTGGTATTTGTACGCTGTCATAGCTGAAAATGGATACATCAACAACACTGAGGATTGTGCTGTGTCCACTAGTAGCCTGCAGTGACAGGGGAGCTTGTACAATATAGTATAGTACAGTGGTTCCCAAACCTTTTCATGTCAAGGACCCCCAAATTGACACTAATTAGCACACGGACCCCCATTTGAAGAGATAATGCCAGGGACCCCCATAAGAGAAGATGTTTACGGCTCTAGCAGTGATTCTCAACCCATTTAATTTCAAGGACCCCCATTTAATGGCATTTATATCTCTTGGACCCCACGTTTATATTGTAAAATCAATGTTAATTTAATTCTGAGAGTGTACAAATGGAGCCATTTGTAGAGTTCCAGACCCATCAGGGTCCATTTGGTTCCAAAGTATAATTTAGCTGGGGACCCCACTTTGGGAACCACTGATATAGTCATTTGAACTCACACAGTTTGGGTCCTGTGATCCAAATGAGCTCCAAGTTTTATACCCTGCTTTAATTCCTCCCTCATGAATATTCATCTGCCATTCATTGTCGCTGGCGTAGAAAGCGGGCTATGACATCATGCATGGGGGATCATGGGACAACAGTAGTTTTTGTGAGGCCCTCATGTTGTCACCCATGGACTAAATGACAGTCACCCCCTCCGGCACAAATTCCTCCGCTGGTGTTGCTTCCGTGACACAATGTGGTGTACTGTTGGATAAGACATTTGATCCGCTTGTGTGCCATATTTAATGATCGTGTTTGTGTTGTGTGTGTGTGTGTGTGTGTGTGTGTGTGTGTGTGTGTGTGTGTCATAATTTTTTCGTATTGTGTACGGTCATGTATGTGGGTGTGTTGTTATGCATCAGGAAGGATGTCTTTCTCTCTCGACCAATCAGAGCTGCAGGCAGCTCAGTGTGAGGATGATGCCACACATTATGCCTGGGGGGGACATCCCATTGAGTGACCCTGACTTGACACACTTTTCTCTGTCTGTCTCTCACTTCAGCTTTCTCGTACCCACTTCCCAATGATCTTATCTTATCTCTCTCTCTCTCTCTCTCTCTCTCTCTCTCTGTCTCTCTCTCTCTCTCTCTCTCTCTCTCTCTCAAAAAATACATGAACATTCCACAAAAGTAGTGTGCGGGTAACGTTTAACTGTCCTGCACAGATATGCCATGCCAACATAATAAATGTGTTTTATTCGGTTAGTATTATAATGAGGTTTGTCTCGGAGCAGTGCACAACAACATCAACCGTTCTTCATCAAACTCTTTTATTTTCCTATGTCCCGTAGTGTGTATTTAAGTCTCACACTTTTTCTACACTTCGACGTGTTTTTCTTTGCAGTCTTTATTCTCTCGCATTTAGCCTCTTGCACAATGCAGAGATCTTGCCATTTGTCTCTCCATTGCATGCTGTGTTTTAATGTTCTCTATAGGCTATAGGGCAGAGGTTCCCAACCATCAGTGCTGGTACGTGGGCCACTGGTACGCGAGAAGGGAATCCCAAGTTTTCCCGACCATGAATATATAACCGTGCATCATGAATGACAGTGCTATAACATTATGTAATAATATAGCATTTGTCTATATATATATAATAATATAGCAGTGGGTGGGTAGGCTAGGCTACTTGAGGCCAGTCAAGTGTCTTCTGTGTATTGGTACAATGATGCGTGACCACGACACACCCCTGAACCCCCCCCCCCCCCCCCCCATGCCAATCCGTGAAGATTTGATGAACTGTCAGCTGGTCCGTGGTAATAGAAAGGTTGGGAACCCCTGGGCTAGAGGTACTTGAAGCTGTGCAATCATCAGGCTGGTTTGAATGGTTGCAGAAAGCACGGCCTATACTAGAGCATAATGGTTCTCCCAAATGTTTGTGTTAAATTAATACATGGAGCCAGCGTATAACCCCATCCCTACAGTCCTGACAGAAGCATTCTGTGGCCTGCCTTTAGGTTTGGGCTGGGCGATACGCACAATATCATTGGCTAAATACCTCAACATTGTTATTGTGACAATAATAATAATATCTAGTGTTGTGATGATGTGATCTTTTCTATCTATCAGTGGGCTGCTGTGAGCTTGTAGAGAAACTATTTTCACCACTTGCCATTATCACGATATCACAAAATCCCAGACAAGATATGCCACAGCCCACAGGGTTTCTGTTGTGAGTTGTAGTTGATCTAGCAGAGCTGATAGCTACAGCTACAGCTAGGAATTCAGAGGGGAATGAATGGGTCAGTCGCTGTGTGCACACGCACACACACACACACACACACACGCGCGCGCGCGCGCACACACACACACACACACACACACACACACACACACACACACACACACACACACACACACACACACACACACACACACACACACACTTTCTTACTGTCGAACAGTGTGTAGCACAGTGTGGGAAAGTTTATTCAGTCAATCCAGACTTGAGTCGTGTCTGTATTCCCAAGCATGGATGGGGATTCAATAGCCGTGAGCACGGCGGTTATCCATTTGACAAAGACTCTTCTGATAATGTCTCTAACAGCTAAACAAGCCTTCCCTTCTGTTATCGTACAGATGGCTCTACTATAGTACATTATGATGTTTACACATCAACACACAACATGTGTGTGTTCAGCGCTCAATTGGAGCATTTGTATTGACCAAGGGGCTCTGATAGACCCTGATAATTAAGACCATGCCTATTATTGTGGCAATTTTGCTAAATATATAATTGCAATATTTACTGTGATAAATGGCAACACAGCTTTTCTATATAATTGTTTCCCTCTCTGCTCTAAAAACACTCATCATCTTTTGGAGAGGGACAGGGAGGTTAGAATGAGATTTTTTTTGTTCTGTTCTGTGCAGAATAACTGGTTAGGAACTGGAAGTAGATGTATAAACTTGCAAGCTTAACACACAGAGTGGTGGACGAAAGAGGTGGTGCTTTGGAGCTACCGGATCAGAATCTGTTTTAGTGTGACAAACGTCCGGTTTTGGGTTCCATTTTGGATGCTAAATTATTAGTGTTAAGGCTAGCGAAGTAAAATAGGCAATCTGATCTGATCTGGCCAACAGTGCCAGAGCTAGATTAGCTGGTCGCAGAGAGACGGACACATGGACGGACGGACAGGGTGCTAAGTAACCATAGTCTCGGCAATAACTTCGGCCTGGTGTTGGAGACAAATTAAGATGAATAAATATGGAGATGCTGCCCAACAGTGATATTTCTCTCATATTTAGGATACTTGTTAACCCTAAAGACTGTAAAATGTAATGAAACCGCATCGTTAATGGTGACAACAAGAGTCAAATAACACCAAATGTTGACAGTTTGATTTGTAAATTGTGTGGTCACATGACTTTTGTCTACACATGGAACATTACAGCATCCGTACAGTGTCTCATATAACGTATTCAATCGTTAGTTCTACTTTGAGGGGAAGCAAGCTGAATGTTTTACAGTTGAGGTTACAGTTGTGCAATACAGCTTCAGAAAGATAAAAAGCGTTCCCTAACCTTGTCTTAGTCTAGGACAGGGACATTTTTGTAAATGTTTGCAGGTCTCAGACCCCTAAATAGATTTTTTATTACACCATGGAACTCTGTCCTAAATGTCATAATTCTACATGCAAGATATTTATATTGGTGATATTGAAACATTGTTAAAATAGTCACAATTGTCTCTGCCAGGCCAAAGGCTAGAGGGTACAGTAGAGAGACCCCCACACGGTAACCGTTTCGGACGCTGGGCGGCTCGCCGGAATCGGCCCGGCAGCCTGGGTGCGTTCCTGTGGGTCTGGAAATTTATAATAATTAATAGAAAAGAAAAAAGTCCACCAACCAGGACATTCGTCTAACTTGACTCATTCGTCTAACATTCGTCAACACTTGACACATGCTATACTAAGCTTTGACCGGTCAGCTGTGTTGCATTCTGTGTTGGACTAGTAGGGAACCACACGGAACATGCAACAAAAGCTATCTAGCTATATATCTCGTGTAGTGTTTATAGCAGACTCCTCACTCAAACGTACACTTGCAGTATGGGCAACTCAAAAGCAAACTCCACATGCCCCAACATTTTATTTCCCTGCATGTCAACCCCTTACCCCTGTGTCGGATCAGTGGTTAGATTGGCATATACCGTTATGACCCGATATGACCAAATAAGGGCATATCGGGCAGCCTTTCCGATCGGGACATCTCTAGTCTCCACCCATAGTTTGAGAACCGCTGCTCTATAGCAATGATTACTGAGAATATAGAGCTTTGAATCTTTTATGAACAAAAACGTTTTAACCATGAAATATCACTTACCCTACCTATAATCGCTAATATAAGAACATTATCGTTATTAGCAACCCTAGAGTTCAGTTTAGTATAGTTTATTTGAAAATAATCAACATACAGTTAAAACTTCACAGGATAACACAAACGATAAAGTCCAGGACTTATTCCATTGTGGCCCTCTTACAGTATTAAATAAACACATTTTCAAGACAAACAATACACAAATTACAAAATACAAAATAGTGCCGTGTTTCAGTGAAAGTCTATTAGGATCCAATAACATGATGGTCTGTCCATTTAATTATTTTTAAATTTTTAGCCCACAATAGACCATGGGTAACCAAGATGTCACTGGCGATCCATATAAAATAATCGATAGGTCACAAGCACCTTAGTCCTGCGTTTACAACCACCTACTTTGCTAGGGGCACTCAATGACGCTTTGGGTTGCTATGGGATACTATAACCAACACACCCTCCTATATGAAACGTGCACGATTGATTTCATTCCTCTTTCTTGTTTGACATGGAAGAACAGCATTGTTTTGCATATAATGTCATGTGTGCTCTCTGCGTCCCACACAAAAAATAAATAACTTGTCATTCATGAAAAGGAACCTGTGCAGTCCATTACAATTGGTGGACAAATAGTGGAGGTAGTAGACACTTTTAAATACTTAGGCACATATATTGACAGCAAACTCAATTTCAGTGAAAATACTGACCAGATTTTTAAAACTTGTAACCAACGCCTCCACCTACTACGCAAGCTCAACTCCTTTAGAGTGAGCAAGCATATTATGGAAACGGTCTATAAAAACCTGATAGAGGGAATCTTGACTTTGAACATGGCAATGTGGTATGGCAATCTAAATGTAAAAGGAAGAAGCAAGCTGCAGCGAATAGTAAACCTAGCATCAAAAATCATTGGGAAGAGACAGCAACAATTAGGCTGTATCTACAAGGAGGTACTTCGTAAAAAAGCTGTCAAGATAGCAAACGACCCCTCTCATCCACTCTGCAGGGAGTTCGAACTACTTCCCTCTGGTAGACGGTAGAAAGTACCAAGAGCTAACCGTAATTTTTTTTTTAAATTCCTTCATACCAAATGCCATTAAGGCACTAAATGATACCATGTCTCGCTAGATTTGTTTGTTTTTCCAATGTATTTGCCACTGTTGTCCTGCACTTTCTTTTGCCATGAGAAAATAATTGTGTTAAGTGTTGCTGTTGTTGTAACTGTTTGTTTTTTACTGTTGAGACCAAAGACAAATTTCCACACGTGGACAATAAATGAAACTAACTAACTAACTAACTAACTAACTAACTAACTAACTAACTAACTAACTAACTAACTTTTGGGAGGTGGGAGAGTAGCTCAGCTCTCTGTCCTTTCTTGATGTCCATTTGTCCACCACTGTCCCTGTCCCCCTTTGGTCTCTGGGTTCATGTAGGCTGGGAATATTAAGCTTATTATCAGCCATGTCAGCTGTAGATCAGAAGGTGAATTACTCTGATCTACTGAGAGGCATGTGAGAGGCAGCTACACTCACATGGGCTCAGACACACGCACGCACGCACGCACGCACACATTTATTTGTAGTAAGCCAAGGCCTATATCGAGTTCTCCAACAAGTCTATTTAAATTAATGCTCAGAAAGTGAAAATATTCAAATGATCATTTAAGCATTCAACTATGCTAAAGGAAAATATGTTAGGCCTACTGCTAATGCTGGCGATTTGTATGGGGACAGTAGTGTTGACTATAGGCTTTTTGCTGCACATACTGAGCCATTTCATGGAGGGCTTGAGGTCCAAGGATGAATGGAAGGGGGCAAACTAACAGTTTTTGCTGCCAAGGAATTATCAAGGCTTGTACACCATCAGAATATAATTTTCTACGTCCTGTGTGTTGGAACAGATTCCAATGGGTTTTTGTTCAGTAGAAAGTTGAGCAATTATAGCTTGACATAATGTAACCTACAGCCATTATGCATTTTTCAGCTTGCCTACTTTTTGATACTCAGTATTATACTTTGGCTGTGGCTCTTTGCATTTGCAAACATTTTCTGTTTATAGAATGTGTATTCTTGTCCCTGCCTCACATGTTATTATTTTTTTCTTCGCCTTCCTCTTTCATAGTCTCGCACCATCACACATGGCCATGCCTTAGTGTGCTAGTCACTCACCCAGTCTTACCCAAACACAGTGAAATAGCATGAAATTGCAATTCCGGCGTACATACATGCCTAGAAAACCCAAATCCGTACATATGACACTGAAATACCTCCCCATAGACGATGACAGAGGAGCGCTGTCTCTACCGAACTTGAGCCATGGGAGACGCCACTGAGCGGCCCAAAGGGCCGCGAGTTGCCGTGTCGAGTGTTGCGAAATTCGGTAGAGCCAACTCAGCCCCGTCCTAGTTGTTACCCGATATGGACAGAATAGTAAATAATGTCAAACCCGAACTCATCACCGAGCCACAGTGAAATAGCACTTATGTACTAGTGAAAGCCACGCCTCCGTTGCGTTAAAAATAGTAGTCGTGTACTATGTATGGATTTTCGGGTTTTCTAGGCGTTTATGTACGGAATTGCAATTCCATGCTATTTCGCCGCATTTCTGTGAGAAGCGGTTGAATCACTCTGCAGTGGATATGTTTGTCCATTAATAACTGCCTGGTGTTTGACAGATGCGCCCTCCATTGATACAATACTTCACACTTCCCTAAAAGGCTTGTTGTGATTTTGAAGTACAGTATAGAGACCGAACAATGGCAGATGTTTGGGTACGTTGCCTATCCTGGTATCGGCATGTGTGTCCTATAGACCAGGGATCATTATTATGTTTTATTAATGGAATGTCTTAGATTTATTTGGGTGCAAGCTTTGCTCCCAACTACGCCTGTCTATACCTTGGACACACAGGATAAACACATCCATGGCCCCTCCAACCCCCACCGGGACAATATCATCTGGTGCGGACGATACATTGATGATTTGATTTTCTTCTATAACGGTGATCTACAAGATCTCATGCAGTTCCATGATTATCTTAACAACACCAGTGACAGCATAGAACTGTCTGTAGAACACAGTCAGACTGAAATCAACTTCTTGGACCTGAAAATCACAAAAACACCTTCGGGGGAGCTACACACAACCATTTTCCGGAAGGACACGGATCGCAACACTGTACTACATGGCGATAGCTTTCATCCTTCTCACCTCATCAAACATATCTCCTTCGGTCAATTTCAGCGTCTCAGACGCATATGTGACCATGATGACTTCTCCTCCAAAGCTGTTGATATGAAGAACCGGTTCATGGAGCGTGGCTACAAACACACCGAGTTGGAAACATCACTCCTTAAGGTAAAAGCGATGGACAGAAAGAGCCTCTTGAGTGCTAAACAGAAACGCCCATACAAAAACAATGTTTATTTTACATCCACGTTCAATAAACAGTCGGCTCAGATCCACAACATCATTAAGCGCAACTGGAGTCTGCTACACAGTGACCCAGCTATGAAAGAGATCTTCTCTGCACCACCCACCTTTATTAACAAGAGGGCGCCCACGCTACAGAATAACCTAATGTGCAGTCATTTGCCACCTAAATCTAGTTGGCTCCAGAAACCTGTCTGCAATTTTCCATGTGGTCATTGTACCCACTGTGCCAACATTCCCAAAACAAATACATTTATTGATGTGTTCACCAACCAAGTATACAAAATAAACCATTTTGCAAATTGCAACACATCCTTCATTGTTTATCGCCTCGAATGTCCCTGTGGTTGTTTCTATGTAGGCAGAACCAAGCGTAGATTTAAGGACAGACTGGGAGAACACAAAACGGCTATTCGCACAAACAATCCCAACTATCCGATGGCTGTCCATTATCATGAAAAAGGGCACGGAGCCCCTCCTCTCTGAAAGCTACAGCAATTGAAGCTATCCCAAGCGACATCAGAGGTGGTGATAGACTCAACAAACTTCTCCAAAGAGAAACTTTTTGGATAATAACTCTAAAAGCCACGATGTTTCCTGGCCTAAATGATGAAGTTGATTTCCTGCCTTTTCTCTGATGGTCCTGCATATTTTCTCTGTGATTTGGGTTACTGTTTAAATGTGTCAATATATTTACTTTATATTTTTCCCTTTGTTTTCCCATTAATTGTCTTTTACTTTTCACTTGGTGCTGGTCACTTTGGGTGTTTTGTTATTTTTATTAAAAAAAAAGATTTATTGAACATCTTATGATGTGTAATCAACATGATATTTATACAATGAAATAATTTATATGCCAATGAAATAATAACGATGTAATGACATGATTGGATCACACCCACCACCTGGTTGTATTTAAGGGTGACTAATTGTCACGATCTGTGACGTGTTATGTTTTCATGTGTACCCTGTTCTTGGTTTTTGTTATTGTTTTACCTTTCTGTTATGTTCCTGTGATTTTGAAGTATTGTATTTTCCTTGTTTCTTAGTTGCAGTTTTGCTTTACACTGTGAACCTTTATTTTGTAGTCTTGTTTTGTGCCTTCCTGTCTGCCCCTGTAGTTCTGTTCCTGTCTTGTCTCACTAGTCCTGTGATTGCCAGTGTTTCCACCTGTGTCCCCTTAGTTCCCCAGCCTATCCCAGTGTTGATTGTCAGTGGTGTTCACCTGTGTCTAGTTATCCCATGTCTATAAGTATGCCCTTGTGTTTTCAGTTCTTTGTTCGGTCGTAAATTGTTGTCAGTGTTATTTTCTTACTCCTAGTGTGCCCTAGTTTACTCATGTTCCTGTCTTTGTTCCTGTTTCCCTGTTTTTGAGTTAATAAACTCCCTTGCATTTGAACCATCCTGCTCTGCTTCACTGTCTGCACTTGGGTCCTACACCCATAGACATATATACATAGACGCCTCATTTGCCGCTGCAGTTCATTGGAGCGACGTGTATCCCAATGAAGGCGGAAGTGCAGTGCTGAAGGCTTTTTTCTTTTTAACAAATCTTTATAACAGTCATGACAATATACATTACAAAACAAGACAAACAAACACAAACAACAAAGTTATTAACAATACAACATCAGAGCCAGGGGGGATTAGATTACTAACAGAAAACATTAAAAGAGTGAACACAAAGCAACAGTTCTCCGCAGCTTTCTTATTTAGAAGTGCTGAAGGCATTTGCTGAAGGCGACTGCGTCGCTGCCCGAGTGACGTCACTCATGTGAATCCTCCATGTCTCTCGCTGTCACTCAAGTGACTACTGGCCAATCACAGCGCGTCTTTTCCGGGACTTATGTTACGCATGCGGAAGCTTGACAAGCTTCCGCTTTGCTTCCGCTATTCTTCGCAAGGAATGTCGGGAAAATAGTGCCTTCAATTTTGACACACGCCTCAGAGCCGGAAGGGGCGTCTATGTATATATGTCTATGCCTACACCTCTCTGCCCCGCACCGTGACACTAATCAGCCAAGCGGGCAGATAGACCCTGACGAAGACCTTTTGGTCGAAACGCATAGGTCCTGTTATTTATTTGCCTTGCTCATCATCAAATAAACTATTTCATTTTTCACCAAAGACGGAGTGCCTTGGATTCTTTTCTTTTCAAGTCTGCAATTTACACCTTGACAAGCAGTACAACTTGGAGGAAGGATACATTTTGTCTCTTAGATTTATTTGTTTGTTTGTTTTAAAATATTATTTAAAAACAAATATATATATAAAAAAGAAAGATCTTTTGAAATATTTTTAAATGTAGGAAATTAAAATGGGATTTTTTACTCGAGTCGTGATCCATAACAATTAGCCCGTGAACCACACATGGGTCCTGGTCGACCCACTGTTTTGGGAATGGGGCTATTCACTAGCACCATGGTGGCTCATCTTAGGTTTTCTCTAACCCCTCTCTCTCCTTCGGTCTGTGACAGGCTGGGTGCTGTGTGAGTGACCCCACATCGTTACCATGACAACCCACGTCACCCTGGAGGATGCGCTGTCCAACGTGGACCTACTGGAGGAGCTGCCTCTCCCGGACCAGCAGCCATGCATCGAGCCTCCGCCTTCCTCCATCATGTACCAGGTAGGAGCCTCCGCCTTCCTCCATCATGTACCAGGTAAGAGTCTCCGCCTTCCTCCATCATGTACCAGGTAGGAGCCTCCGCCTTCCTCCATCATGTACCAGGTAGGAGCCTCCGCCTTCCTCCATCATGTACCAGGTAGGAGCCTCCGCCTTCCTCCATCATGTACCAGGTAGGAGCCTCCGCCTTCCTCCATCATGTACCAGGTAAGAGTCTCCGCCTTCCTCCATCATGTACCAGGTTGGAGCCTCCGCCTTCCTCCATCATGTACCAGGTAGGAGCCTCCGCCTTCCTCCATCATGTACCAGGTAGGAGCCTCCGCCTTCCTCCATCATGTACCAGGTAGGAGCCTCCGCCTTCCTCCATCATGTACCAGGTAGGAGCCTCCGCCTTCCTCCATCATGTACCAGGTAGGAGCCTCCGCCTTCCTCCATCATGTACCAGGTAGGAGCCTCCGCCTTCCTCCATCATGTACCAGGTACACTAGAGTATATATATAAAAGGGAGATGTCACCGAGAGGAAACATTGAAGCGCAAAATACATGGTGGCTGAAAGTGGTATTGCAGTATGGGCCCAGCACTATACATGGCACGTGAACGCGCGCCATGCTCCATACGTGAACGCTATGTTCCATACGTGAACGCTATGTTCCATACGTGAACGCGCGCAATGATATCAACGGCCCAGCGCGTTCACGTACTCCGGCGAATAGGCGATCTGCAAGCACACAATATGTCGCAGCGCGACGCGTTGTGTGTTTGTAGATCTAAAACTAGACTTAACACTAAAACATTTCAGATGACTAAAATGTGACTAAATTAAGTTTTATTCCAAAGACTATGACTAAACTAAAATTAAAATTGCTGTCAAAATCAACAGTGGTACACAGTACGCACGCACACACACACACACGCACGCACGCACGCACGATTCACACACACATATATGTGAATCATTTCATTTAGTTGCACTCCGGTGTTGCACTCTGAAAATAGCCGATCTGCAAGCACACAATCCGTCGCAGCGCAACGCATTGTATGCTTGTAGATCTGCTATTTTCACTAGTTTGTGCTAAGCGCTAGTTTGTTTAGCATGTGCTTGTTATATACTATGCAGATATGTGTCGGGCTGTCCCCCACTCTTGTCGAAATACAGTCAGTTTAACTTGACTTGTCGACAATTCGTTTTTTTAAATATAAAACAAAGGTCTTTGTAGCCTTATTGGAGGCTACAATTACAAGTGCTTCAGAAACTTTCAGTGCTGATTTAGAGCACATTACATTAATTAATTTAATTTTGAATATTGAATATTGTTTCTTCTGTTCTTCTTCCAGGCAAACTTTGACACAAACTTTGAAGACAGGAATGCATTTGTGACGGGCATTGCCCGTTACATAGAGCAAGCTACAGTCCACTCCAGCATGGTAAGACAAAAAGACTGAATTCCTAAACTGTCTGTCTGGATTGTTCTTGTAACACGTTGTTTATTGTTTTGATTGATGTATTTTGATCCAAATGTGCTTAAATTAGTCAGTGATCATCAGAATGTGGCACTGAGTCTTGTGTATTCGCATTATCCTCACTGGCAATTCCGTGTCTGCCAACACAAACTCATTTGAGAGACACATCCTTGCATACTCAAAGAGAGCTTTGTGTTGTAGTGGATTACTTTTTCCTTTGGTTCCTTTCTGAGTTTTTGGCTTCAGCTGAGGCTCTTTCACGCACGCACGCACGCACACACACACACACACACACACACACACACACACACCTCCTGCCTGGTGGAAGATGAATGCAGAATGTGATTTGACTGGCAAAGAGGGGAAGCACTGCTTCAAGTTAACCTCCTATTTAAATGAGGAAGTCCCATGGAGGTCTTCACTCTATTTGAGGCCTTTCCTCTTTTAGCCAGAGTGATTGAGAATTCTGTCTCGCCGGCTATACTGCTGCCTGGAACAATGTCTCTGAATGGGAAATGGAACAACTGATTAAATGCTTATAGGACCCCGGCCATTATCCTTGAATTCTGTTGACAACAACATATTTTAGTCTTTCATTTAGCCAAGTGTTTGAATTCATACTGGCTAGATGGTTTTTCCATATTATTTAGCGCTGGCATAATTTTAACAATAACCATTCTTATAAATGTGTTGTCCGACAACTTCTGTAAGCGCTATTTTAGTGTTCTACCCTGACACTTCTCAGTGGAAGTGCTTTGGAAGCAGAAATGTAATCTATACGTTAATAGTTACCAGAGTAATTTAGTAAGAGAGTGGCGACACTAGCGTTGACTCCCATTGTAACAATGGAATGCGGACGTGCTCATTCTATCTCAATAGGATAGTTCCAGCCATAGGAGCAATGTTTGGAACTATAGCCCATAGGCACCCGCTTTGCGGCGAGATCAAAGCGTGTCACAACTCTCCTACTCTACACTCTGGTTAATACATACTGTATGTTTTGTTGTTGCTTTCAAAAATATTCTCCACTCACCAGGGGAGGCATTTAATGGAGGGTGACCCTCCTTGACCCCTCAGTTTGCCATATTCTCTGCAAAAAAATATGAATATGCTCTGAAGCAACAGTGGCCTTGATTATCCTGCCCTGATAAATCAGCATGGGGAACTGAACTGGGGCAGTGCCGTTTCTCCTCTGTTTCTTTCCCGTCAGCATGGCTTTTAGACACTGATGTCTTTTGTTGAGTTTCAGAATTATTAACTGCCCCTGACTCCACATCCCCATCTTCCAAACAGGTCCATGGACAAGTGGTGTAATGGTGATTTGTGTTGGTACCACGGCATTTTAATGACGTCACGCGCACACGCACACACGTGCCCTCGGGTGCACACGGCTACATGTGTGCATGCATGCACGCACAGAACAGCTGATAGCCTAAGCCTATATTGTTTATAGTGTATGAGAGTTTTAAATAAATAAATAAATACATTTAAATAAATAAATTCATCTTAGATTAACTGTTGTAGCCGTATTAGAAGGTAAACTGACGAGCAATTGAACATTTGAGTTCCTCCAGAAGTCAGTGTACACAATGATTGTGTAAATGTGATTAACTTGCATTGCCATATCACAGCCACAGTATGCACACCTGGAACTTTCAGATGATACCTGACGTGCTGTGAGCATTGTGCATCAAGCACTACTATAATAATAATAAAAAGGGTAATAATAAGGGTAATACATTCTCCCATGCGGCTCAGGGGCGGCAGTGCCTCAGCAGTAGAGTGGCCGGTAGAACAGCCAGATGGGAACTGTGAGGTTCCCAGTTCGATCCCGGGCTCCCCCAGAGTTGGTGTCGAAGTGTCCTTGACCAATACTCTGTTGTTGTCTGTGTCTGTGTGTTAGAACGAGATGCTGGAGGAGGGACATGAGTATGCCGTGATGCTCTACACCTGGAGGAGTTGTTCCAGAGCCATCCCCCAGGTAACGCTCCATCCTTTTCATCACTTGTTCTTGTATTTTATTTAAGTCTGATTTAGATCGGTAGGCATGCGTTGCAGCAAAGACAAAGCGTAAATAAACCTTATACTTTGTTGCGAAAGGTGTTTCTTGCTGACAAGAGCTTATTTTCGACCGCAGTGGCTCGCACGCTGCAATGGTTTCGTCTCAGACGCGGGGTGCATACGCTGTTTGTTAGAGTATACTGACAGTCCGACAGGCATTAGTTCAACAACACCGTCGCTCCCGAAATGTGCTGCTGGTTACAACTAACCGTGGCTCCTGTCATGCGCGACAGGTTAAAACTCGCCCGTGTTTCCCAACATGTGCGGCAGGTTAAGTGTGAGGTTAGTAGAACTGTTGGACTGACGTCGGGCCAAACACATACAGTACACTCCTCAGACGCAACCGTGGACCTGTATAGAAAATATAGGTCTTCATTGAGTTTACCTTTGATAAAGGCTAATACTTTATTTTATTGTTCATTTGATAAAACACAAAGAACAGGGTTAAGAAGAACAGGGTTAATAGTGAACAGTTGTGAAAATAAATAAATACAGATTTGACTGGACTAGAACTGTTACAAATATTGACATTATCGATACATTATACAGTATGCCTTGTCAGCTGCAGTTACATGAACCAATTTCAATCAGTTAATCTTACTGATTAATTTAGAGGAGCGTTAAATGAAATGATTGGATGTCCTGTTTCTTCCACATGTTTCATATGTACAAACAAAGTTGCAATTTGATTTGATAATACTCCTGCAGTTATGTTATTTTATTTATGCGAGAAGGTAAGTCTAAAGACGTAGCTCTCTCTCTTTCTCTCTCTCTCTCTCTCTCTCTCTCTCTCTCTCTCTCTCTCTCTCTCTCTCTCTCTGTGTGTTTCTGTTTCTCTGCCTGTTTTGCTCACTGTTAAAGCCTATTCATACTCCAGTTTTAGGTGGTGAGTAAAAATAGAGAGTCAAAGTCGTACACGTTACCGCAGTGAAATTTGTTCTCCGCATTTGACCCATCTCTTGGAGTGGTGAGCCACAGTGTGCGCCACGCTCGGGAATCATTAGTTGATTTGAACCCCAATCCAACCCATTGATGCTGAGGTCTTTGGTATGACCCGGCCAGGGATCGAACCCCCGACCTCCCAGTTTCAGGGCAGACACTCTAACCACAAGGCCACTGTCTGGAGCTTTATTATTTTATAGCAGCTTTATAGATGTGTTTGGGTGAGCAGTGAGTCGCTTACCACCGCGGCGTGACGTCATGTTGTAGTTTTTGGTAGTCACCTTATCACCTAAAACTGGAGTATGAATAGGTCATTACAGTATGTCTCTTTATAATTCCCCAATGTAGTTTCCTCTTGGAATTAGCAATTCTGTTCCATTGTGTTTCACTTACACAATCCATCAGACTCAGCATAACATTCAGTAGAGTAGAGCTAAATAACTAAAGCACCAAAGCAGCTTTATTGATTAATGCTCTTCACTTTGCATTCAGTTCATCCTTTCAGTTTTACAGAGACATTTTAGACACTGAAACCAACAAAACCGCCGACAGAAGTAAAAAGGTTTCTACAGTGCACACACCACAAACTAGAGGTAATGACAAATTTGTGTCATTGGCTATTAAATAAAATAAATTAGAAACATACTTTCCTACTGGTGAAATGCACAGCACAGCACAGCACAGCACAGCACCGAGAGCTGGATTACCTCATCGCCTGCCTTCCCTTCATCCATACCAGCTTGTGTAACAGCACCCTCTTCTGTTCTACAGGTGAAATGCAATGAGCAGCCCAACAGGGTGGAGATCTATGAGAAGACTGTGGAGGTTCTGGAGCCAGAGGTCACCAAGTTGATGAAGTTCATGTACTTCCAGGTTAGAGATTCAGTAATGATGAGTGTCACCAAGGTCATCTACCTCAGATTCGTCTTATTTGGACACTGAGGTCGCATTCGCACCAGCATGCTATACTGCGATTAAAGCTGGTCCAGCCGGCTCTCATTGACTCCCATGTATTTCACTGAACTTCCAGTTCCAGTTTTGCCTCCCATGTGCGTCAGTGGCGGCTGCCTGGCCCATGGACTGACTGTACCTACTTTTATCGATAGCCTTGAGTGTCAACAGGAACAGTGTTGGTTGGCTCAGACTGTGAAAGCAGATGTCCATCGCTGTTGAAGAGTGCTTGAATATAAGGACACTCCTGAACTTCGCCTGCATGCAGCTATAATGATAGATATGTTCCTTAGAGTTTCCTGCAACCGATATTTGTATACCATTTCGTTTTTTTAACTTCAGTCTTATTACCAAATTTTCATCCCACGATTTTGCAACACACATTTTATTTTTCAACCAGTGTCAATTATCTAATTTAATCCTGGGCTCTACACTCCCTCTGAAAACCTGGGGAGAGCAACGGACTGACCTCATGCTCCCTTCTATGCATGAGGAGTCCAAGCAGCTTCTTTTGACCTGACAGGGGAGAGTTTCCCCTGTTGGACGTAGTGCGTGGAAGGAACACGTTATTCCGACCAGTTCCAACTTCCTTTCCCCTCCATCAGGCTATAGGGTGGACGCGCTATAGAGACCAGGATTCAGTGTTATTACAATCAAACTAAATGAAAATTCATCAGTTTCCTAAAAGAAACAAACATAAATCAAAATGCTGCAACATAAAAGGTAAGATAAGCAGCTAATTGTTAGAGCGGTGGTTCCCAAAGTGGGGTCCGTGGAACCCTAGGGGTCCTTGAAAGAGTTCCAGGGGGTCCCCAGCTAAATGATAGTTTGGAACCAAATGGACCCTTATGGGTCTGTAACTCAGAGTGTAGCCTACAAATGGAACCAAATGGACCCTTAATAGGTCCATTTGGTTCCATTTGTACACTCTTAAGGGCAGTATTATTAATGCTGTTTGGCCACTCAGAATAGCCAAATGGCATTGATCACGCCTCCAGGTCTTAAGTTAAGTAATAAGACCTGGTACTTAAGACACGCATAATACTGCGTGTAGTTAAATTAACTTTGATTTTACAATATACATTGGGGTCCCAGAGATAGGGGGCCGTAGCCTAATTCAGGTCAAACCGGGGGTCCTTGAAATGAAAATGGTTCACAATCACATGCCAGAGCCTTAAAAATCTTTTCTTATGGGTGTTCCTTGGCATATATTTTCTAATTGGGGTCTGCGGGCTAATTAGTGTCAATTTGGGGGTCATTGACATGAAAACGTTTGGGAACCACTGAAAGAGTACATTGTGTGATACATTGTCGTTGCTCCTGTGTGTCCAGCGGAAGGCCATCGAGAGGTTCTGCGGGGAGGTGAAGCGACTGTGCCACGCTGAGAGGAGGAAGGACTTTGTGTCGGAGGCCTACCTGCTCACGCTGGGCAAGTTCATCAACATGTTCGCTGTGCTGGATGAACTCAAGAACATGAAGTGCAGCGTCAAGAACGACCACTCCGCCTACAAGAGGTATAGGGCAGTGGTTCCCAAAGTGGGGTCCGGGGACCCCCAGGGGTCCTTGAGGGAGTTCTTAGGGGGTCCTCAGCTAAATTACAGTTTGGAACACTCTTATGGGTCTGTAACTCAGAGAGTTCCATTTGTACACTCTCAGAGTTAAATTAACATTTATTTTACAATATAAATTGGGGGTCCCAGAGATAGAAATGCCATTAAATGGGGGTCCGTAGCCTAATGCATGTCAAACTGGGGGTCCCTTGAAATTAAACAGGTTGAGAATCTCTGCTAGAGCCGTAAAAACCTTCTCTTATGGGGGTCCCTGGCATATATTTTCAAATTGGGGTCCGCAGGCTAAATTAGTGTCAATTTGGGGGTCCCTGACGTGAAAAAGTTTGGGAACCACGGGTATAGGGTGACACAAACATGTTTGAGTTTTATTATTTTGTTCTGTAACGTGACTTTGGGTACCTTGACAAGCGCTATATAAATTGTATGTATTATTATTATTAATATTATTATTGATTGATCGAATGATTGATTGATTGAATACTTTATTAACAGTTTGCAAATAGTATAGTGGTACAATTTTACAATTATGCTCCCAGGACTCCCAGCACAGAATCCCCCCCCCCCCCCAAAAAAAAATGACCTAGCTAAAATTAACTTAATGGTCTGAAATCTATTGTCCTTCTTGTCCTGTGTCTCCAGGGCAGCCCAGTTCCTGAGGAAGATGGCAGATCCGCAGTCCATTCAGGAATCTCAGAACCTGTCCATGTTTTTAGCCAACCACAATAGGATCACTCAGGTGGGCATGCATGCTGTCGTAGCGTTGCGTGGTTTCATCGTTATACGGACAAATTAGTTTCAGAACTAGGCCGTCGAGACAGTAATGGTTTTTAAGCGAGTGCTGTTTTTATTTTTCGTTTTTCTTGTGGATTTTCAGTGGATTTTCTGTGGTCTGGGCTCTGTGTTTTTTCTCTTTTTAGCTGCAATGAAAAGGCAAAATGACAGTGACATCTGCTGGCAAATTGTCATGTCATATATGGGATTTGTGGACTCTTACGACTTACATCACAGTCCACAGGAGAATCAGAGCACTTGTTTGAGCCAGAAAACTGCAGACCACAGAAAATCTATTGAATGAGTTAAAAGTTCAATTGGGTGCAATTGAGCTCAGAAAACTTAAAAAAAGCATCAATACTGCAATGTAGAAATACTCTGTTAAAGTAAAAATGTACTCATGTACATTGAACATTTAAATGTACATGAGTAAAAGTAAGTATTGCAGCGTTAACAGTTTGACCAACCAGGAAATGCCTGGTAGTGAACGTGAAACCAAAGATTTTTAAAGATGGATTGCCATGATTTTCTTCCACCCTAAAACATGATCATCAGGTCTTATTGTTATATAAGGAGGAAGATTTTTTTTTAAAAAGTGTACAGTATAAAATTTGTTAAAATGTTGTTTTTAAACCAGGCATTCATTAAGTATGCCTGGTTTGCCTGGTGGGTGGTGAGGGGTGGTGATCCACCTGAACTTAAGCCGCACCCACAGCTGTAGTTGTATGATTAAGGGGGAGGGGTTAGGGGAGGTGCTGATAATGTGATGTCACTATATTACTGTTTTTTTCATTGGCACGTGACTGTCAAGGGTTCAGCCTCCAGGAAGAAACCCTAAATACAAAGGGAATACATCATTGCACATACAAACTAGAAAGGTCGCAATTTAAAAAAATTGCAAAGTGTGGTTGCCGCAGTCGCTTACATAGGCCCTTCCCACTAACGTTGCTAGCCAATTACAATTTCAAGTCACACCTGTGATCATTTGTAAGTAATTCAGAGGGGATTTATGCCCCCCAAAAAGAATTCTGCAACAAACGGTTAATTTATTTGCATTTGCGGCACCCCCTATGGATGAAAATGGAATTGCTTTTGGCTTTTGGTTGATTAAACCACCCGCGATATCTAATTCAAATTTGGGGTGGGTTCGACATTTGGTTTGTAATTTGTGGCGTTTTTTGTAAAATAGGCCCCTCTCCCACTAACTTCAGAAGCCGATTACGGCCGAACGCCTGTGGTGTTTTCAACGGAAAGGTCCAGAGATCATGTGTGCCGATTTTTGTGAGATTTGGACAAAGTTTGTAGGAGGAGGAGCAAAAAGTGTGTTTTGGAGAAAATTCAAAATGGCGGAAAATCTATCATGACGCAAATGGGCGTGGCCTATATGGGGAGATGCGTCATAACCCAAGGAATCCGGGGACAAAATAATTTTGAGGCCGACCGATGTAATTATATGATAATTCATTTTCGTAATTATTATGAACCTCCCTGCCAAGTCTTGTAACTATAGCTATTATGGTGTCAGAGAAAAAAATACTTGAATTGGACTTTTAGATCTTCCCATGTTAAGTGAATGGGGAAAATTAATTCACTAATTAATTAATATCAATTAAACTATACAACATTTATCTATAGCAAGCACACCATTCCCGATGAAGTCGGTCGATTTGACATATGGCTCAAGTGCGTACTGTGGGAGGAGTAGCGTTTCAAAAAAAGTCTTACTCTAGTAAAAATAAAGTGTTACAATTACAATAGTCTGGCAACCACACTAATAATAAATAAAGTGTTACAATTACAATAGTCTGGTTGCCCAAAAATAATAATAATAATACTAATAAAGTGTTACAATTACAGAGTATAAAGTATAACATCATTCTTAAAACACCAAAAGGGGTTCCCGCCCGTCACTACACCATTGGTTCTCAAAGTTGGGGTCTCAGCTGGTCCTTAGAAGGGTAGAAACTAAAATCAGCCAGAGACTGTATCATTCATATACTGTACAGTACTATGCTGCGTGAATAAACATACAATTTGATAGCATACAGTAGATCACCCAGGTTTTATGGTTTTTCAATCCCCACACGTGTATGTATAAGTGTTGCAACACTTAAAATGTAGAATATGAAATGTTAACGGCAATATCGTATATCGTATCGATATCGCAATATTTGGCATAAATACAGAGATATGACATTTTGTCCATATCGTGCAGCCCTACTTGTAATCCAGAGCCCATAGAGTATAGACAGAGTTACGACAACTCCGTTCACTTCATGGGGCCAGTCCTCTTCTACATAGACTTCTATTGGCGAATAGGGACACCGGAAGTTTACAGAATCTATTGTAGTCGATAGGGCTCGCGCGAGTACCTGCCCCCTCAATGTCGCAACTCTGTCTATACTCTATGGCTCTGTTGTAATCCAAACGTACACGCATGTGGGTATAGGGATAAGGTGGCCTGGCTGGGTGTATGACTTGACTACCGCGGCCTGAATGATTCAGCCCTGCAACCCTGGTGTGAGATATGATCTGGACAACAGATGTCAATATGAAGTTGAGGATAACATTGACCACTTCTGTGTCTTAGTCATACTTCTCTCTCCTTTCTTTCGTAATCTTTTTTGTCATCAGACGGACAGCTTGGTCATATACTTCTCTCTTTGTTGACGTTTTGTTAACTCATCCTCCTGCCGTTAACCCAGTGGTGGAAAGTAACTACAAGTACATTTACTCAAATAATGTACTTAAGTACAATTTTGAGGTATTTGTACTTTACTTGACTGTATTCCAATTTCCAATATATTTACATCTACTCCACTACATCTCAGAGCCAACATTTGTACTTTTACTCCACTACAATTATTTGAAAACTTTAGTTACTAGTTACTTTGGAGATTTACATTTTGATTAGAAAAACATACATTACTGTAACCACTTCAACCCTATATACATTTCGACCATTTGAAAATAGCTGATCTACAAGCTCACAATGCGTCGCGATGCGATGCATTGTGTGCGACCTCTCTTTTCTATTCAAATGAACTGGAAAGGTTGCAAAGTGTGGTTGCCGCAGTCGCTTACATAGGCCCCTCCCACTAATGTTGCTAGCCAATTACAATGTCGCGTCAACCTTGTGATCATGCGTAAGTAATTCGGAGGGGATTTATCCCCCCAAAATCATGTTTTTGCAACAATCGGTTACATTTTTCACATTTGCGGCGCCCCCTATGGATGAAAATGGAATTGCTTTTGGAACTTGGTTGATTGAACCACTCGGGACATGTGATTCAAATTTGGGATGGTTTGGACATTCCGTTCGTGATTTGTGGCATTTTTTGTAAAATAGGCCCCTCCTACTAACTTCGGACGACGATTACGGCCGAAGTATACGCACTACCAAAATGCAGTTGGTCTTTTAATCAGATAGGTCCGGAGATCACGTGTGCCGATTTTTGTGAGATTTGGACAAAATCTGCAGGAGGAGGAGCCAAAAGTGTGTTTTGGAGAAAATTCAAATTTGCAGGATTTTTTTCCCTGACGAAAATGGGCGTGGCCTATATGTGGAAATGCATCATGACATAAATTTAGATTTGACGACTTACGGTTCAAGAGTTATAGGGAAAAACGCAAAGTGGGCTGTAATAGCGCCACCATGAGGCCGACTGATTTTTCATAATTTTTATGAACCTCCCCCCCAAGTCTTGTAAATATGGCGCTTACGGTCTCCAAGGGAAAGAAATACTTAAATGTAGTCTTCGATTTCCCCATTAATAAGTCTATGGAGAACGAATTAATTAATATCAATTAAACTATACAACGGATCTCTTAGCAAAATACAAGCACACGATTCCCGATGAAGCCGGTCAATTTGACCTATAGCTCGCGTGTGTGCGGCAAAAACTGTGGGAGGAGTAGTGCGGCAAAGTATCCAAATGTACAATAACAATAGTCTGGTTTCCCTTTGGGCAACCACACTAATTACCCCAGGGTGTCTAATGAAGTACTGTCACCTCGTAGACACATGAAAAACTGGAAAAATACAAAAATTGTGTTGCTGGGATAGAGAAAGGTCGACAAGTTTATTTTCTCCTGATCCGTCTCGCTTAAATAGGCCATTTTAGTATGAACATCTTGGAAATATTGAGTGCCTTGTTGTGATGATTGGGTCCAGTATTTAGTTCAGTGACCATGGAGTGGTTCATAAGCTGTGTTGAGTGTGTTCACGTTCATTCTCAGTCATGAATAGACTCCAACATTCCTTCGGTCTCCTGATAATGTGTTCGCCCACTGCACGCTGACTCCTCCCGAATAGCAAGTTTCAAAGCTATAACCGATGCTCCGTTATGTGTTTCCTTTTATGTACAGTGCCTGCACCAACAGCTAGAGGTGATTCCTGGCTACGAGGAGCTGTTGGCGGACATCGTCAACATCAGTGTTGATTATTATGAGAACAAGATGTACCTCACACCCAGTGAGAAGCACATGCTGCTCAAGGTACATAACATACGTCATTACGCCTCTGTGTCTTATGAGGTCATCATTGAAAGTCAGGGTTTGATTTGCTGGGGCGGGGGGGGGGGGGTCCATGTCTCTGCTTTTGATGTCTCCACTCCACTACATTCACTGCTACCTCTAATAGTGACCGTAGTGGACACTTTTTCACGATTGGCTGCCTCATCTCTATAGGCTTCCTCTAAGCCAGTGGGAAGCTTACCCATTTTTTTATTATTATTTATTTTGTTGTGAAAGTTCAAAAGAATTGCCGGAAAAGTATTTTCTTCCAAATGGCACCCAATGTAAACTGAACCTCCTCTCGTCGTGTGTCAGGTAATGGGCTTTGGGTTATACCTGATGGACGGGAACGTCAGTAACATCTACAAACTAGACGCCAAGAAGAGAATCAACCTGGGCAAGATTGACAAGTTCTTCAAAGTAAGGCTCTAAAGTCATACTGTATAACTTCTTCAATGAAACAAAAGTACATTTTGGTATAATCCTTTGACTTTGAATCATTTGTCATGAACACAAAAGAGCAAATAAAGATACAAGAGTCTTGTACCATGTCTTTGTATCTCCTCAGCTCCAAGTAGTGCCTCTGTTTGGGGACATGCAGATAGAACTGTCCCGCTACATCGAGACCAGCGCACACTACGAAGAGAACAAGTCCAAGTAAGAACCAGAGCGACATGGATGTGTGCATGGTTGAGCCATGAAATGCCAAACAAATCAATTACACAGTGAAAGTCCGGAATTCACAATTTACTTACAAAAGTATTGGTATCAAAATGTACTTAAAGTACCAAAATTAAAAAGTACTCAGAATGTCCCATTCCAAGTTTTCAAATGTACAGAAATCTTTTGAAAATAGCAGATCTACAAGCTCACAATGCATAGCGACACATTGTGAGCTTGTAGATCGGCTATATTCAAATGGCCGGAATGTATATAGGGGCTGAAGTGGTTAATGCATGTTTGGTAATAATAATCAAAATCTACTAAGTAACTAAAGTGTTCAAAATAATTGCAGTGGAGTTGAATTAAAAGTACTGACATTTTGACATGCTCAAGTAATACCAATACAAATACCTCAAAATTGTACTTAAGTACAGTTCCACCACTGTTGTTGTGTTACATCATGGTTACAGTGAAACCCAGTACAGGCGTGTAAAATGGATTGAGACTAGCTTTCAAATGCTATCATTGTGCAATGAATAGTTCAGATGTTATGTACAAAAATGTGTTAATATTAACTTTACATTTGACCACCAAATTGCTATTCTATGCTAGATTTAGAGTTAAACGACTAATATACCCAGGATCGGGATATCTGCCGATACCGATTTTCTCCGAAACGATATTTATATTTTTATAGAACCCTTCACATCACATTAGTACACCATCAAAAATCCAGTCGATGATATCATGATATGGATATAATATTGATATTCGGGATGTCCCCATCACATTCTTTTTATTTATTTTTGCTCCCGATCTGATTCATCGGATCATTTGAAAATTACGTGATCGGCCCCCGATTTCCGCTCACATGATCGGATCGGGATGGACGTTGTCAGTGCACACCACTTTGCCTTCCACAAAACACATGCCAAAACATTGACCCCCCCCCCCATTCCATGTCTGTCTGTCTGTCTGTCTGTCTGTCTGTCTGCGTGTCTGTCTGTGTGTCTGCGTGTCTGCATGAACAGGTGGACCTGCACTCAGAGCAGCATCTCTCCACAGTACAACCTGTGTGAGCAGATGGTGCAGATCAGGGAGGACCACATCCGCTTCATCTCGGAGCTGGCGCGCTACAGCAACAGCGAGGTGGTGACGGGCTCAGGCCTGGACAGCCAGAAGTCGGACGAGGAGTACCGTGAGCTGTTTGATCTGGCCCTGCGGGGCCTGCAGCTGCTCTCCAAGTGGAGCACGCACGTCATGGAGGTGGTGAGTAGAGAGGTTCATGTTTGTGCCCCCTGTGTGGGTGTATGTGAGTGTGTCAGTGTTGTTTTTGGGCAGCACATTTCTATTTTAGTTTAGCCATAGTCTTTGGAATGAAACTTCATTCGGTTTTAGTCATATTTTAGTCATCTGAAATGTTTGTGACAAAAATGCATTTTAGCGGTGCCATTTGATGCCATCGTAATGATTGATTGTAAAATGACTTATACTGGATGTATTGTTGTCCACTAGTCCCTTCCTAACATTTTAGTCTAGTTTTTATTTGTTGACAAAATTGTCAATATATTGTCAATTGTCATCATAGCTTGGTATTCATTTAGTTTCCATTTAGTTTTAGTCAGTAAAAAACATTTTTTTTGCTCATCATATTAGTCGACTAAATCAACACTGGTGAGTACACTAGAATCTTGCGTGCCTACAGCGTAGGGGTGGGGGCGATAATGATAAATATCGTATTGTGATAAAATGTCTCCACGATGTGCCTTTTCAGAGATATCGTATATATATCGCGATACAGTGAATGCGCATCATTCAATGATTTGCAGTTCTATGCCTTAATTTCTGATTATACCGCGTACTAAATGTCACGATAATCTACACCTTAAATCAGTTTATATCAATCCCAGGTGCGTTAGCCTATTTCTTTCCATGGTGACTGCAGCTAAACTAGGGAACGGAAGCGCTTCATTTCCTTACAAACCCTGGCCGTGTGGGCGCCCGTGCTCATAGGACTGAATGAGTGCCTCCGGATGGCCCTTGTAAACACAGCGAGCGCCTCCTATTACCCCGTGAACAGCTGACCACCCTCGTATTGTAGTTAAGCCATGCTAGCATTTTTGACGTGATGTTCACATATCAGCTAAATCTGGATATTTCTATCGGATATGTTAGTTACCATGAGATTGACCTACCATATAAATGTTGTTTGTCAATGTTGTTCCTTTGGCAAAAGTTGACAATGTAACAAAGCCTGACTGGACTGGCTGAGTAAACAAGGAAGTGGCTCTATGCCTCTATCTGGTGGCCGTAAAGTGTAACTACTGTACTTTCTCGCAGTAGGAATAGTTTTATGAGTTCAATATTGCCAATTGTTTGTAACCGTTTTAGAAAAGCAATAAGCCACGCGAGGTCCGAGGGTACCGTGTATTTTATAATGTGTGAGAGAGTTGGAGACACTCTCAGCCATTTTAAAATACAAGGTAACCTCAGACCACTGGTGGCTTATTGCTTTAATTTCGCCCACCCCTACTGTGGCGTGCTCGCGTGTCGCGTCTCATGCCACGCGGGCCGCATTGTTGTTGTTTCTCCTTGCCACGGAGTTTGTGTCGCAGTGTGATCCGAGTGTGTCTCTTTGCCACTGACCGTGTGTTTTTGTTCTGTGCTGGCCTGCTGGGCAGGTTGTGTGTTGTTGTTCCGTGTTGCTGTTGTTTCTCCGTGAATGCCGTGTGTCCGCTGTCCGTGTATATTGTCGGGCCAGCGCATCACGGAAAGGTCTCAAATGTAAGACCTGTTGTTTGTGTATCTGCTTGTGTGTAGGGCTGAAACTATCGATTATTTTCTTACCGATTATTCTATTGATTATGTTTTTCGAATAATTGAATGATCAAGAAGCACAGTTTTTATATATTAATGAATTGATGAATGAAACAAAAACACATTGACGTACATGTTTCTTTGAAATAATCGACTAAATTGCTGTCATTATTACCACCACAAACGAGGAACACGAGGGTGTAAATTAGTACCCTTGCCCGCCAAACCCGAGATTCTCGGGTTTGAGGGTTTGTATTGTTTAATCCAAGTTTTAATTCGGATGTTATCGTAGCTAATGAAGCTATCGCGTAAACATTGAGTGAGCCACTATCCGCGGCCATTTTGAAGATGTGCGCGCATCCACTTGCATTGTAAGCCCTGTCTTCAAAGCCCTGTATCTCAGAAAGGACATTGAGGGGGCAGTTTCTGGCCCAGACAAGCGTTTTCAACGGCCTGTAGCAGGCGCTGTGATACTCGCTGTCAGCTATTTCCACCGCCGAGCGAGACAACAACAACCGGTCATGACAACACACACAGCAGTTTTTCACAGAAACAATGTGATTACGGATATTTGGATCTTCAAAGTAAGTGTTACGCGTGATAAAACCTTGGCACTACGCTATCGAGGGATTCATTAATGCTGGCGGTTAAAGTATTAAGCCCTATTTTATACTTTGTCATACACCAAAAGGGACACCAAGTTGAAAGTGGTTAACTTTATCCATGGTCCGTTTATGCTACTGTACAAAAACATACCCCCCCCCCCCCTTTTTGCACCCCTAAATAGCACAGTGTTTTTGAGAATTCTTAGCAGTTGGTGTTGTTTTTTATTCTAGGATAGTTGATACTGGTACTGCACTGGTACAGCTGAACCATCTCTCTCTCATTGACCTCTCTCTCTCTCTCTCTCTCTCTCTCTCTCTCTCTCTCTCTCTCTCTCTCTCTCTAGTACTCGTGGAAGCTGGTCCACCCAACAGATAAGTTCTGCAACAAGGACTGCCCGGGCACGGCGGAGGAGTACGAGCGGGCCACGCGCTACAACTACACCAGCGAGGAGAAGTTTGCCCTGGTGGAGGTCATCGCCATGATCAAAGGCCTGCAGGTTCAAGTTCACCTGACAAAAATAGATACATAGAAAAAAAGTACTCACATTTTGTACTTAAAAGTATCAACGCTGCAGTGTAGAAACACCCTGTTACAAGTAAAAGTCTGGGAGTACAAAACTCTGATGCTGGCACCCCCATATCTTCAAAGTCTGCCCCCGCGCGTTCAGATCAGCCATCATTAGCATAATGGACGTGATGATTGATGGTTCTGATGGGTTCTTTGTGCTATAGGTTCTGATGGGACGTATGGAGTCTGTCTTCAACCAGGCTATCAGAAACACCATCTATGCAGCGCTGCAGGACTTTGCCCAGATGACGCTTAGAGAGCCTCTTCGTCAGGCTGTTCGCAAGAAGAAGAATGTCCTCATCAGGTACTTAATGGAGGAAGGGAACCCTGATCCTAAATTGGATTAAACTCCCAGAACATATAATGGAGCTGTGGTTTGGCACTGTTGCCAAACATTACTAAGCGGTGGTAAATTGTCGCTATACGGCAGGTTCTCACTCGTGTTTCTCTCCTGCATTGTCAGTGTTCTCCAGGCCATTCGTAAGACAATTTGTGACTGGGAGGGTGCCAGGGAACCGCCCAACGACCCATGTCTGAGGGGAGAGAAGGACCCCAAGGGAGGCTTTGATATCAAGGTGCCCCGCAGGGCTGTAGGCCCCTCCAGCACACAGGTGAGGAGATAGAAAAGGGTGCTATGGAAGGAGACTAAAAACAACCAAAAACATTTGTACTTGCATATCTCTGCTGTCGGAAAGGAACCACCTAACTCCAAAATGTTCCTTTTTTTGAAAATTAAAAACATAAAATTAAGAAAACCTTATACTTTGAAAACAAAGCAATACTGCCTCATCAAAGTTGGTGTTGTGACTTTATATATTGTCAATTACTTGCATGAGAGGGGGAGAGGTGGTGGAGAGGTGACAGTTTGAGGATCCAATGGAGTTTTTGTCCGGATCACTTTTTATTACATTCCATTGGTTCAATATTGGTTTTAACCAACACAGACATAAAGGGTGTTCAATAGCACTGATTTATGCAAAAAACATCTAAAACCTCAAAATGGAGTTAGGTATGCTCCCGACAGCAACGATATGCAGATGTAAATGTCAGATGCGTCTGGACGTTAGCTTTATACTTTATTCTCTCTCTCTCTCTCTCTCTCTCTCTCTCTCCCCCTCTCTCTAGCTGTACATGGTGCGTACCATGCTGGAGTCTCTCATCGCAGATAAGAGCGGTTCTAAGAAGACGCTGCGCAGTTGTCTGGACGGGCCCATAGTTCTAGCCATCGAAGAATTCCACAAGCATTCCTTCTTCTTCACACACTTGCTCAACTTCAGCGGTACAGAGAAGCTCACACTTCTGCCCTGTCAAAACTGGATACCAGCATGAGTATACCATTAGTCCCAGACACATTCAAATTATTGTATGACACCTTTAAAAAAACATTTAAACCTTCATTGACCATGGTCCCGGGTGGACCCCCACTGAAAAATAACTTTAATTTTTTTCTAAATCGTTCTGCCCTATCGTTTTCCCCCCTGCTCTACTGTAACAATGGACATTAGCGCTGGTATCCAAAGTTATTTGTATTGCCACATTTATTGCCCTTTTTGCTGTTCTGACACTGAACTATTCTGAGAAATCACTGCAATATTAGTGTAGTCATTAAACCATCTGAGATTATAGACTTATTTTTTTGTCTGCTTAACACGTTGGATGCTTTAGATGTCTTATCAAATACAACCGTGGGGTGCCTCGGAAGTGTGGAGACGTCTTAAGGTCTTTTTTTATCCATATAAAACGTGATCACTAAAATCACATTTTTGGAAACGGCCGTTGCTAGGCAGCGCCTTGCTCATTCGAGTGCGCGCACACCCATTCATGTCCTTGTTTATAGCTCCGACAACCCCCCCTATTTTCTCGGAATATATGCTGCCTCTACGCAGATTGATCACAACGTGGATGTTCTGTTCTCATTTCTGACTTGGTCATGCATGTCGCTTACACCATATATATATATAAGAAAGCTAGATGGCTCACCCACGCTCTGGCCAATGGAGAGTGACGTTGCTACGTGGCGGCCATCTTACCTCGGGGCAGCATAACATTTTGTCTATGGGGCATGTACTTTTAAATAACCATAACTTTCTCAATTTTCAACCGATTTTCAAACGGTTTGGTTTGTTATAAACGTCAGAGACGTCCGCATACTTATATGCTTTTATACGACGTTCATATAAAAAACAAAATTAAGCAGATACGCCTCCTGATTCATAGCCACGTTGACAACGTTTGTAATAAACCAACCCGTTTGTAAATACGTCAAGATTTGAGAGAGTTTTTGTTTGAGCTGCCATTGAGCATACTGTACTGTAGTCCCGAAGCAAGATGGCCGCCGGGTGAACTACGTCAGAAACTCCGCCTTGAGCCATCTAGCCTTTATGTCTATGGCTTACACTGTTAACGCTTCTAAAGAGAGATCAGACGCGCAATGTAGAAATCAGAGAGATCAGATGTAGAAATGGAAGATTTCGAATTACGTTTTTTGGGTTAAAGGGAAGGCAGGCGTTTTCAGAATAAAATCTGCCTTTATTCTGAAAGATTCCCCGGCACCAAACTAGTTAAGAATGTTAGATAGCGTGTTGTCTATACAGATGCTAGATTCACCTGTTATTCTAGCACTACATTTCCTTGAGCTTTACTTATGTGACCATTTACCATTTGGTCATTTTGTTACTAACATTCTGGATAAGTGTCCGCTAAATGCCTAAATTGTAAATTCTCGTGACTAATAGGCCTATCCTTTTTTTTGTTAATATTTAGCTATTTCTTAAGTTCCATTTTAATATTGATCTTTTTCTTAACACATTCTGGGTGGGAACCCCTTTTGGTGGTGTAAGCATTATGTTACACTTTAGCTATTGAAAAATAGCAGATCTACAAGCTCATAGCGTGGCACTTGGTGCTGCGCTATGAGCTTGTAGACCTGCTATAGTTGCGTTGCTTTATTTATATGAACCTAGTGCACAAGTATTAACCAAGGCATATACAGTTACTGACGGTGATACCATGTGATTTTTTCCAGAGGCCCTCCAGCACTGCTGTGATCTGTCCCAGCTCTGGTTCAGAGAGTTCTTCCTGGAACTGACCATGGGTCGCAGGATCCAGTTCCCCATTGAGATGTCCATGCCCTGGATCCTCACAGACCACATCCTGGAGACCAAGGAGCCCTCCATGATGGAGTAAGCCCAAATGTTTCTAATGTAATATGATCACGTCCTTTCACTAGCCAAACAAAGAAAAAGAAAAATACTGATTTGAAATATAGAAATCTGTTAGCTAGACCCTCCAGAAAAAACACGGGCAAAGATCCATGATTATGCGGGCTCATATCCTTGATCATGCGGGCTAAATTAATTGATTTGTCAATGGGATATGTAGGGTTTTATGCGGAAAGTTGCGAAATATGTGAAAAGTTGCAAAATATGCAGGGTTTTTGTGATCTTATAATAATAATAATAATAAAACTTTATTTGTATAGCACCTTTCATGACATGAAATGCAGCTCAAAGTGCTTTACAGAGCAATGAAGAGAGAAAAAAAAGAAAAGAAAAGCAAGGCATAAACATTAAAAAACAAGAGCAGTAATGCAATACAGTGAGGACATGAATAACAAAATAAATAAAAAAAAACAAATCAATTAAAAGCAAGGGTGTAGAAGTGGGTCTTGAGCTGTGCTTTAAAAATGTCTACAGAGGCTGCCTGTCGAAGGTACAGTGGGAGTTTGTTCCACGCCGTCGGCCCGTAGAAGCAAAAAGCTGCTTCCCCGTATTTTTTAGTTGCCATTTTTTTAGGCAAAGCGAGCAGGCCAGCAGCGGAAGACCTTAGGGGGCGGTTTGGGACATATTTAGGCAGGCAGTCATGTAGGTAGGAGGTGAAATTATGAGGTGAAATATGCACAAATTTGTGAAATATTCCCTGGAGGGTCTAATTATAGTATCAGTATTGATACTGACACTGCTTTTATGATTAATAGTTAAATTATTGAGTGCATGTGCATGTAATAATCTATTGAGGCTGTATGAAATATGTTCCTTCTCCGCAGATATGTCCTGTATCCTCTCGACCTCTACAACGACAGCGGATACTACGCTCTCACCAAGTTCAAGAAGCAGTTCCTTTATGATGAAATTGAGGCTGAGGTAACATGATGTTGCTCTCTAAAAGTAATAGTCTCGTAGACTCACCAGTCCATTTAAATGAAATATTGGCAAAACACCAGCATGAAAACCTGCCTCTTGTTTCCAGGTCAATCTTTGCTTTGATCAGTTTGTCTACAAGTTAGCCGATCAGATATTTGCCTACTACAAAGCAATGGCCGGAAGGTAAGAGTAGTGTATTTACGCTTTACACATTTGTCCTTGATGGTGCACAAAAGATCCTGAACATTACTGAAGTAAATTTGTCAGAACCCAATCTCACATGTGTTCTGTGTTCCATATAGTGTCCTTCTAGACAAGCGATTCAGAGCAGAGTGTAAAAACTATGGTGTGATCATTCCGTACCCTCCATCGAACCGCTACGAGACCCTGCTCAAACAGAGACACGTACAGGTACTGTACTTGAACAAAGTAATTGTGCCTAAAGTATTTTTGCTTTGATGGGTTTGTAGCAAACATAACTCGGGGGCAATGGCTTAGGATGTAGAGCGTCTGTCCTGAACAAGACACTGAACCCTTAACTGCTCCTGATGAGCAGAATGGTGCCTCTGCCTTCGGTGTGAATTGGTGAATGTACTTACTTCGATATATTTATTGATAATAAACATATGGGGAAAAAATGCAGTACAGTATACATACATTGTCACACCATTATAAAAATAAAAAAAACGGCTTATTTCCATTGCTGTCATTATGTGCAAGCAAATGATGTTGTGTTGCATGATGCCATGTGTATGTGTGTGTGTATTTGCACTTATGTCCACACAGCCAATGGTGCAAAAGCTGTCCTTGACGTGCATGTCAACCCAAGCAAGAAAATGTCCTTGTGGGCAAAGTATGGCTGTGCCTTCCACACTAGGGGTTAAGGGTTAGATACCTGAGGAATACTGGTGGAAGGGGACAGTACAAAACAATACAATGCAATTAAAACAATATAAATACCCAACAACTGCACAACTATTTGAATATTACCGTAAAATAAAACTCCAGGCTTGACAAGGACACCTTGTATTTCACGTATAGCACATTGGATAATGGCACTCTAAATGAAGGCCATTTACCCACTTAACAAGTAAACTTCCCTTTAACCCAAAAAACGTAATTCGAAATCTTTCATTTCTACATCTGATCTCTCTAATTTCTACATGAAGTGAAGACTTTTCCTCAACTTTGTGTGGTATCTCTTCCAGCTGCTAGGGCGTTCGATTGACTTGAATCGCCTGATCACGCAGAGGATCTCAGCGGCCATGTACAAGTCTATGGACCAGGCGATCAGCCGCTTCGAGAGCGAGGATCTCACGTCCATAGTGGTGAGAGAGCGCACGCCAAGAACACATAATAAAGCCTTTAAACAGCCTTTTCAAACGTTCCACTTGTTTTCAAGCTCCCACTCTCACTCCCTCAAACGAGAGATGCACTACCTTAATGGGTTAAATGTTTCATGACATTCATTTTTCATTTATTTTTCGTTTTTCTTTTCTGCACTTTGAACATTCAGTGGATTTTCTGTGTGCAAAATCCCTCAACAGTGACATCTGCTGGCAAATTCCTACATGTATGTCATACAGTATATGGGATTTGTGGACTCTTACCTCACAGTCCACAGGCAAATCAGAGGACCTTTTTGAGCCAGAAAACCACAGAATATCGACTGAATGTTAAAAGTTCGGGTTTTTTGGGTGCAACTGAGCCCTTTAATTAAATCGGTCTATTCAAATGATGTTTATTATTCTCCAACTCTCTCCGTTGGGGGACAGGAGCTGGAGTGGCTGATGGAGATCAACAGACTGACCCACCGGCTGCTGTGCAAGCACCTGACGTTGGACAGCTTCGACGCCATGTTCCGCGAGGCCAACCACAACGTCTCGGCTCCCTACGGACGCATCACGCTCCACGTGTTCTGGGAGCTCAACTTTGACTTCCTGCCCAACTACTGCTACAATGGCTCCACCAACCGGTGAGGCGCTGTGTGTGTGTGTGTGTGTGTGTGTGTGTGTGTGTGTGTGTGTGTGTGTGTGTGTGTGTGTGTGTGTGTGTGTGTGTGTGTGTGTGTGTGTGTGTGTGTGTGTGTGTGTGTGTGTGTGTGTGTGTGTGTGTGTGTGTGTGTGTGTGTGTGTACATTCCAAAGACTACGACTAAACTAAAATCAAAATGTGCTGCCAAACACTGCATCAACTGCATCAACACTGCAGTGTGTACAGTATATGGGTTTGTGTATCTGGTCACAAACCGAGAGATAGCGAATGCATTTTCCGGCAGCTGCGGCAGCCGGCAACTGCCGATAACAGCCGCGGCAGTGTTTCTGCATTAGTCCCACACCGTACCCCAAACCCTAACCTCACAGGTAAGCCACGGGTGATTTTTAACCGGCAACGCATGTCAGGAGCCACGGGTGAGTTTTAACCAGCCACCCTGACACCCTACCCCAAACCCTAACCTCACAGGGAAGCCACAGGTGAATTTCAACCAGCCACGCATGTGTATCACCTGCAACGCATGTCGGGCGCCACGGTACACTGCCGCAGCGGCTGTTATCGGCAGTTGCCGCGTCTGGACCGGAAGCCTTCTGCACAAGCCAGCTCAATTCTTTATATCCAAACTTAAGACATTATTACCAGTAAGACGCCTGAGGGTGAGAAACGACCTCGAGGGCGAGGTTGCGTGCATGCATCTGCCTGGGTGACAGCAGACTGCTGGGCGAGCGCTGGCACTTTGGCATGGGGGGTCAGATCAACATTATGGAATTAATTCTGTACTGGCCATATGGAGCGTGTCGAGTCTACAGGTTTTGATGAGGTCAGATCAACATATGGAATGTCAGAACAGGTCAGCTCCATATATGGAGATCTAAGGGTGGCAGCGGGGGCAGTGTCTTGAGTGTACAGGGTTTGATGAGTGCCCAGGTAGGGCCGGGCCTTAATTTTCGGGCCTGTTGAGAACTCTAGTTTTCACCGGCTGCCGGGCGCGGCTGCACTAATAACTTTGGGGGAGGCCCGTCTAGAGTTTGAATTGACAGGTATCAGTCAAAAGGGAGACATCGAAGAGGAAGGATGGACGGGGAAGGATCAACATATGGAATGTCAGAGCAGATCAGCTCCATGTATGGAGATCTAAGGGTTTGAGGTCAGATGTACAGTTGCTGGCCATTATTGATAGGGATCTCCATATATGGGCTTAATATTGATGACATCAGGGATCTCCATCCCTGATGATGTCACGTGATGTCACGGCATGACCATATATGTGACCAGATTTGACTGAGAGACTGCCATCGCGCAAATTCCAGCTTTTCACCAGAGGAGAAAAACCTTTTTTCCAAAATGAGTTAATAGCACAGGCAGAGTCTTCACATACTAGAGCATGTCTGAAATAAGTGTCAGAGCTAAAATCTACATGTAAATATGAAATAAATGCTTAAACATGTAGCTAGGTGTAATGTTAGAGACCACAGAAGTGAACCTTTCAAGCCTGTTTTCTACAAGACATTACTCTATAAGCAGTATCTTCAAAACTGGTGGGTCAAACTGAACAACCAATATCTCTATTTGAAGCTATGATTCCCTGCTTTGATATGATATGAAAAAACAAAAATTCTTCAGTCAAATTTAGTCACATATGGTCATGCCTGGGGGTGGGTGAGTGAGTGAGTGAGTGAGTGAGTGAGTGAGTGAGTGAGTGAGTGAGTGAGTGAGTGAGTGAGTGAGTGAGTGACTGACTGACTGACTGACTGACTGACTGACTGACTGACTGACTGACTGACTGACTGACTGACTGACTGACTGACTGACTGAAATGCACGATTTCATAGTAAACTAGTAGTAAACTACTGATGGCAACGTGGAATCCAAGAGATCAGTCGTGAGTGAAGTGAGAGTTTGGGTAAAATGTTAGATTTTCTCTTAGCTTCTCAACTGTACCTTGCCGTTGGCTGTTGTTTTTACTTTACTCCAACCTTGCACTTTTTCCATGTCCACGCAAGACAATGGCGACATGAACTGCACATTGTTTTCAATGATTTGCGTCGTTCTCTATTAACATGTCTCTTTCTGCCTTGTCAGCTTTGTACGTACCGCTATCCCCTTCACCCAGGAGCCTCAAAGAGACAAGCCAGCCAACGTGCAGCCTTACTACCTGTATGGGTCCAAGGTACGGTAGCATGTTGTCCTTGATGGTTTTATTCAGTACTTGATGCCCCGATTCTTAATGTCCAACAACATGCCATGCAAAACCACTGGAGGTCAGTGCAAAATAGAAGTGTTTCGGTGAGTAACGGTGGTTTTGTTTTGCTCTGTTCCGCAGCCTCTGAACATTGCCTACTCCCACATATACAGTTCCTACAGGAACTTTGTTGGCCCGCCTCACTTCAAGACCATCTGTCGTCTCCTTGGTTACCAGGGCATCGCCGTGGTCATGGAGGAGTTGCTGAAGATTGTCAAGAGTCTGGTATTTGTCTTCCTGTTTATTTTTCTTTTTTTCTTTTATTAGGCACTTTATTTGGAGGGAACTCCAGGTTTCTGCATTGATCTCTCTCTCTCTCTTTCTTTTCTCCTTGGCCTAGTGTTGATTTAATCGACTAAAACTATGACGAAAAATGTTTGTAGGACTACCTTTTTTCACTGGTGAAAACCTAAATAAAAACTAAGCTATGATGACAATTTCGTCAACAAATAAAAACTAGACTAAAATGTTAGGGAGTGACTAGTGGACAAGATAACTAACTAAAAGAGAAGATAAGTTGTGCTCTGAAAATAGCCGTTATAGCCTATTTTTAGAGTGCAACCAAGTGTAAAATCAGGCATTACGACACCATCAAGCCCCGCCAAAACACATTTTAGTCAACAAAATCAACTGTAGATTTAGTCGACTAAAACTAGACTAACAGTAAAGCATTTCAGGTGACTAAAATATGATTAAATCTAAATGAAATTTAATTCAAAAGACTACAACATGACTAGGGGTGGGTCCCGAACCTCGGGACCAAGCAGTTACTGAACCGAACGTGCTTGGGTATCGGGTACCCATTACAATAATTCAATTTCGGTTCTCACGCAGTCACCCCCTTTTAATAGACGTGCAGGGAACAGAGCTGATCTACAAGCCTACACCGCGTCGCATCAGCGACGCGTTGTGGCTTGCAGATTGGCGGAGGCAATGGAGTTGTGAGTTGTCGAGGTCGAGGAGTCTAGAGACAGAGAGACGCGCTGTGCCTGACTGACACTGAAGTGTGTGCGTGTCACCGGCATAGGGTCCATTGATCAGTTTAGAGCTTGCCCAGTCTAACTTTGAAGAGAGGGGGCGAAAAAACAAGAACAACAACAAAAGATAGCCTACTTTGGCAGCCTCTGTGCATGCAAATTTCTGTTAGTAGCAAACCACAGCATGCAAGCCGCCTTTGGTCCCCCCATTAGCACGTCGGCAAACCTGTTCTCACCTATCGGCCGGAGATGCGATGCTAATTTGCCCAGTCAATCATTTAATCCACGCTACGTGCCTGGTGTGCGTGCGTGCGTGCGTGCGTGCGTGCGTGCGTGCGTGCGTGCGTGCGTGCGTGCGTGCGTGCGTGCGTGCGTGCGCGGCTCTCAGATCTCAGACATGCTTTTATTTGTTATTGTCAGTAGTTAGTAGTAGAAGTAGCCTACAACACTATTGCCCTGGGTAAATACAGAATACCGTAATTTCCGAACTATAAGCCGCTACTTTTTTCCCATGCTTTGAACCCTGCGGCCTATACAACGGTGCAGCTAATGTACAGTATGGATTTTTACAGCTAACGGCCACTAGGGGACCTTCTAAATCTATCTCTATGGCCGGCTATGGCCTCTATGTGGCTTATAGTCCAGTGCGGTTTGTATATGTACACATTTGGTACATATATTCAGGTGCGCTTTATAGTCCGGAAATTACGGTAGTTATATTATATATTTAAAATAAGGAAAAGGAAAAGAGGATGTTACACTATTCATTACATGTCTTAAATTGACATTGAACTTTTTTGTTAAGTAAACATTTGACCTCTTATTTAAGTTATTTTATACCATTTTGGAACCAAAATTGGGAACCGCACCGGAATCGATAAGCAGAACCAGAATCGGTACCGGACTCACAAAAATCCTAACGATACCCATCCCTAAACATGACAAACTAAATCAAAATGTGTCTGTCAAAATCAACACTACTTGCTTCTTGGCCCTCTATATTCTGTCTGTCTTCCTTCCTGTGTCCCAGTTACAGGGGACCATCCTGCAGTATGTGAAGACGCTGATAGAAGTAATGCCCAAAATCTGCCGCCTGCCACGCCACGAATACGGCTCCCCAGGTGAGGCCCCAAAGTCCCCAACAGTCAAAGAGCAGGAGAATCATTCCTCGGCAATGATTCTTCCAAAAAGAAAAAAACATATTTCTGCTCCTGGTACATGGACATGCAGGATAGGACACTATCGTGGTGTAGAATTACATGGGTGTTTCTCGGACCCCTTACAATGTTTAGCACAACAGGGTTCCACCGTGCCTCAAGTCTATTTTAGGCTGGTCTGGTGCATCTCAAGAACAGGACTGGTACTGCCCTGCAACGCCAAACGTGCAGTAACGACGTTTTTGGACACGCCGACATGTTTTGTGTATCCCAATGGTCAAATTAGCCTTATCGCCTTATTATATAGCCTTATGCGATTAATGAATTCTGCAGTCAAACTGTTAATGAGGCCCTCACTTTGTGGAAGCTGATTCCTAGAGACTATGTGGGTCAGGACAGTCGCATGGACCGACCCACTGACACCGTTCAGATCCATCGTCATCATGTCTCCCAAGCACTAACCACAGTGAGGTCATTCCTCGTTGCAATACACCAATGGTTTTCAGAAGTTTTCATGTCAAAGACTTCCTCATTAACACTTATTTTGCGCTGCACAAGGCGTCGTCTTGCAAAAAATGGATACAGCGATCCTGTCCATTAAAATGACCTAAATACACGTCCTTAGCACCCCAAGTGTTTTTATTGAGAGGATGTGTAGACACGTCTTTAGCACAAAAGCTGTTAATATGTATGCAGCAGACCCCATTGTGCCTGGGACTCCCGTACAAGAGAAAAGATAGGCTGACAACGTAGCACATTGTGACACGTGATTATAAAGTTTTTGATCCGCTATTTTCAAATAGTTGATAGTATGTATAATATGTTAAAGTCGTTACACTGATTTTGATTAAATCATTTTGCTGGGTACCCCCTGGAATCCCATCAAGGACCCCTGGGGTTTTCCCCGACGGACACCACTTTGAGAGCCGCTACTGCATTACACATCTCAGTGCACATCTCACCAAAACAAAACCACGGCGAGAATGAAGTATGAGAAATATAAGGATTTCTGAAGGAGTTTTAGGTCGAATTGTCTATTTGGTGGATTCGTATATTATTGTTCCTGCTGCTGAAACTTACCTGTAGCCATCCCCGAATGGATGAATACACTTTTATCTCAACTCTTCCGACTTCGTTTCTCTCTCCTCTTACGTTAAAATGGTGTCCAGGATTCTAACACACGTGACTCATCTCTCTCTCGACATACCAGGCATCCTGGAGTTCTTCCACCACCAGCTCAAGGATATCATCGAGTATGCCGAACTGAAGACGGACGTCTTCCAGAGCCTGAGGGAGGTTGGCAACGCCATCCTCTTTTGCCTGCTCATCGAACAAGCTTTGGTGAGACACTTGAACCTCTTGACCGCGTTCTAAAAAAATCCCATGCTTTAGTCCTTTAGTTTTATGTCTATTGCCCCCCTCTCCCGCTGGACAGATTTAATTGCAAAATAGTCGCTGTCCTAACTGACACCAGGGTCTATATTTCTCAATGGATATTTCTCAGTAGCTAGACTTATATGTACTAGTACTGTTGTACTAGACCTATATGTACTAGTTCTGTTGTACTAGTCCATACCTGGGGTGCACACTTAACACTTGGGAGGACTGCAAGTCTGCAACTGGAACTACAGATCCCATAGCCCGTGGAACAACAGCTTATACGTTTCACTGAAGGCCTGTTTAGAACATTTTACTGTTGAGCCAGCTCTCTCTCTCTCTCTCTCTCTCTCTCTCTATCTTTCTCTATCTTTCTCTCTCTCTCTCTCTCTCTCTCTCTCTCTCTCTCTATCTCTCTCTCTCTCTCTCTCTCTCTCTCTCTCCTCCTTTTGTTTTCTACTCTACCACACAGATTGGTTAAAATAATATAAGCCCCTGATTGTAGCTTTAAAAATAAGTTCTCTTTATATTATTGCTGTTCTTTCAATGTGCTCAACTTGGACTGCTAATGGGGAGCTATTTGCAAATGCTGTACAGTGCAATGATCATGAATTGTGTTGGTGAGAGGGTAACTGGGTGATTGAATGTTTCTTTCTGATTCAGACACAACAGGATGTTATGAGCTTATGAATATTGGATACAGATCCCTAGCCTTCCTTTGTGTGTGTTTGCATCTTCTTAATCTGTTTTCTGAAATGCAACTGTATTTTTCATTACACGCTGGCAACTACCACAGGTGGTAAGGATTTAGTATTTGTCACTGATAATGACACGAGAGACTAGGCTTCTCTCTCTCTGTGTCTCCCTCTCTGTCGCACCACTATGTCCTTTCTGTAGCACACAGAGTTTCACCTCCAAACAGCCATGGAGGCAACTGGCCTACATTGTTAGCTTATTAATATTCACAAAGACTTGCTAAAATTGTTACATTACATGATTTCAGTAAATGTTTTGTAAAATAAATCACTCAGACACGCACGCACGCACGCACGCACGCACGTACACACGCACGCACACACACACACACGCACACACGCACGCACGCACACGAATACTAAATATAGAAGAAGAAAAATTAGACACAAAAAAGTGGGTATTGATGCTGAATGCTTCCATGGCAGAGGTGATGGTACATCTCTGGTTCACTCTAGTGCCTCTGCCTGCATACCGCATACTGCATGCCAGCACCTGTAATGCCTTTCTAATGCAACACTAGCCAACTGTTAACTTTTGCTTCATTTCTCTTTGACTGCCATGCTCTGTGAATGGTAGCATGTTTTTGTAGTGAATTGTAACGGTTTCATCCATAGATGTGTGAGTGTGTGGTGCAGTGTGTCATTTATCCTTGCATGCCCTCTTCTTTTTTTTTAAATCTTTGTCTTTCTTCTTCTTCTTCTTCTTCTTTTAGCCAGGGTAAAGTGTGGTGTTTAGTTTGGTCTAAACCATTAACACAAATGCAACTGCCAACCTAAGAAGAATGACCAGTTACATGAACAGCAGCTTTCCTTTACAACACTGCTACAATGAGCTTAATTCTGAAATATGTTCATGGCGCATTTAGCGCTTTTTCCCAAAGCGCTTTACATAGATTGTGCATTACATTTTCCCATTCACACAGTCATCCGGCCGCTCTACTGGCCACTCTACCCCTGATCCACTGCCGCCCCTCTATGGTCTTAATCGTAGCTGAGGCAAACGTTTGAAATAATCCCTCTGAAACTTTCCCTCTGATTCAGTCTTATATGCAGAGTTGCAGACCAGTTCTGAGGTCAGCTCTAGAGAAACTCTTCTGCACTGCATGCTCTTTACAGAGAGGACAAAACTAGACACTTAAGTGTTCCTACTAGTGTATACTGTCTGAGAGGCTGTTGTTTTAGAGCAGTGGTTTTCAACCCTTTTCGTATCAAGGCCCATTATTTATTCTGCATTTGAGCCACGGACCACCATTTGATGACATTTAGCCTCTCAGACCCGGCTGAAACTTTGTATATTTTGTTATCGTTGGATAAGATTTTTGCCCAGATATTCATGCTGTATTGATGTGATACCATTTAGGAGAGATAACAGGCAATCAATCAATATAATAATTCCTCTAACTCTTGAGAGCGTAAAATTAAACCAAATGGACCCATAAAGGGTCCATTTGGTTTCATTTCACGCTCTCAAGAGTTAAAGATCTATAAGGGTCCATTTGGTTACCAACTCTCCATCATTTAGCTGGGGACCACCTGGAACGCTCTCAAGGTTGAAAACCTCTGTTTTAGAGAACCTGTCTCTCTTTGTTTGTTTGCTTGAACCTCAGTCCCAGGAGGAAGTGTGTGACCTGCTTCACGCGGCGCCCTTCCAGAACATTCTTCCCAGAGTCTACATCAAAGGTACGTACGTTCAGGACACTCAGGCCCATTCGCTTCTCTCACACAAGACTGAAGACAGATTCAACCGTGCGTGCGTGCGTGCGTGCGTGCGTGCGTGCGTGCGTGCGTGCGTGCGTGCGTGCGTGTGTTTAAAACTGACTGATATAGAAACATGGGTTTTTCTGAAAACTGTCATGATTTAGCAGACATTTGTAGAATTGTGCTCAGGTCTAAATGTTTAATAAACGGCTGGAGAGACATGGGGACTTGCATCACAAAATGCAACGACCTCTGCATCCACGGGATGCACTACTGTACTACTGTACTGTTTTTTATTCTAGTTTATTTTGCTAGCTTTAGTTATAATAATCATTTATTCTTCTGTTTTCTACAACCACATTATAACCATATAAAATTAAATGGGAGTTAAAGGGTAAGACCACTTTTGTTGAGGTTTGGGTTGTGTAGTTACCTTGCCATGATGTAACTCCAAATGTGGACAAGAAATAAAAAATAATTGCTCCAGTGATTAGAAATTGATAATTCGAAATATGCTCCTCATTGACTTACATTGTACACTAAAACGGCTCTCAAAGTCACTCTTTTAGTACGTAAACAAACACAAACAAAGTTGATTCAGACAATATAGAGCATCACCAAAACTCATGTGGTTTTATTTTTTCATAATAACGTTAACTTCCTGTTGATTTGTCCATTTTATTAGGAAGAAAACCCGGACTGGATCCGTGGATCCGGATCCAGTTCTTCAAATAGTAAAATCAACAGGAGGTTAACATTTTTATGAAAAAATAAAACCACATGAGTTTTGGTGATGCTCTATATTGTCTGAATCAACTTTGTTTGTGTTTGTTTACGTACTAAAAGAGTGACTTTGAGAGCCGTTTTAGTGTACAATGTAAGTCAATGAGGAGCATATTTCGAATTATCAATTTCTAATCACTGGAGCAATTATTTTTTATTTCTTGTCCACATTTGGAGTTACATCATGGCAAGGTAACTACACAACCCAAACCTCAACAAAAGTGGTCTTACCCTTTAACATGTTGCAATTTGTAAAAATGGCAAAATATGACTCCTAACGTCGTTGAAGTGGGACTCATACAATGTCCCTGGGACTCATCTAAAAGACCATCCCAGGACTCATTACATTGAAAACCTATTTACATCACTGAGCAATGAGTACTCAAAATATATCCCAATAATCACAATATATAGCTTTTTAACACTCATTGTAACCAAAAGAAAATTACTTACACTATCTTTAATTGCTGGTGTACAGAGGGAGAGCGCCTTGAAGTGAGGATGAAAAGGCTGGAGGCCAAATATGCTCCTCTACACCTCGTGCCTCTGATCGAGAGGCTGGGAACCCCACAGGTGAGTCTAACATAATTGTTGATTTTGACAGCAAATTTTGATTTTAGTTTTAGTCAGTCTCTTGAATAGTTTTCATTTGGTTTTAGTCACATTTTTGCCACCTGGAATGTTTTAGTGTTGTGTCTAGTTCTAAATCTACAGTTGATTTGGCCGACTAAAATGCATTTTGGCAGGCCTTGATGACGTCGTAATGACTGATCTTACACTTGCTGAAAATAGCCGATCTACAAGCTCACAACGCATCGCAGCATGACACATTGTGAGCTTGTAGATCTGCTATTTTCAGCATGCAACCAAGTGTCAAATGACTTAATACTGGATCTCTTGTCCACTTGTCCTAACACACACACACACGCACGCACGCACGCACACACACGCACGCGCACACACACGCACGCACGCACACACACACACACACACACACACACACACACACACACACACACACACACACACACACACACACACACACACACACACACACACACACACACACACACACACACACACACACACACACACACACACACACACACACACGGTGCTTCCAGTGCTAGTGAAGGACACACAGAGCATAATATTATACTCATGCTCATGGATGCCAACCCAGGACAATCTCTGAAGACCAAGTGGTTTTCAAACTTTTCTTTTGTACCCTCTCAGAGTTACAGGGTCCATTTCAGAACCCCTTGAAGCCCCCCTGAAGACTTGAATAAGTATTTGCATAGTGCGGGTCTTTCTTGTATGTCTTGTATAAAAGGAAACACACCATTTGATATATAAACTTTGTATAAGTTTGTTGGGTTGAAACTAGTCTCTCAAGACAGACTGTTGCCTCAAAGAACAACAGGGGCCGCTGTTTTCCCGAATATTTGACGGTGGGATTCTCAGATTGGGTTGAAACCAACAAGCAAACTTGTTGTCAGTTGACTTGTTGTCAACTTGTTGTCACTCAGACACACGAATTCAAAAAGTCCAGGGCCGGATAACATCTGTGGCAAGGTTCTCTCAACATGTGCTGAACAGCTCTGCACCATCTTTCATTTTATTTTGTATTTATCTCTTCAGCAAAAGCGGGTCCCTAAATTATGGAAACAGTCCACAATTGTCCCAGTCGCCAAAATTAGGACCCCAAAGACATTAAATTACTTTAGGCCTGTTGCTTTGACTTCCTTAGTAATGAAATCCTTAGAAAAGCTAGTCAAAGATAGCATCCTGAAGCAGGTGGAGGAATCTCTGGATCCCCTGCAGTTTGCATACAGGTCTGGCAGAGGTACGTGTAGATGATGCCACTATCACCCTATTGCATTTCCTGTATCGCCACCTTGAGGGGGAAAAAAACTCAGGCCAGGCTGTTTGTTGATTTTTCCTCTGCCTTTAACACGATCCAGCCACATCTTTTAGCCCAAAAGCTAATCAATTCCTTTAAACTGGATCTTAACCTTGTTGGCTGGATCATTGACTTTTTAACTGATAGTGTGTGAGCGTAAATGAGGTCCTGTCTTCTCTGCTGGACTCTTCCACTGGTTCTCCAAAGGCTGTTGTCTCGCCTCACTACTGTATATTCTGTATACCAATGACTGTTGTTGCAATCACCCTAACAGATCTAGTAGGCCTATAATCAAATTAGCTGATGATTCTGTGATTGTTAGCCTTCTTGGAGAGGACGAAGTACAGCACCGTCCAGTGGTCGATGATTTCATATCCTGGTGTGACAGTCCTACAGTTAAATGTTACTAAAACAAAATATATGATCATCAGCTTTAGAAGGACTCCTCCTAGTCCTGCTCCTACACTGCTACAACAAACTCTGCTTTGATTCTCATATTGCCTCTACATCAAAAAAGTCCAGCAGGAAAATGCGTTCTTTTAATGTCTCGTCTGTAATGACTTTTTTTCTACAGAAGCTTTTTTGAATCTGTTCTTATGTTTTGTATTGTTGCCTGGTACGGTAATCTGATCCTGGCTCACAAGAACAGGCTCAGCAGCCTCGTCAAAGTGGCCAGTATAGCTGTATTCAAGCCATGTAAATTAATATTGGTGGCTCCTCGATCATAGCTATGATAGATCCCCGATTTTCTGTGGAGACCGGCGACAGAAGCGTGCAAAAGCAGCACCCAGTGCGGGTGGTGTGGTTGTGGTGTAAGCTTAGCGGTGTGGTGGTAGCCTAGTACGCCTACAGGTTTAGGCGTCTTCGCGTCGAAAATTAAGTTTGCCCTGGACAAACTTTTTGGAGAATTAGGTCGGAACATTGTGTGTGTGGTCGTGATGTGAAAACCGGTTCTGGGGGGATGCATGCAGAGAGAATAGATGTGTATTCTCCTGTCTCTGTTTGATACACTGTCTGTCAGTCTTGAATAGGGCAAAATATATAGGCTACATAGCAAATAATACACAAAAAGCTGCTCGACTATGAGGGGAGGCAAAAGCTTAAACAAGTAAGGCAAATGCCTTTGCCTACAATAGGTAGGCAAAGGCACAGCCTGCCTTGAACAATGTTTTGTGTTGAATGTTGATTTAACAAAAACATTATTTCAATTAATCGAAAAAGTAATTGATAGCATAATTGGCAAGAAAATAATCAATACTGGAAAGTGGAAACATTATATTCTTCTGATAATTGATCTGTGTCCTCTCTTCTCTTCCTTCTGGCAAAACCCACGGCCGGCCCTCCCTCAGCAAATCGCCATCGCCCGCGAGGGGGACCTGCTGACCAAAGAGCGCCTGTGCTGCGGCCTCTCCATGTTCGAGGTCATCCTGACGCGCATCCGCAGCTTCCTGCAGGACGCCGTGTGGCGCGGGCCCCCGCCCACCAACGGCGTCATGCACGTGGACGAGTGCATGGAGTTCCACCGCCTGTGGAGCGCCATGCAGTTTGTCTACTGCATCCCTGTCGGCACGCACGAGTTCACGGCAGAGTGAGTGCCCACTTATATACGCTATTACAGGGTTCCCCAATAGGTGGCCCGCGGGCCATTTGCGGCCTACGAGGTGCCCCCCTTGTGGCCCCTGGAAGGTCTAATGAAAGACCTAGAATGTGCGATAAGTGTGAGATTACCATAATGACAGTAATCCTTAATCATATTCAAGGGCTTTTGGCACTCAGAGAGTGTACAAATGGAACCAAATGAACCATAACAAGTCCATTTGGTTCCATTTGTACTCTCTCAGAGTTAAGTTGACATTGATTTTACGATATAAAATAAAGTTATAATAAATTGAGGTCCCAGATATAATCACTGCTCCCACTGTACCTTCGACAGGCAGCCTCTGTAGACATTTTTAAAGCACAGCTCAAGACCCACTTCTACACTCTTGCTTTTAATTGATCTTTTAATTTTTTTGTTATTCATGTCCTCACTGTATTGCATTACTGCTATTATTTTAATGTTTTATGCCTTGCCTTTCTTTTCTTTCTTTCTCCATTGCTCTGTATAGCACTTTGAGCTGCATTTCATGTCATGAAAGGTGCTATACAAATACAAAAAAGTTTCATTATTATTATTATTATTAGAGCCCTCCCATTATATTTTCAAATGGGGTCTTGCCATGAAAATGAATTCATGAATTAGTTAAAGATCTATAAGGGTACATTTGGTTACCAACTCTCCATCATTTAGCTGGGGACCACCTGGAACCCCCTCAAGGAGGTTGAGAACCACAGCTCTACATCTACAAAAAATAAACCCCCCAATTTGTCACGTGCATGGACTCGGCCCCCAGCCTGATACTCTAGTCAAACTATGGCCATTGAGGAAAATTAATTGGCGAACCCTGCGCTATTCTATATGAGTTATGGGTGAATGTGTGTGCACCGTGCACTGCACACACGTCTGTATTCTATATGAGTTATGGGTGAATGTGTGTGCACCGTGCACTGCACACACGTCTGTATTCATGTCAATCTGCTTGCATCGTCTACATCAGTGGTTCCCAAACTATTTCATGTCAAGGACCCCCAAATTAGCCTGCAGACCCCCATTTGAAAAGATATGCCAGGGACACCCATAAGAGAAGATTTTTACGGCTCTAGCAGTGATTCTCAACCCGTTTAATTTCAAGGACCCCCAGTTTGACATGAATTAGGCTATGTCTATCTCTGGGACCCCAATCTACTGTATATTGTAAAATCAATACTAATTTAACTCTTGAGTGCTTCGGTGACGGCCTGAACTGTGTATGTGTTGTTTCACCTTCCAGACAGTGCTTCGGTGACGGCCTGAACTGTGTATGTGTTGTTTCACCTTCCAGACAGTGCTTCGGTGACGGCCTGAACTGTGTATGTGTTGTTTCACCTTCCAGACAGTGCTTCGGTGACGGCCTGAACTGTGTATGTGTTGTTTCACCTTCCAGACAGTGCTTCGGTGACGGCCTGAACTGTGTATGTGTTGTTTCACCTTCCAGACAGTGCTTCGGTGACGGCCTGAACTGTGTATGTGTTGTTTCCCCTTCCAGACAGTGCTTCGGTGATGGCCTGAACTGTGTATGTGTTGTTTCTGTCTTTCCAGACAGTGCTTCGGTGACGGCCTGAACTGTGTATGTGTTGTTTCACCTTCCAGACAGTGCTTCGGTGACGGCCTGAACTGTGTATGTGTTGTTTCACCTTCCAGACAGTGCTTCGGTGACGGCCTGAACTGTGTATGTGTTGTTTCTGTCTTTCCAGACAGTGCTTCGGTGACGGCCTGAACTGGGCCGGCTGCTCCATCATCGTTCTGCTGGGCCAGCAGCGCCGCTTCGACCTCTTTGACTTCTGCTATCACCTGCTCAAGGTGCAAAGACAGGACGGCAAAGATGAGATCATCAAGAATGTGGTGGGTTTCTAATGGATTTCTATTCTTTTTTTCACGTTACATTTATTTGTATTTTTTATAGAATAGAGTAGACCAAAACATTATTTTGTGACACGCTATCGTTAACACTCTAATCGCCCAGGGTCAGTTGGAACCATTAAATCAGTGTGCCCAGCGATTTGCAGCTTCAGAGCCCATTTCAAGGTGACACAGGACTCCACCTTGATTGTGCAGTTAGCATAGCATTAGCCGAAATGGGCCGTCAAATTCAGAGTTTATTCGCGTTTTTAGATTTTTTATCCCATGCATTAAAATGGACCACTTTGGGTGACAGCCCAACTGGAAATTATATTGAATGTTGCCCAATAGACGCTCCCAGTCTATAGAGTGGTGCGCTCTTTTATCTCCGTCCTTGGTGTAATTATTTAATGGGATGGAGTTCTTCGTCTAGTGAGCGTTAATACCTTGCATTTCTTAAATATTTATAAAACCTAGTGCCGAATCAACCCCTCTGAGGGCCCTGGCGCTTCACCAAATGACGAAATGTGATTCACGTGCGTGTAACACACTCAAGAACGGGGGGCACGGTGGCACAGTTGGTAGTGCTGTCGCCTCACAGCTAGAAGGTCCTGGGTTCGATTCCCTCTTGGGATGCGGTGGGTGCTGGCGGCGTGTTTCCTCCTCCGCGTCATCAGTGCCCATACCCGAGGCGGGGTTGGCGAAAGGGCCTTTCTGTGTGGAGTTTGCATGTTCTCCCCGTGTCCCCTAGGGTAGGTACCCTCACAAAAAAACATGCAGTAATCCTGGTCTCTAAACTGCCTCCCCCTGGCCAGCCGGAGCGCCTGATGGAGGGGAAAGGAACTGGTTGGAATAATGTGTTCCTTCCACGCGCTACGTCCAAAGGAAAGGAAGCAATAGTTCAAGTCTGTTGCTCTACCCATGTCCCCCATATATGGGGACTAGGTTGGCGGAGGGTGTGTAGAGCCCAGGATCACACTAGATAATTGACACAGGGGTGAAAAATGGGTTACAAAATCGTGGGATAAAAATTATATATAAAAAAAAAACCACAATCAAGAATGACACCTTTTGCATTTGCGCACCCAGTGAATGAACGTGCGTGTGTTCAGGGGCACCGCCAGCACTATCGTCGCTGCTCCCTTAGAGTTATAAGGCGCCCGGCTCCCCGACGCTGGATGTGCTATTTTTGAGTCACACGCGCGCGCATGCGATCTTAGCTGCGATTTCTCAGAATTTACTCAGATTGAGGTGATATGAGGTGAGGGACGATGTTAGGAGCTCAATAACAAATTAGTGTGACCTCCCGGTTAGCATAATAGCGTTTCTGATGCTATAGAGCAGGGGTTCTCAACCCGTGGGTCGCGACCCCTCGGGGGGGGGTCGCCAAATTATTTTGGAGGGTCCCCAAATTATTTTCAAAAAAAAACAAAAAAAAGATTTTTTTTTAAATTTTATTTTCACGATTTTTCTAAAATAGCAGACCTACGAGCTTGTAGATCTGCTATTTTTCAATAGCTAAATTATAACATAATGCTTAAAGGGGAAAACCACCCATTTTCAACATTTTACTATGTCATTAATATACCTTAGAGCTGTTGTGTGGAAATAATAAAAACAGTCCTCCCATTCTGTGTTTCCTAGAAAATGAGTGGAATGCCCCTTTAAAACACCAAAAGGGGTTTCCGCCCAAAATGGGTTAAGGTTATTGTAGCAGTCAATTTATATTGGGGGTCAGGAGGGGGCGGGGCGGGGGTCCCGAGACATTGCCAAAGCATTTCCGGGGGTCCCCGGCCAAAAACGTTGAGAACCCCTGTTATAGAGCAGTGTGGTTCCCAAACCTTTTCGTGCCAAGGACCCCCAAATTGACACTAATTTGCCCACCGACCCCCATTTGAAAAGATATGCCAGGGACCCCCATAAGAGAAGATTTTTACAGCCCTAGTAGTGATTCTCAACCAGTTTAATTTCAAGGACCCCAGTTTGACATGCATTAGTCTATCTATACGGACCCCCATTTAATGGCATTTCTATCTCTGAGACCACAATTTTAATATTGTAAAATCACTGTTAGTTTAACTCTGAGACTGTAACTCTCAGAGTTACAGATCCATGGGTCCATTTGTTTCCTAACTATCAATCATAGCTGGGGACCCCCAGCTATATTGAATATAGTTTAAATATGGATACACAAGCAGTAGTGTGCTACCGTTATGTATACGTATTACGTAGTATGCCGTGCCGAAGAAAAAAAGCATATACTGTCTAATAATCATTTCATCCATTCTGCTATCCAGTCAAACACACATACTTTCTAGCCATATGGTGCAAATTTCAAACTGTGCTACTGTTATCTACTACAAATACTATTAATGTTGTTGTGACTGCAGTTTCTTCCAGTGGTGAAATGTCCCTTTAAGTACATGTACATTTTTGAATTCTGGACTTTTACTTACGGCGTAGTTCTACACTGCAGTATTAGTCTACTGGAAGCCCCCATAAGTCCCATGTTAGACCCAGAAATGTTGCTTAGTATGATCTTTTATGATTCAATCTTTTCATCTGTAGGCTTAGCAGATGAGCTTAAGCTTGGTTGCTAAAAGTTGCACGTTAAGCAATTTGAGTTAGCATAATATGGGACCATACCATTAACAACCTGTGTAAGGCAAACAAACACTCCTTGCGCTAAAAGCGGCCATAGCCACTAGCCCAAATGCGCTGACCTCATCACATTTGACGGCTATGGCCGCTTTTTGCTAGCCTGGCTAATAAGCCAGACTAATATCACACAACACTGTCGCGGTATATTAGTCTGGGCTGGCTCCACTTGGATTTCATTTCCCGGGGGGCGGGTTCAAACATTTTCTCTTTGACGCAATTGGTCAGAGCTACTGTCAGTCAAAAGTCTCAAGCATTGAACGTCACTGTACCAAAGCCCGCCCATATTGCATACCGTGTCCCGATTGGTCCGACCTGTTCTCGGTTGTAGGAAAGAGGCGTGCTACTGAGCCTCGCCAGACCGTAATCCGCTGGTAGGCAATTGTTTTTTGCCAACGGCTGATTCGGTCTGGTTTATTAACCAGGCTAGCTTTTTGCCCAAGGTGTTTTGTTGTGCAAATCTAATGCTTGGAATGGATTCAGTATCATGAAAACCCCCTAGTTTGACACGTCATGAAATTTTGATTTATTTTGCCTTATACGTGTCGCCATGACCCGCGGCACCGCGGGTAATCACTTTATATCAAAATCCACCAGCAGAAGCCAAACACATACCTCTACTGCGCCCAGGTTGCTAGGCAGGTTGCAATATCCCTCCAGGCACAAGGCGAAATGCGCGCACACCCCATTGGAATCCACTCATTATGATTTCTTCCCTGCCTGTTTTCTCTGAAAAATACTCAAACATCTGTCTTTTTGTCAAATCCGTCCAGCGTTCAGATGAGAATAGTGATTTTTGATCCCATTGTGGCCGACATATTACAGTTCCTGGCGAAAGATAAACAACATCGCCAGCTGCTAGACTACAATGTACTTTCGGTTTCGTCTTTGTGAAGCATGTGACACACATGGAAGTGGGGCTTGATGTTGATGTGAAGCATGGCGCAGAGGTACCATTTGACCACTGGAGGGCGCAGCGCTAAAAGTGTTATTGGTATGGTCACATAATATGCTAATTACTCAACATGCAACTTTTAGCAACCAAGCTGAATTCCATCCATTAGGCCTATAGATAACATTTCTATCATAAAAGTTTATACGAATCACCATTTCTGGGTTCATGGAAATTCCAGTAGACTATACTTTTACTTAAGCAAAACACGTGAGTACTTTTTCCCACGACAGGATCCAAGGTTTCTGCTCGACAGCAACGATATGCTCGATAACACTCGATTTAAACACTCATAACATACACAATCACACAGGCTTTTGGTCCTAAATGATCACGTTTACATTCTGTATTCTAATCAAAGTGGTTGCATACAGTACATCCTCCATCCCAGTGGTTTTCAACCATTTTCATTTCATAGCCCATATTGTTTATTCGGCATTTGAGCCACGGACCACCATTTAGCCTCAATTTAGCCTCAATATTTTGTTATCGTTTTGTAATATTTTGTCTTGATGTTGGTACCATAGGAGAAATAACAGGCAAATGTTGATCAAAATAACAATTCGGGCGCGTTCGGAAATTCCGCACCGGATGGCACTCACCTATTGGTTTGCATTGCACAGTGCGCTCAGTGCGCTAGTACATTCTGTAATTGTGTAGACTTCTTGTAAATTAACCAATGCAGATGTTTAACAATAATTGAACTCTTGAGAGTGTAAACTGAAACCAAATGGTTTCATTTAAAGATCTATAAGGGTCCATCCATTTGGTTACCAACTTTCCATCATTTAGCTGGGGAACCGGAAGTTGGAACCCCTTGATGGACCACTGGTTGAAAACCACTGTCTGTCCTCTCTCTCCTTGTTTTGTCGTGTAACCCACAGCCCTTGAAGAAGATGGCGGATCGCATCAGGAAGTACCAGATCTTGAACAACGAGATCTTTGCCATCCTCAACAAGTACATGAAGGCCGTGGAGACGGACAGCTCCACCGTGGAGCATGTCCGCTGCTTCCAGCCTCCTATACACCAGTCCCTGGCCACCACTTGCTGAAGACACACCCGTTGCACAAGTTAAAACACACACGCACATACACACATACACGCACGCACGCACGCACGCACGCACGCACGCACGCACGCACGCACGCACGCACGCACGCACGCACGCACGCACGCACGCACGCACGCACGCACGCACGCACGCACGCACGCACGCACGCACGCACGCACGCACGCACACACACACACACACACACACACACACACACACACACTCTCCATAGCTGTGATCCACACTCTGCCTCTCACTGGTCGATCGGTCCGTCATTCAGAGCTACTATATGTACTCTGATGGTATATTAGTATTAGTATATATACCAAGACAAATGGCCTTGGAAATTTGTCATGATGGGGTCCAGAATGTGGCTGTCTCTAATAATGCTTGAAGCTACAACAACGGCCATAAGAACTGTCTGTATGGTAGAAAAGCTACAACTTGACGTTGTCATCTCTTGTTGTTTGTGGCTCTTGAACCCCTCTAAACCAGTGGTTCCCAAACTTTTTCATGTCAAGGACCCCCAAATTGACACTGATGAGCCCCATTTGAAAAAAGATATGCCATGGACCTCCATAAGAGAAGATTTTGACGGCTCTAGCAGTGATTCTCAGCCCGTTTAATTTCAAGGACCCCCAGTTTGACATGCATATTAGTCTACAGACCCCCATTTAATGGCATGTCTATCTCTGGGACCCCCGATTTATATTGTAAAATCAATGTTAATGTAACTCTGAGAGTGTACAAATGGAACCAAATGGACCCGTTAGACTAACGGGCTAGACTAAACTAGACTAGACTAGACTAGACTGACTAACGGGTCCATTTGGTTCCAGTTGTACACTCTCAGAGTTACATAAGGTCCATTTGGTTCCAAACTATCATTTACAGTAGGTGGGTAACCCCTGGAACTCCCTCAAGGACCCCTGGGGGTCCCCGGACCCCACTTTGGGAACCACTGCTCTAAACCCTCCAAAATCTTAGCAACTTGTGACGTGGATGAGACCAATGGTGGAAATGTAATATTAACACCATTTCCCTTTTCTTTCTTTTGTTTTCTTTCTTTCTTTCTCTCTTTTTTTTATTTACTTTTCCTATCCGTGTGGCTGTCACTCACACTCATGCATGTCTGACCCTTATTCAAAATGCCAACAGATTTAAGTACACTATAATCTCTATGCCTAATTTTGTCCTTGTGGTCATTCTGAAGCTGTCCAGCGATCCTGGCAGACGAAATCCAATTAACAGTCGAGATATCGATGAACTAAACGGGGTTGAAAACGTATACCCGATTAACTCAACGACTAATTTTGTACGAGTATTATTGTAGCCTAAAGTGATTGATGGTTTACGTCCCGTGCTGTGTTCTGATAAGTACTACTACAACTGCTGTAAGTACTGCTGCAGACATCATTGTTTTTTGTGTTATGACCCCAGACCCGTAACCACTTAAAACTAGAGTGTGTTTCTTAGTGATGCCGTACATTTCAGTACTTCTCACCTCACAGCACACCTCCCCCGCTTTCAATGGAATGAGGTAACGGCATCATTCATTGGTTTGCTTTTATTTATTTTTTATTTTTTATTACCCGCTTTCCGGTTTTCTTGCCTTGGATTGGGTACCACCCCCACTGTAAATTTCACAAAGAAGTGAAGTGTTTTGAGTGTTGTAATTGTTATTGTTTTTTTAATTATTGATAATTTAATTTACATCCTACTCTATGTATACTTGCCTCGTCTACTGACCGGAAACCTCATCAACTATTTTCTTTTTCTCCTTCTCTTTTGTCAGTTTGTTGAAACTTTTTTTTTTAAATATTCTGTACATGAATACAGTGATATTGTTTACCATTTTTAAAGACACATCCTCATCTGCGCAAAATGTGTTTAAGGGTAAAAACAAAGAAGCAAACGTTTTAGAAAATACCTCTAGGTTGTATGAAGACAATGCTGTATTAGATTACCCAGTTTTGAGTGTGAATGGAAGTTGGTCTGGAAAGAAGACCTGCAAATGAATCTGTACATTTAAATCTCCCCCAAGGGAAATTATATCCCTTTTTAGGAAAAAATTAATATCATCTCAAGGGATGTTTCCACGAATATATTCAGTATTTACTATTGTTGGAATTTTGCTTTAGATTTAGCAGTCTTATCAAAATATGCAAAAAATAGTCCCTATTTTTTATTTTATTTTGTTTTTATTAAGCAAAATTGTGTGAAATCTTTAGAGGGAAAACTTACAAACACCCACTTGGTTTTGTCTACCTTTATCTGTTCCATTTTTGAATGAAGCTTCTTTTGTAATTCCAGTGGTACTTTTATTATATTTATCCACACAGGTCCAACTTATTGTTCATTTAAGGGTTAATCTAATGAAGAAGAAAATAATAAAATAAGAATGAAGGTACCAATGCATCATCTTCAAACCTTAGCATGGCAAGTGTAATTTATTGTCATCAATGACTCCATTTGTGACATGAGGTTTTGTTTATATTGTTGTATGAGTGACCATGTTTTGAAATACAAAAAAAGAGAGAAAAGACTATAAGATGTACAACAATAATGGTCCTGTGAAGGATTTGAAATGTTGTATTTCCATGAAATAAAAATATCTAACAAAAAAAAAACATGAAAGGGCCATTTGATGTGTGGGATTGAAAATGATCTTAAAACTATTGCATGTTTCTCTGTTGTCTGATAGTGGATCTCTACACATATTTGTGGAACACTTTACAGATTTCATCTGACTGTAGATTACTGAGTGTAGATTAGTCCACAGATGTAATTACTTTTCATGATTTGACTGTAGGTTACTGCTACAAGATTGAGATCTAGATTCAGACACCTATATGTGATCTCATTTCTAAATTTGAGCAAGATTCGTGCAGCACTAGTTGGCTGTCCAATTAATTTCAGTTACTCTTATGTTTTTGCTACAAGAGAGACTTTAAGAGACGTTTAAGTCATTAGTTGTCTCCAGGTGCCACATTTTGAATGTAATAATGTTCAATTCAGCAACTACAGACTAAAAGGCAAATATTTTCATGGGAAAAAAATAGAATCGTGATCTCAAGTCTTGTGGAGGAAAATCGAGGTTCACATTTGAGCAAGAATCGTGCCAACACTACTGTAGATTATGAATATAGATGACTGAACATCATACAATTGTAGCTTGCACAATTTACTCAATTTATGAAAGATTACAGGGCAGAATAGAGAAAATATGATAGGGGTTAAACCCTGCATTGACTCTTTTCAGGTGTCATGGCAACAACATATGTTGGTCTATGAGACCAACATACAACCTTTTGTAGTAATGTATTTACATCAACATGTAGTTTTTGAGTGGTGCAGCGACTCCATTGCATAGCTACAGTGTGTGTTCCTATGTATGTATGTTTACGCGTCCAAGCACAGATACGTGTCCAAGCACGGACACATAAAACACTTCGGTAATCTCACCACCAGAGACTCGACGATAGGACAGATTCAACGACAACAACAATGACAGTGACACAGACTCAGAGAAGGCTTCCTTGACTCAAATACACCAGAGTAATGCCAAGTGTGGACAAGGATGGACGCACGCCGCACAGACGCACAGTCTGGTGAGACGTAGGAGGACCCTAGGCAGGAGGCAAACCATAGTCCTAGTGACCTCTCAGTGCCTGCAGTACCCCAAGAACACACAAGGCAGAGAGAGCCTTCTGTTGGTTCTGGCAGGAGAGAAAGGACTGTAGGACATGTGGGCGGATCCGCGGAGGGGTGCCCTGGACGTGGTTGCTGGGGTGTGGTCAGCACTGGTTGCTGCACCTGGCTGGCAGGATGCGAACTTCCCTGTTGGCCTGTTAAACACTAATGAAACACTAAACACTAATGAAACACTAAACACTAATGAAACACTAATGAAACACTACACACTAATGAAACACTAATGAAACACTAAACACTAATGAAACACTAATGAAACACTAAACACTAATGAAACACTAATGAAACACTAAACACTAATGAAACACTAAACACTAATGAAACACTAATTTAACACTAAACACTAATGAAACACTAAACACTAATGAAACACTAAACACTAATGAAACACTAATGAAACACTAAACACTAATGAAACACTGAACACTAATGAAGCACTAAACACTAATGAAACACGAATTTAACACTAAACACTAATGAAACACTAAACACTAATGAAACACTAATGAAACACTAAACACTAATGAAACACTAAACACTAATGAAACACTAAACACTAATGAAACACTAATGAAACACTAAACACTAATGAAGCACTAAACACTAATGAAACACTAAACACTAATGAAACACTAAACACTAATGAAACACTAATGAAAAACTAAACACTAATGAAACACTAAACACTAATGAAACACTAATGAAACACTAAACACTAATGAAACACTAATAAAACACTAAACACCAATGAAGCACTAAACACTAATGAAACACTAAACACTAATGAAACACTAATGAAACACTAAACACTAATGAAACACTAATGAAACACTAAACACTAATGAAACACTAAACACTAATGAAACACTGATGAAACACTAAACACTATAACACTAAACACTAATGAAACACTAATGAAACACTAATGAAACACTAAACACTAATGAAACACTAAACACTAATGAAACACTAAACACTAATGAAACACTAAACACTAAGGAACACTAAACACTAATGAAACACTAAACACTAATGAAACACTAAACACTAATGAAACATTAATGAAACACTAATGAAACACTAAACACTAATGAAAAACTAATGAAACACTAATGAAACACTACACACTAATGAAACACTAATGAAACACTAAACACTAATGAAACACTAATGAAACACTAAACTCAAATCCTCGTTTTTCATCATTTATGACCATGGGCTATAGCCCATATCGGACAGCATACTATAGCATGCCGTTTTTCATAATTTTTGAGGATTTGAAAAAAAGACGAAAATCACTGCGAGACGATGGGCTATAGCCCATGGTCTCGAACGGCATACTATAGCATGCCGTTATGCATCATTTTTGAGGATTTGAAAAAAAGGCGAAAATCACTCCGAGACCATGGGCTATAGCCCGTCGTCTCGGAGTCATTTTCGTATTTTTTTCAAATCCTCGTTTTTCATAATTTATGACCATGGGCTATAGCCCATATCGGACAGCATACTATAGCATGCCGTTTTTCATCATTTTTGAGGATTTGAAAAAAAGACGAAAATCACTGCCAGACGATGGGCTATAGCCCATGGTCTCGAACGGCATACTATAGCATGCCGTTTTGCATCATTTTTGAGGATTTGAAAAAAAGACGAAAATCACTCCGAGACCATGGGCTATAGGTCCTGCTCTGCTCAATCAACAGGACCAGAACACACACTCGTTACTTTTCTTCCAGTTTATTATACTCGTCGTCACGCTACTAGTCCTACATACTTACACCTAGAAACCCCATTCAAACCTACTTAGGTTCATCTTACGGTAGACATGTTTGCCTGAAAAGGAATCTTTGAAATGTTTCATAGTTTTAGAAATATAGTGCTTTCAAATTTGATAAATCTACAATGGGGCTCAATGGCAGATATTGGCACGTCAAAAAAGCACTTTCACCTAGAAACTGCATTCACACTGTTTCAAATTCAGCTTACTGTGGAGACACATGCTGAAAAAACTTTTAAAAAAATGACTCCGAGACGATGGGCTATAGCCCATGGTCTCGGAGTGATTTTCGTCTTTTTTTCAAATCCTCGTTTTTCATCATTTATGACCATGGGCTATAGCCCATATCGGACAGCATACTATAGCATGCCGTTTTTCATCATTTTTGAGGATTTGAAAAAAAGACGAAAATCACTGCGAGACGATGGGCTATAGCCCATGGTCTCGAACGGCATACTATAGCATGCCGTTATGCATCATTTTTGAGGATTTAAAAAAAAGGCGGAAATCATTCCGAGACCATGGGCTATAGCCCGTCGTCTCGGAGTCATTTTGGTATTTTTTTCAAATCCTCGTTTTTCATAATTTATGACCATGGGCTATAGCCCATATCGGACAGCATACTATAGCATGCCGTTTTTCATCATTTTTGAGGATTTGAAAAAAAGACGAAAATCACTGCCAGACGATGGGCTATAGCCCATGGTCTCGAGCGGCATACTATAGCATGCCGTTTTGCATCATTTTTGAGGATTTGAAAAAAAGACGAAAATCACTCCGAGACCATGGGCTATAGCCCATGGTCTCGGAGTCATGCTATAGTATGCCGTTCGAGACCATGGGCTGTAGCCCATCGTCTCGGAGTCATTTTCGTCTTTTTTTCAAATCCTCGTTTTTCATCATTTAGGACCATGGGCTATAGCCCATATCGGACAGCATACTATAGCATGCCGTTTTTCATCATTTTTGAGGATTTGAAAAAAAGACGAAAATCACTGCCAGACGATGGGCTATAGCCCATGGTCTCGAACGGCATACTATAGCATGCCGTTTTGCATCATTTTTGAGGATTTGAAAAAAGACGAAAATCACTCCGAGACCATGGGCTATAGGTCCTGCTCTGCTCAATCAACAGGACCAGAACACACACTCGTTACTTTTCTTCCAGTTTATTATACTCGTCGTCACGCTACTAGTCCTACATACTTACACCTAGAAACCCCATTCAAACCTACTTAGGTTCATCTTACGGTGGACATGTTTGCCTGAAAAGGAATCTTTGAAATGTTTCATAGTTTTAGAAATATAGTGCTTTCAAATTTGATAAATCTACAATGGGGCTCAATGGCAGATATTGGCACGTCAAAAAAGCACTTTCACCTAGAAACTGCATTCACACTGTTTCAAATTCAGCTTACTGTGGAGACACATGCTGGAACTTTTTAAAAAATGACTCCGAGACGATGGGCTATAGCCCATGGTCTCGGAGTGATTTTCGTCTTTTTTTCAAATCCTCGTTTTTCATCATTTATGACCATGGGCTATAGCCCATATCGGACAGCATACTATAGCATGCCGTTTTGCATCATTTTTGAGGATTGAAAAAAAGACGAAAATCACTCCGAGACCATGGGCTATAGCCCATGGTCTCGGAGTCATTTTAGTCTTTTTTTCAAATCCTCGTTTTTCATCATTTATGACCATGGGCTATAGCCCATACCGTTTTTCATCATTTTTGAGGATTTGAAAAAAAGACAAAAATCACTGCCAGACGATGGGCTATAGCCCATGGTCTCTCGAACGGCATACTATAGCATGCCGTTTTCCATCATTTTTAAGGATTTGAAAAAAAGACGAAAATGACTCCGAGACCATGGGCTATAGCCCATCGTCTCGGAGTCATTTTCGTCTTTTTTTCAAATCCTGGTTTTTCATCATTTATGACCATGGCGATGGGCTATAGCCCATGGTCTCGAACGCCATACTATAGCATGCCGTTTTGCATCATTTTTGAGGATTTGAAAAAAAGACGAAAATCACTCCGAGACCATGGGCTATAGCCCATCGTCTCGGAGTCATTTTCGTCTTTTTTTCAAATCCTCGTTTTTCATCATTTATGACCATGGCGATGGGCTATAGCCCATGGTCTCGAACGGCATACTATAGCATGCCGTTTTGCATCATTTTTGAGGATTTGAAAAAAAGACGAAAATCACTCCGAGGCCATGGGCTATAGCCCATCGTCTCGGAGTCATTTTCGTCTTTTTTTCAAATCCTCGTTTTTCATCATTTATGACCATGGCGATGGGCTATAGCCCATGGTCTCGAACGGCATACTATAGCATGCCGTTTTCCATCATTTTTAAGGATTTGAAAAAAAGACGAAAATGACTCCGAGACCATGGGCTATAGCCCATCGTCTCGGAGTCATTTTCATCTTTTTTTCAAATCCTTGTTTTTCATCATTTATGACCATGGCGATGGGCTATAGCCCATGGTCTCGAACGGCATACTATAGCATGCCGCTTTCCATCATTTTTGAGGATTTGAAAAAAAGACGAAAATCACTCCGAGACCATGGGCTATAGCCCATCGTCTCGGAGTCATTTTCGTCTTTTTTTCAAATCCTCGTTTTTCATCATTTATGACCATGGCGATGGGCTATAGCCCATGGTCTCGAACGGCATACTATAGCATGCCGTTTTCCATCATTTTTGAGGATTTGAAAAAAAGACGACAATGACTCCGAGACCATGGGCTATAGCCCATCGTCTCGGAGTCATTTTCGTCTTTTTTTCAAATCCTCGTTTTTCATCATTTATGACCATGGCGATGGGCTATAGCCCATGGTCTCGAACGGCATACTATAGCATGCCGTTTTCCATCATTTTTAAGGATTTGAAAAAAAGACGAAAATGACCCCGAGTCGAGACCATGGGCTATAGCCCATCGTCTTGGAGTCATTTTCGTCTTTTTTTCAAATCCTCGTTTTTCATAATTTATGACCATGGCGATGGGCTATAGCCCATGGTCTCGAACGGCATACTATAGCATGCCGTTTTGCATCATTTTTGAGGATTTGAAAAAAAGACGAAAATCACTCCGAGACCATGGGCTATAGCCCATCGTCTCGGAGTCATTTTCGTCTTTTTTTTTAATCCTCGTTTTTCATCATTTATGACCATGGCGATGGGCTATAGCCCATGGTCTCGAACGGCATACTATAGCATGCCGTTTTGCATCATTTTTGAGGATTTGAAAAAAAGACGAAAATCACTCCGAGACCATGGGCTATAGCCCATCGTCTCGGAGTCATTTTCGTCTTTTTTTCAAATCCTCGTTTTTCATCATTTATGACCATGGCGATGGGCTATAGCCCATGGTCTCGAACGGCATACTATAGCATGCCGTTTTCCATCATTTTTAAGGATTTGAAAAAAAGACGAAAATGACCCCGAGTCGAGACCATGGGCTATAGCCCATCGTCTTGGAGTCATTTTCGTCTTTTTTTCAAATCCTCGTTTTTCATAATTTATGACCATGGCGATGGGCTATAGCCCATGGTCTCGAACGGCATACTATAGCATGCCGTTTTGCATCATTTTTGAGGATTTGAAAAAAAGACGAAAATCACTCCGAGACCATGGGCTATAGCCCATCGTCTCGGAGTCATTTTCGTCTTTTTTTCAAATCCTCGTTTTTCATCATTTATGACCATGGCGATGGGCTATAGCCCATGGTCTCGAACGGCATACTATAGCATGCCGTTTTCCATCATTTTTGAGGATTTGAAAAAAAGACGACAATGACTCCGAGACCATGGGCTATAGCCCATGGTCTCGGAGTCATTTTCGTATTTTTTTTTCAAATCCTTGTTTTTCATCATTTATGACCATGGCGATGGGCTATAGCCCATGGTCTCGAACGGCATACTATAGCATGCCGTTTTGCATCATTTTTGAGGATTTGAAAAAAAGACGAAAATCACTCCGAGACCATGGGCTATAGCCCATCGTCTCGGAGTCATTTTCGTCTTTTTTTCAAATCCTTGTTTTTCATCATTTATGACCATGGCGATGGGCTATAGCCCATGGTCTCGAACGGCATACTATAGCATGCCGTTTTCCATCATTTTTGAGGATTTGAAAAAAAGACGAAAATCACTCCGAGACCATGGGCTATAGCCCATCGTCTCGAAGTAATTTTCGTCTTTTTTTCAAATCCTCGTTTTTCATCATTTATGACCATGGCGATGGGCTATAGCCCATGGTCTCGAACGGCATACTATAGCATGCCGTTTTTCATCATTTTTGAGGATTTGAAAAAAATACGAAAATTACTCCGAGACCATGGGCTATAGCCCATCGTCTCGGAGTCATTTTCGACTTTTTTCCAAATCCTCGTTTTTCATCATTTATGACCATGGCGATGGGCTATAGCCCATGGTCTCGAACGGCATACTATAGCATGCCGTTTTGCATCATTTTTGAGGATTTGAAAAAAAGACGAAAATCACTCCGAGACCATGGGCTATAGCCCATCGTCTCGGAGTCATTTTCGTCTTTTTTTCAAATCCTCGTTTTTCATCATTTATGACCATGGCGATGGGCTATAGCCCATGGTCTCGAACGGCATACTATAGCATGCCGTTTTTCATCATTTTTGAGGATTTGAAAAAAAGACGAAAATTACTCCGAGACCATGGGCTATAGCCCATCGTCTCGGAGTCATTTTCGACTTTTTTTCAAATCCTCGTTTTTCATCATTTATGACCATGGCGATGGGCTATAGCCCATGGTCTCGAACGGCATACTATAGCATTCCGTTTTCCATCATTTTTAAGGATTTGAAAAAAAGACGAAAATGACTCCGACACCATGGGCTATAGCCCATCGTCTCGGAGTCATTTTCGTCTTTTTTTCAAATCCTTGTTTTTCATCATTTATGACCATGGCGATGGGCTATAGCCCATGGTCTCGAACGGCATACTATAGCATGCCGTTTTGCATCATTTTTGAGGATTTGAAAAAAAGACGAAAATCACTCCGAGACCATGGGCTATAGCCCATCGTCTCGGAGTCATTTTCGTCTTTTTTTCAAATCCTTGTTTTTCATCATTTATGACCATGGCGATGGGCTATAGCCCATGGTCTCGAACGGCATACTATAGCATGCCGTTTTGCATCATTTTTGAGGATTTGAAAAAAAGACGAAAATCACTCCGAGACCATGGGCTATAGCCCATCGTCTCGGAGTCATTTTCGTCTTTTTTTCAAATCCTTGTTTTTCATCATTTATGACCATGGCGATGGGCTATAGCCCATGGTCTCGAACGGCATACTATAGCATGCCGTTTTCCATCATTTTTAAGGATTTGAAAAAAAGACGAAAATGACTCCGAGACCATGGGCTATAGCCCATCGTCTCGGAGTCATTTTCGTCTTTTTTTCAAATCCTTGTTTTTCATCATTTATGACCATGGCGATGGGCTATAGCCCATGGTCTCGAACGGCATACTATAGCATGCCGTTTTCCATAATTTTTGAGGATTTGAAAAAAAGACGAAAATCACCCCGAGTCGAGACCATGGGCTATAGCCCATCGTCTTGGAGTCATTTTCGTCTTTTTTTCAAATCCTCGTTTTTCATCATTTATGACCATGGCGATGGGCTATAGCCCATGGTCTCGAACGGCATACTATAGCATGCCGCTTTCCATCATTTTTGAGGATTTGAAAAAAAGACGAAAATCACTCCGAGACCATGGGCTATAGCCCATCGTCTCGGAGTCATTTTCGTCTTTTTTTCAAATCCTTGTTTTTCATCATTTATGACCATGGCGATGGGCTATAGCCCATGGTCTCGAACGGCATACTATAGCATGCCGTTTTGCATCATTTTTGAGGATTTGAAAAAAAGACGAAAATCACTCCGAGACCATGGGCTATAGCCCATCGTCTCGGAGTCATTTTCGTCTTTTTTTCAAATCCTTGTTTTTCATCATTTATGACCATGGCGATGGGCTATAGCCCATGGTCTCGAACGGCATACTATAGCATGCCGTTTTCCATCATTTTTGAGGATTTGAAAAAAAGACGAAAATCACTCCGAGACCATGGGCTATAGCCCATCGTCTCGGAGTCATTTTCGTCTTTTTTTCAAATCCTCGTTTTTCATCATTTATGACCATGGCGATGGGCTATAGCCCATGGTCTCGAACGGCATACTATAGCATGCCGTTTTCCATCATTTTTAAGGATTTGAAAAAAAGACGAAAATGACTCCGAGACCATGGGCTATAGCCCATCGTCTCGGAGTCATTTTCGTCTTTTTTTCAAATCCTTGTTTTTCATCATTTATGACCATGGCGATGGGCTATAGCCCATGGTCTCGAACGGCATACTATAGCATGCCGTTTTCCATAATTTTTGAGGATTTGAAAAAAAGACGAAAATCACCCCGAGTCGAGACCATGGGCTATAGCCCATCGTCTTGGAGTCATTTTCGTCTTTTTTTCAAATCCTCGTTTTTCATCATTTATGACCATGGCGATGGGCTATAGCCCATGGTCTCGAACGGCATACTATAGCATGCCGTTTTCCATCATTTTTAAGGATTTGAAAAAAAGACGAAAATGACCCCGAGTCGAGACCATGGGCTATAGCCCATCGTCTTGGAGTCATTTTCGTCTTTTTTTCAAATCCTCGTTTTTCATCATTTATGACCATGGCGATGGGCTATAGCCCATGGTCTCGAACGGCATACTATAGCATGCCGTTTTCCATCATTTTTGAGGATTTGAAAAAAAGACGACAATGACTCCGAGACCATGGGCTATAGCCCATCGTCTCGGAGTCATTTTCGTCTTTTTTTCAAATCCTCGTTTTTCATCATTTATGACCATGGCGATGGGCTATAGCCCATGGTCTCGAACGGCATACTATAGCATGCCGTTTTGCATCATTTTTGAGGATTTGAAAAAAAGACGAAAATCACTCCGAGACCATGGGCTATAGCCCATCGTCTCGGAGTCATTTTCGTCTTTTTTTCAAATCCTCGTTTTTCATCATTTATGACCATGGCGATGGGCTATAGCCCATGGTCTCGAACGGCATACTATAGCATGCCGTTTTCCATCATTTTTAAGGATTTGAAAAAAAGACGAAAATGACCCCGAGTCGAGACCATGGGCTATAGCCCATCGTCTTGGAGTCATTTTCGTCTTTTTTTCAAATCCTCGTTTTTCATAATTTATGACCATGGCGATGGGCTATAGCCCATGGTCTCGAACGGCATACTATAGCATGCCGTTTTCCATCATTTTTAAGGATTTGAAAAAAAGACGAAAATGACTCCGAGACCATGGGCTATAGCCCATCGTCTCGGAGTCATTTTCGTCTTTTTTTCAAATCCTTGTTTTTCATCATTTATGACCATGGCGATGGGCTATAGCCCATGGTCTCGAACGGCATACTATAGCATGCCGTTTTCCATAATTTTTGAGGATTTGAAAAAAAGACGAAAATCACCCCGAGTCGAGACCATGGGCTATAGCCCATCGTCTTGGAGTCATTTTCGTCTTTTTTTCAAATCCTCGTTTTTCATCATTTATGACCATGGCGATGGGCTATAGCCCATGGTCTCGAACGGCATACTATAGCATGCCGTTTTGCATCATTTTTGAGGATTTGAAAAAAAGACGAAAATCACTCCGAGACCATGGGCTATAGCCCATCGTCTCGGAGTCATTTTCGTCTTTTTTTCAAATCCTCGTTTTTCATCATTTATGACCATGGCGATGGGCTATAGCCCATGGTCTCGAACGGCATACTATAGCATGCCGTTTTCCATAATTTTTGAGGATTTGAAAAAAAGACGAAAATCACCCCGAGTCGAGACCATGGGCTATAGCCCATCGTCTTGGAGTCATTTTCGTCTTTTTTTCAAATCCTCGTTTTTCATCATTTATGACCATGGCGATGGGCTATAGCCCATGGTCTCGAACGGCATACTATAGCATGCCGTTTTCCATCATTTTTAAGGATTTGAAAAAAAGACGAAAATGACCCCGAGTCGAGACCATGGGCTATAGCCCATCGTCTTGGAGTCATTTTCGTCTTTTTTTCAAATCCTCGTTTTTCATCATTTATGACCATGGCGATGGGCTATAGCCCATGGTCTCGAACGGCATACTATAGCATGCCGTTTTCCATCATTTTTGAGGATTTGAAAAAAAGACGACAATGACTCCGAGACCATGGGCTATAGCCCATCGTCTCGGAGTCATTTTCGTCTTTTTTTCAAATCCTCGTTTTTCATCATTTATGACCATGGCGATGGGCTATAGCCCATGGTCTCGAACGGCATACTATAGCATGCCGTTTTGCATCATTTTTGAGGATTTGAAAAAAAGACGAAAATCACTCCGAGACCATGGGCTATAGCCCATCGTCTCGGAGTCATTTTCGTCTTTTTTTCAAATCCTCGTTTTTCATCATTTATGACCATGGCGATGGGCTATAGCCCATGGTCTCGAACGGCATACTATAGCATGCCGTTTTCCATCATTTTTAAGGATTTGAAAAAAAGACGAAAATGACCCCGAGTCGAGACCATGGGCTATAGCCCATCGTCTTGGAGTCATTTTCGTCTTTTTTTCAAATCCTCGTTTTTCATAATTTATGACCATGGCGATGGGCTATAGCCCATGGTCTCGAACGGCATACTATAGCATGCCGTTTTCCATCATTTTTAAGGATTTGAAAAAAAGACGAAAATGACTCCGAGACCATGGGCTATAGCCCATCGTCTCGGAGTCATTTTCGTCTTTTTTTCAAATCCTTGTTTTTCATCATTTATGACCATGGCGATGGGCTATAGCCCATGGTCTCGAACGGCATACTATAGCATGCCGTTTTCCATAATTTTTGAGGATTTGAAAAAAAGACGAAAATCACCCCGAGTCGAGACCATGGGCTATAGCCCATCGTCTCGGAGTCATTTTCGTCTTTTTTTCAAATCCTTGTTTTTCATCATTTATGACCATGGCGATGGGCTATAGCCCATGGTCTCGAACGGCATACTATAGCATGCCGTTTTGCATCATTTTTGAGGATTTGAAAAAAAGACGAAAATCACTCCGAGACCATGGGCTATAGCCCATCGTCTCGGAGTCATTTTCGTCTTTTTTTCAAATCCTTGTTTTTCATCATTTATGACCATGGCGATGGGCTATAGCCCATGGTCTCGAACGGCATACTATAGCATGCCGTTTTCCATCATTTTTAAGGATTTGAAAAAAAGACGAAAATGACTCCGAGACCATGGGCTATAGCCCATCGTCTCGGAGTCATTTTCGTCTTTTTTTCAAATCCTTGTTTTTCATCATTTATGACCATGGCGATGGGCTATAGCCCATGGTCTCGAACGGCATACTATAGCATGCCGTTTTCCATAATTTTTGAGGATTTGAAAAAAAGACGAAAATCACCCCGAGTCGAGACCATGGGCTATAGCCCATCGTCTTGGAGTCATTTTCGTCTTTTTTTCAAATCCTCGTTTTTCATCATTTATGACCATGGCGATGGGCTATAGCCCATGGTCTCGAACGGCATACTATAGCATGCCGCTTTCCATCATTTTTGAGGATTTGAAAAAAAGACGAAAATCACTCCGAGACCATGGGCTATAGCCCATCGTCTCGGAGTCATTTTCGTCTTTTTTTCAAATCCTTGTTTTTCATCATTTATGACCATGGCGATGGGCTATAGCCCATGGTCTCGAACGGCATACTATAGCATGCCGTTTTGCATCATTTTTGAGGATTTGAAAAAAAGACGAAAATCACTCCGAGACCATGGGCTATAGCCCATCGTCTCGGAGTCATTTTCGTCTTTTTTTCAAATCCTTGTTTTTCATCATTTATGACCATGGCGATGGGCTATAGCCCATGGTCTCGAACGGCATACTATAGCATGCCGTTTTCCATCATTTTTGAGGATTTGAAAAAAAGACGAAAATCACTCCGAGACCATGGGCTATAGCCCATCGTCTCGGAGTCATTTTCGTCTTTTTTTCAAATCCTCGTTTTTCATCATTTATGACCATGGCGATGGGCTATAGCCCATGGTCTCGAACGGCATACTATAGCATGCCGTTTTCCATCATTTTTAAGGATTTGAAAAAAAGACGAAAATGACTCCGAGACCATGGGCTATAGCCCATCGTCTCGGAGTCATTTTCGTCTTTTTTTCAAATCCTTGTTTTTCATCATTTATGACCATGGCGATGGGCTATAGCCCATGGTCTCGAACGGCATACTATAGCATGCCGTTTTCCATAATTTTTGAGGATTTGAAAAAAAGACGAAAATCACCCCGAGTCGAGACCATGGGCTATAACCCATCGTCTTGGAGTCATTTTCGTCTTTTTTTCAAATCCTCGTTTTTCATCATTTATGACCATGGCGATGGGCTATAGCCCATGGTCTCGAACGGCATACTATAGCATGCCGTTTTCCATCATTTTTAAGGATTTGAAAAAAAGACGAAAATGACCCCGAGTCGAGACCATGGGCTATAGCCCATCGTCTTGGAGTCATTTTCGTCTTTTTTTCAAATCCTCGTTTTTCATCATTTATGACCATGGCGATGGGCTATAGCCCATGGTCTCGAACGGCATACTATAGCATGCCGTTTTCCATCATTTTTGAGGATTTGAAAAAAAGACGACAATGACTCCGAGACCATGGGCTATAGCCCATCGTCTCGGAGTCATTTTCGTCTTTTTTTCAAATCCTCGTTTTTCATCATTTATGACCATGGCGATGGGCTATAGCCCATGGTCTCGAACGGCATACTATAGCATGCCGTTTTGCATCATTTTTGAGGATTTGAAAAAAAGACGAAAATCACTCCGAGACCATGGGCTATAGCCCATCGTCTCGGAGTCATTTTCGTCTTTTTTTCAAATCCTCGTTTTTCATCATTTATGACCATGGCGATGGGCTATAGCCCATGGTCTCGAACGGCATACTATAGCATGCCGTTTTCCATCATTTTTAAGGATTTGAAAAAAAGACGAAAATGACCCCGAGTCGAGACCATGGGCTATAGCCCATCGTCTTGGAGTCATTTTCGTCTTTTTTTCAAATCCTCGTTTTTCATAATTTATGACCATGGCGATGGGCTATAGCCCATGGTCTCGAACGGCATACTATAGCATGCCGTTTTCCATCATTTTTAAGGATTTGAAAAAAAGACGAAAATGACTCCGAGACCATGGGCTATAGCCCATCGTCTCGGAGTCATTTTCGTCTTTTTTTCAAATCCTTGTTTTTCATCATTTATGACCATGGCGATGGGCTATAGCCCATGGTCTCGAACGGCATACTATAGCATGCCGTTTTCCATAATTTTTGAGGATTTGAAAAAAAGACGAAAATCACCCCGAGTCGAGACCATGGGCTATAGCCCATCGTCTTGGAGTCATTTTCGTCTTTTTTTCAAATCCTCGTTTTTCATCATTTATGACCATGGCGATGGGCTATAGCCCATGGTCTCGAACGGCATACTATAGCATGCCGTTTTGCATCATTTTTGAGGATTTGAAAAAAAGACGAAAATCACTCCGAGACCATGGGCTATAGTCCATCGTCTCGGAGTCATTTTCGTCTTTTTTTCAAATCCTCGTTTTTCATCATTTATGACCATGGCGATGGGCTATAGCCCATGGTCTCGAACGGCATACTATAGCATGCCGTTTTCCATCATTTTTAAGGATTTGAAAAAAAGACGAAAATGACCCCGAGTCGAGACCATGGGCTATAGCCCATCGTCTTGGAGTCATTTTCGTCTTTTTTTCAAATCCTCGTTTTTCATAATTTATGACCATGGCGATGGGCTATAGCCCATGGTCTCGAACGGCATACTATAGCATGCCGTTTTCCATCATTTTTAAGGATTTGAAAAAAGACGAAAATGACTCCGAGACCATGGGCTATAGCCCATCGTCTCGGAGTCATTTTCGTCTTTTTTTCAAATCCTCGTTTTTCATCATTTATGACCATGGCGATGGGCTATAGCCCATGGTCTCGAACGGCATACTATAGCATGCCGTTTTCCATCATTTTTAAGGATTTGAAAAAAAGACGAAAATGACTCCGAGACCATGGGCTATAGCCCATCGTCTCGGAGTCATTTTCGTCTTTTTTTCAAATCCTTGTTTTTCATCATTTATGACCATGGCGATGGGCTATAGCCCATGGTCTCGAACGGCATACTATAGCATGCCGTTTTCCATAATTTTTGAGGATTTGAAAAAAAGACGAAAATCACCCCGAGTCGAGACCATGGGCTATAGCCCATCGTCTTGGAGTCATTTTCGTCTTTTTTTCAAATCCTCGTTTTTCATCATTTATGACCATGGCGATGGGCTATAGCCCATGGTCTCGAACGGCATACTATAGCATGCCGTTTTCCATCATTTTTAAGGATTTGAAAAAAAGACGAAAATGACCCCGAGTCGAGACCATGGGCTATAGCCCATCGTCTTGGAGTCATTTTCGTCTTTTTTTCAAATCCTCGTTTTTCATCATTTATGACCATGGCGATGGGCTATAGCCCATGGTCTCGAACGGCATACTATAGCATGCCGTTTTCCATCATTTTTGAGGATTTGAAAAAAAGACGACAATGACTCCGAGACCATGGGCTATAGCCCATCGTCTCGGAGTCATTTTCGTCTTTTTTTCAAATCCTCGTTTTTCATCATTTATGACCATGGCGATGGGCTATAGCCCATGGTCTCGAACGGCATACTATAGCATGCCGTTTTGCATCATTTTTGAGGATTTGAAAAAAAGACGAAAATCACTCCGAGACCATGGGCTATAGCCCATCGTCTCGGAGTCATTTTCGTCTTTTTTTCAAATCCTCGTTTTTCATCATTTATGACCATGGCGATGGGCTATAGCCCATGGTCTCGAACGGCATACTATAGCATGCCGTTTTCCATCATTTTTAAGGATTTGAAAAAAAGACGAAAATGACCCCGAGTCGAGACCATGGGCTATAGCCCATCGTCTTGGAGTCATTTTCGTCTTTTTTTCAAATCCTCGTTTTTCATAATTTATGACCATGGCGATGGGCTATAGCCCATGGTCTCGAACGGCATACTATAGCATGCCGTTTTCCATCATTTTTAAGGATTTGAAAAAAAGACGAAAATGACTCCGAGACCATGGGCTATAGCCCATCGTCTCGGAGTCATTTTCGTCTTTTTTTCAAATCCTTGTTTTTCATCATTTATGACCATGGCGATGGGCTATAGCCCATGGTCTCGAACGGCATACTATAGCATGCCGTTTTCCATAATTTTTGAGGATTTGAAAAAAAGACGAAAATCACCCCGAGTCGAGACCATGGGCTATAGCCCATCGTCTTGGAGTCATTTTCGTCTTTTTTTCAAATCCTCGTTTTTCATCATTTATGACCATGGCGATGGGCTATAGCCCATGGTCTCGAACGGCATACTATAGCATGCCGTTTTGCATCATTTTTGAGGATTTGAAAAAAAGACGAAAATCACTCCGAGACCATGGGCTATAGTCCATCGTCTCGGAGTCATTTTCGTCTTTTTTTCAAATCCTCGTTTTTCATCATTTATGACCATGGCGATGGGCTATAGCCCATGGTCTCGAACGGCATACTATAGCATGCCGTTTTCCATCATTTTTAAGGATTTGAAAAAAAGACGAAAATGACCCCGAGTCGAGACCATGGGCTATAGCCCATCGTCTTGGAGTCATTTTCGTCTTTTTTTCAAATCCTCGTTTTTCATAATTTATGACCATGGCGATGGGCTATAGCCCATGGTCTCGAACGGCATACTATAGCATGCCGTTTTCCATCATTTTTAAGGATTTGAAAAAAGACGAAAATGACTCCGAGACCATGGGCTATAGCCCATCGTCTCGGAGTCATTTTCGTCTTTTTTTCAAATCCTTGTTTTTCATCATTTATGACCATGGCGATGGGCTATAGCCCATGGTCTCGAACGGCATACTATAGCATGCCGTTTTCCATAATTTTTGAGGATTTGAAAAAAAGACGAAAATCACCCCGAGTCGAGACCATGGGCTATAGCCCATCGTCTTGGAGTCATTTTCGTCTTTTTTTCAAATCCTCGTTTTTCATCATTTATGACCATGGCGATGGGCTATAGCCCATGGTCTCGAACGGCATACTATAGCATGCCGTTTTCCATCATTTTTGAGGATTTGAAAAAAAGACGACAATGACTCCGAGACCATGGGCTATAGCCCATCGTCTCGGAGTCATTTTCGTCTTTTTTTCAAATCCTCGTTTTTCATCATTTATGACCATGGCGATGGGCTATAGCCCATGGTCTCGAACGGCATACTATAGCATGCCGTTTTCCATAATTTTTGAGGATTTGAAAAAAAGACGAAAATCACCCCGAGTCGAGACCATGGGCTATAGCCCATCGTCTTGGAGTCATTTTCGTCTTTTTTTCAAATCCTCGTTTTTCATCATTTATGACCATGGCGATGGGCTATAGCCCATGGTCTCGAACGGCATACTATAGCATGCCGTTTTCCATCATTTTTGAGGATTTGAAAAAAAGACGACAATGACTCCGAGACCATGGGCTATAGCCCATCGTCTCGGAGTCATTTTCGTCTTTTTTTCAAATCCTCGTTTTTCATCATTTATGACCATGGCGATGGGCTATAGCCCATGGTCTCGAACGGCATACTATAGCATGCCGTTTTGCATCATTTTTGAGGATTTGAAAAAAAGACGAAAATCACTCCGAGACCATGGGCTATAGCCCATCGTCTCGGAGTCATTTTCGTCTTTTTTTCAAATCCTCGTTTTTCATCATTTATGACCATGGCGATGGGCTATAGCCCATGGTCTCGAACGGCATACTATAGCATGCCGTTTTGCATAATTTTTGAGGATTTGAAAAAAAGACGAAAATCACTCCGAGACCATGGGCTATAGCCCATCGTCTCGGAGTCATTTTCGTCTTTTTTTCAAATCCTCGTTTTTCATCATTTATGACCATGGCGATGGGCTATAGCCCATGGTCTCGAACGGCATACTATAGCATGCCGTTTTCCATAATTTTTGAGGATTTGAAAAAAAGACGAAAATCACCCCGAGTCGAGACCATGGGCTATAGCCCATCGTCTTGGAGTCATTTTCGTCTTTTTTTCAAATCCTCGTTTTTCATCATTTATGACCATGGCGTTGGGCTATAGCCCATGGTCTCGAACGGCATACTATAGCATGCCGCTTTCCATCATTTTTGAGGATTTGAAAAAAAGACGAAAATCACTCCGAGACCATGGGCTATAGCCCATCGTCTCGGAGTCATTTTCGTCTTTTTTTCAAATCCTCGTTTTTCATCATTTATGACCATGGCGATGGGCTATAGCCCATGGTCTCGAACGGCATACTATAGCATGCCGTTTTCCATCATTTTTGAGGATTTGAAAAAAAGACGACAATGACTCCGAGACCATGGGCTATAGCCCATCGTCTCGGAGTCATTTTCGTCTTTTTTTCAAATCCTCGTTTTTCATCATTTATGACCATGGCGATGGGCTATAGCCCATGGTCTCGAACGGCATACTATAGCATGCCGTTTTGCATCATTTTTGAGGATTTGAAAAAAAGACGAAAATCACTCCGAGACCATGGGCTATAGCCCATCGTCTCGGAGTCATTTTCGTCTTTTTTTCAAATCCTCGTTTTTCATCATTTATGACCATGGCGATGGGCTATAGCCCATGGTCTCGAACGGCATACTATAGCATGCCGTTTTCCATCATTTTTAAGGATTTGAAAAAAAGACGAAAATGACTCCGAGACCATGGGCTATAGCCCATCGTCTCGGAGTCATTTTCGTCTTTTTTTCAAATCCTTGTTTTTCATCATTTATGACCATGGCGATGGGCTATAGCCCATGGTCTCGAACGGCATACTATAGCATGCCGTTTTCCATAATTTTTGAGGATTTGAAAAAAAGACGAAAATCACCCCGAGTCGAGACCATGGGCTATAGCCCATCGTCTTGGAGTCATTTTCGTGTTTTTTTCAAATCCTCGTTTTTCATCATTTATGACCATGGCGTTGGGCTATAGCCCATGGTCTCGAACGGCATACTATAGCATGCCGCTTTCCATAATTTTTGAGGATTTGAAAAAAAGACGAAAATCACTCCGAGACCATGGGCTATAGCCCATCGTCTCGGAGTCATTTTCGTCTTTTTTTCAAATCCTCGTTTTTCATCATTTATGACCATGGCGATGGGCTATAGCCCATGGTCTCGAACGGCATACTATAGCATGCCGTTTTCCATCATTTTTGAGGATTTGAAAAAAAGACGACAATGACTCCGAGACCATGGGCTATAGCCCATCGTCTCGGAGTCATTTTCGTCTTTTTTTCAAATCCTCGTTTTTCATCATTTATGACCATGGCGATGGGCTATAGCCCATGGTCTCGAACGGCATACTATAGCATGCCGTTTTGCATCATTTTTGAGGATTTGAAAAAAAGACGAAAATCACTCCGAGACCATGGGCTATAGCCCATCGTCTCGGAGTCATTTTCGTCTTTTTTTCAAATCCTCGTTTTTCATCATTTATGACCATGGCGATGGGCTATAGCCCATTCGTCTCGAACGGCATACTATAGCATGCCGTTTTCCATCATTTTTAAGGATTTGAAAAAAAGACGAAAATGACCCCGAGTCGAGACCATGGGCTATAGCCCATCGTCTTGGAGTCATTTTCGTCTTTTTTTCAAATCCTCGTTTTTCATAATTTATGACCATGGCGATGGGCTATAGCCCATGGTCTCGAACGGCATACTATAGCATGCCGTTTTCCATCATTTTTAAGGATTTGAAAAAAAGACGAAAATGACTCCGAGACCATGGGCTATAGCCCATCGTCTCGGAGTCATTTTCGTCTTTTTTTCAAATCCTTGTTTTTCATCATTTATGACCATGGCGATGGGCTATAGCCCATGGTCTCGAACGGCATACTATAGCATGCCGTTTTCCATAATTTTTGAGGATTTGAAAAAAAGACGAAAATCACCCCGAGTCGAGACCATGGGCTATAGCCCATCGTCTTGGAGTCATTTTCGTCTTTTTTTCAAATCCTCGTTTTTCATCATTTATGACCATGGCGATGGGCTATAGCCCATGGTCTCGAACGGCATACTATAGCATGCCGCTTTCCATCATTTTTGAGGATTTGAAAAAAAGACGAAAATCACTCCGAGACCATGGGCTATAGCCCATCGTCTCGGAGTCATTTTCGTCTTTTTTTCAAATCCTCGTTTTTCATCATTTATGACCATGGCGATGGGCTATAGCCCATGGTCTCGAACGGCATACTATAGCATGCCGTTTTCCATCATTTTTGAGGATTTGAAAAAAAGACGACAATGACTCCGAGACCATGGGCTATAGCCCATCGTCTCGGAGTCATTTTCGTCTTTTTTTCAAATCCTCGTTTTTCATCATTTATGACCATGGCGATGGGCTATAGCCCATGGTCTCGAACGGCATACTATAGCATGCCGTTTTCCATCATTTTTGAGGATTTGAAAAAAAGACGACAATGACTCCGAGACCATGGGCTATAGCCCATCGTCTCGGAGTCATTTTCGTATTTTTTTCAAATCCTCGTTTTTCATCATTTATGACCATGGCGATGGGCTATAGCCCATGGTCTCGAACGGCATACTATAGCATGCCGTTTTCCATCATTTTTAAGGATTTGAAAAAAAGACGAAAATGACCCCGAGACCATGGGCTATAGCCCATCGTCTCGGAGTCATTTTCGTCTTTTTTTCAAATCCTTGTTTTTCATCATTTATGACCATGGCGATGGGCTATAGCCCATGGTCTCGAACGGCATACTTTAGCATGCCGTTTTGCATAATTTTTGAGGATTTGAAAAAAAGATGAAAATCACTCCGAGACCATGGGCTATAGCCCATCGTCTCGGAGTCATTTTCGTCTTTTTTTCAAATCCTCGTTTTTCATCATTTATGACCATGGCGATGGGCTATAGCCCATGGTCTCGAACGGCATACTATAGCATGCCGTTTTCCATCATTTTTAAGGATTTGAAAAAAAGACGAAAATGACTCCGAGACCATGGGCTATAGCCCATCGTCTCGGAGTCATTTTCGTCTTTTTTTTAAATCCTTGTTTTTCATCATTTATGACCATGGCGATGGGCTATAGCCCATGGTCTCGAACGGCATACTATAGCATGCCGTTTTCCATAATTTTTGAGGATTTGAAAAAAAGACGACAATGACTCCGAGACCATGGGCTATAGCCCATCGTCTCGGAGTCATTTTCGTATTTTTTTCAAATCCTCGTTTTTCATCATTTATGACCATGGCGATGGGCTATAGCCCATGGTCTCGAACGGCATACTATAGCATGCCGTTTTCCATAATTTTTAAGGATTTGAAAAAAAGACGAAAATGACCCCGAGACCATGGGCTATAGCCCATCGTCTCGGAGTCATTTTCGTCTTTTTTTCAAATCCTTGTTTTTCATCATTTATGACCATGGCGATGGGCTATAGCCCATGGTCTCGAACGGCATACTTTAGCATGCCGTTTTGCATAATTTTTGAGGATTTGAAAAAAAGATGAAAATCACTCCGAGACCATGGGCTATAGCCCATCGTCTCGGAGTCATTTTCGTCTTTTTTTCAAATCCTCGTTTTTCATCATTTATGACCATGGCGATGGGCTATAGCCCATGGTCTCGAACGGCATACTATAGCATGCCGTTTTCCATCATTTTTAAGGATTTGAAAAAAAGACGAAAATGACTCCGAGACCATGGGCTATAGCCCATCGTCTCGGAGTCATTTTCGTCTTTTTTTTAAATCCTCGTTTTTCATCATTTATGACCATGGCGATGGGCTATAGCCCATGGTCTCGAACGGCATACTATAGCATGCCGTTTTGCATCATTTTTGAGGATTTGAAAAAAATACGAAAATCACTCCGAGACCATGGGCTATAGCCCATCGTCTCGGAGTCATTTTCGTATTTTTTTCAAATCCTCGTTTTTCATCATTTATGACCATGGCGATGGGCTATAGCCCATGGTCTCGAACGGCATACTATAGCATGCCGTTTTCCATCATTTTTGAGGATTTGAAAAAAAGACGACAATGACTCCGAGACCATGGGCTATAGCCCATCGTCTCGGAGTCATTTTCGTCTTTTTTTCAAATCCTCGTTTTTCATCATTTATGACCATGGCGATGGGCTATAGCCCATGGTCTCGAACGGCATACTATAGCATGCCGTTTTCCATCATTTTTAAGGATTTGAAAAAAAGACGAAAATGACCCCGAGTCGAGACCATGGGCTATAGCCCATCGTCTTGGAGTCATTTTCGTCTTTTTTTCAAATCCTTGTTTTTCATCATTTATGACCATGGCGATGGGCTATAGCCCATGGTCTCGAACGGCATACTTTAGCATGCCGTTTTCCATCATTTTTAAGGATTTGAAAAAAAGATGAAAATCACTCCGAGACCATGGGCTATAGCCCATCGTCTCGGAGTCATTTTCGTCTTTTTTTCAAATCCTCGTTTTTCATCATTTATGACCATGGCGATGGGCTATAGCCCATGGTCTCGAACGGCATACTATAGCATGCCGTTTTCCATCATTTTTAAGGATTTGAAAAAAAGACGAAAATGACTCCGAGACCATGGGCTATAGCCCATCGTCTCGGAGTCATTTTCGTCTTTTTTTTAAATCCTTGTTTTTCATCATTTATGACCATGGCGATGGGCTATAGCCCATGGTCTCGAACGGCATACTATAGCATGCCGTTTTCCATAATTTTTGAGGATTTGAAAAAAAGACGACAATGACTCCGAGACCATGGGCTATAGCCCATCGTCTCGGAGTCATTTTCGTATTTTTTTCAAATCCTCGTTTTTCATCATTTATGACCATGGCGATGGGCTATAGCCCATGGTCTCGAACGGCATACTATAGCATGCCGTTTTCCATAATTTTTAAGGATTTGAAAAAAAGACGAAAATGACCCCGAGACCATGGGCTATAGCCCATCGTCTCGGAGTCATTTTCGTCTTTTTTTCAAATCCTTGTTTTTCATCATTTATGACCATGGCGATGGGCTATAGCCCATGGTCTCGAACGGCATACTTTAGCATGCCGTTTTGCATAATTTTTGAGGATTTGAAAAAAAGATGAAAATCACTCCGAGACCATGGGCTATAGCCCATCGTCTCGGAGTCATTTTCGTCTTTTTTTCAAATCCTCGTTTTTCATCATTTATGACCATGGCGATGGGCTATAGCCCATGGTCTCGAACGGCATACTATAGCATGCCGTTTTCCATCATTTTTAAGGATTTGAAAAAAAGACGAAAATGACTCCGAGACCATGGGCTATAGCCCATCGTCTCGGAGTCATTTTCGTCTTTTTTTTAAATCCTCGTTTTTCATCATTTATGACCATGGCGATGGGCTATAGCCCATGGTCTCGAACGGCATACTATAGCATGCCGTTTTGCATCATTTTTGAGGATTTGAAAAAAAGACGAAAATCACTCCGAGACCATGGGCTATAGCCCATCGTCTCGGAGTCATTTTCGTCTTTTTTTCAAATCCTCGTTTTTCATCATTTATGACCATGGCGATGGGCTATAGCCCATGGTCTCGAACGGCATACTATAGCATGCCGTTTTCCATCATTTTTAAGGATTTGAAAAAAAGACGAAAATGACCCCGAGTCGAGACCATGGGCTATAGCCCATCGTCTTGGAGTCATTTTCGTCTTTTTTTCAAATCCTCGTTTTTCATAATTTATGACCATGGCGATGGGCTATAGCCCATGGTCTCGAACGACATACTATAGCATGCCGTTTTCCATCATTTTTAAGGATTTGAAAAAAAGACAAAAATGACTCCGAGACCATGGGCTATAGCCCATCGTCTCGGAGTCATTTTCGTCTTTTTTTCAAATCCTTGTTTTTCATCATTTATGACCATGGCGATGGGCTATAGCCCATGGTCTCGAACGGCATACTATAGCATGCCGTTTTCCATAATTTTTGAGGATTTGAAAAAAAGACGAAAATCACCCCGAGTCGAGACCATGGGCTATAGCCCATCGTCTTGGAGTCATTTTCGTCTTTTTTTCAAATCCTCGTTTTTCATCATTTATGACCATGGCGTTGGGCTATAGCCCATGGTCTCGAACGGCATACTATAGCATGCCGCTTTCCATCATTTTTGAGGATTTGAAAAAAAGACGAAAATCACTCCGAGACCATGGGCTATAGCCCATCGTCTCGGAGTCATTTTCGTCTTTTTTTCAAATCCTCGTTTTTCATCATTTATGACCATGGCGATGGGCTATAGCCCATGGTCTCGAACGGCATACTATAGCATGCCGTTTTCCATCATTTTTGAGGATTTGAAAAAAAGACGACAATGACTCCGAGACCATGGGCTATAGCCCATCGTCTCGGAGTCATTTTCGTCTTTTTTTCAAATCCTCGTTTTTCATCATTTATGACCATGGCGATGGGCTATAGCCCATGGTCTCGAACGGCATACTATAGCATGCCGTTTTGCATCATTTTTGAGGATTTGAAAAAAAGACGAAAATCACTCCGAGACCATGGGCTATAGCCCATCGTCTCGGAGTCATTTTCGTCTTTTTTTCAAATCCTCGTTTTTCATCATTTATGACCATGGCGATGGGCTATAGCCCATGGTCTCGAACGGCATACTATAGCATGCCGTTTTCCATCATTTTTAAGGATTTGAAAAAAAGACGAAAATGACCCCGAGTCGAGACCATGGGCTATAGCCCATCGTCTTGGAGTCATTTTCGTCTTTTTTTCAAATCCTCGTTTTTCATAATTTATGACCATGGCGATGGGCTATAGCCCATGGTCTCGAACGGCATACTATAGCATGCCGTTTTCCATCATTTTTAAGGATTTGAAAAAAAGACAAAAATGACTCCGAGACCATGGGCTATAGCCCATCGTCTCGGAGTCATTTTCGTCTTTTTTTCAAATCCTTGTTTTTCATCATTTATGACCATGGCGATGGGCTATAGCCCATGGTCTCGAACGGCATACTATAGCATGCCGTTTTCCATAATTTTTGAGGATTTGAAAAAAGACGAAAATCACCCCGAGTCGAGACCATGGGCTATAGCCCATCGTCTTGGAGTCATTTTCGTCTTTTTTTCAAATCCTCGTTTTTCATCATTTATGACCATGGCGATGGGCTATAGCCCATGGTCTCGAACGGCATACTATAGCATGCCGCTTTCCATCATTTTTGAGGATTTGAAAAAAAGACGAAAATCACTCCGAGACCATGGGCTATAGCCCATCGTCTCGGAGTCATTTTCGTCTTTTTTTCAAATCCTCGTTTTTCATCATTTATGACCATGGCGATGGGCTATAGCCCATGGTCTCGAACGGCATACTATAGCATGCCGTTTTCCATCATTTTTGAGGATTTGAAAAAAAGACGACAATGACTCCGAGACCATGGGCTATAGCCCATCGTCTCGGAGTCATTTTCGTCTTTTTTTCAAATCCTCGTTTTTCATCATTTATGACCATGGCGATGGGCTATAGCCCATGGTCTCGAACGGCATACTATAGCATGCCGTTTTGCATCATTTTTGAGGATTTGAAAAAAATACGAAAATCACTCCGAGACCATGGGCTATAGCCCATCGTCTCGGAGTCATTTTCGTATTTTTTTCAAATCCTCGTTTTTCATCATTTATGACCATGGCGATGGGCTATAGCCCATGGTCTCGAACGGCATACTATAGCATGCCGTTTTCCATCATTTTTGAGGATTTGAAAAAAAGACGACAATGACTCCGAGACCATGGGCTATAGCCCATCGTCTCGGAGTCATTTTCGTCTTTTTTTCAAATCCTCGTTTTTCATCATTTATGACCATGGCGATGGGCTATAGCCCATGGTCTCGAACGGCATACTATAGCATGCCGTTTTGCATCATTTTTGAGGATTTGAAAAAAAGACGAAAATCACTCCGAGACCATGGGCTATAGCCCATCGTCTCGGAGTCATTTTCGTCTTTTTTTCAAATCCTCGTTTTTCATCATTTATGACCATGGCGATGGGCTATAGCCCATGGTCTCGAACGGCATACTATAGCATGCCGTTTTCCATCATTTTTAAGGATTTGAAAAAAAGACGAAAATGACCCCGAGTCGAGACCATGGGCTATAGCCCATCGTCTTGGAGTCATTTTCGTCTTTTTTTCAAATCCTCGTTTTTCATAATTTATGACCATGGCGATGGGCTATAGCCCATGGTCTCGAACGACATACTATAGCATGCCGTTTTCCATCATTTTTAAGGATTTGAAAAAAAGACAAAAATGACTCCGAGACCATGGGCTATAGCCCATCGTCTCGGAGTCATTTTCGTCTTTTTTTCAAATCCTTGTTTTTCATCATTTATGACCATGGCGATGGGCTATAGCCCATGGTCTCGAACGGCATACTATAGCATGCCGTTTTCCATAATTTTTGAGGATTTGAAAAAAAGACGAAAATCACCCCGAGTCGAGACCATGGGCTATAGCCCATCGTCTTGGAGTCATTTTCGTCTTTTTTTCAAATCCTCGTTTTTCATCATTTATGACCATGGCGATGGGCTATAGCCCATGGTCTCGAACGGCATACTATAGCATGCCGCTTTCCATCATTTTTGAGGATTTGAAAAAAAGACGAAAATCACTCCGAGACCATGGGCTATAGCCCATCGTCTCGGAGTCATTTTCGTCTTTTTTTCAAATCCTCGTTTTTCATCATTTATGACCATGGCGATGGGCTATAGCCCATGGTCTCGAACGGCATACTATAGCATGCCGTTTTCCATCATTTTTGAGGATTTGAAAAAAAGACGACAATGACTCCGAGACCATGGGCTATAGCCCATCGTCTCGGAGTCATTTTCGTCTTTTTTTCAAATCCTCGTTTTTCATCATTTATGACCATGGCGATGGGCTATAGCCCATGGTCTCGAACGGCATACTATAGCATGCCGTTTTGCATCATTTTTGAGGATTTGAAAAAAATACGAAAATCACTCCGAGACCATGGGCTATAGCCCATCGTCTCGGAGTCATTTTCGTATTTTTTTCAAATCCTCGTTTTTCATCATTTATGACCATGGCGATGGGCTATAGCCCATGGTCTCGAACGGCATACTATAGCATGCCGTTTTCCATCATTTTTAAGGATTTGAAAAAAAGACGAAAATGACCCCGAGTCGAGACCATGGGCTATAGCCCATCGTCTTGGAGTCATTTTCGTCTTTTTTTCAAATCCTCGTTTTTCATAATTTATGACCATGGCGATGGGCTATAGCCCATGGTCTCGAACGGCATACACTCCGAGACCATGGGCTATAGCCCATGGTCTCGGAGTGATTTTCGTCTTTTTTTCAAATCCTGAAAAATGATGCAAAACGGAACCATGGTCTCGAACGGCATACTATAGCATGCCGTTTTCCATCATGTTTGAGGATTTGAAAAAAAGACGAAAATCACTCCGAGACCATGGGCTATAGCCCATCGTCTCGGAGTCATTTTCGTATTTTTTTTCAAATCCTTGTTTTTCATCATTTATGACCATGGCGATGGGCTATAGCCCATGGTCTCGAACGGCATACTATAGCATGCCGTTTTGCATCATTTTTGAGGATTTGAAAAAAAGACGAAAATGACCCCGAGTCGAGACCATGGGATATAGCCCATCGTCTTGGAGTCATTTTCGTCTTTTTTTCAAATCCTCGTTTTTCATCATTTATGACCATGGCGATGGGCTATAGCCCATGGTCTCGAACGGCATACTATAGCATGCCGTTTTCCATCATTTTTAAGGATTTGAAAAAAAGACGAAAATGACTCCGAGACCATGGGCTATAGCCCATCGTCTCGAACGGCATACTATAGCATGCCGTTTTGCATCATTTTTGAGGATTTGAAAAAAAGACGAAAATGACCCCGAGTCGAGACCATGGGATATAGCCCATCGTCTTGGAGTCATTTTCGTCTTTTTTTCAAATCCTCGTTTTTCATCATTTATGACCATGGCGATGGGCTATAGCCCATGGTCTCGAACGGCATACTATAGCATGCCGTTTTCCATCATTTTTGAGGATTTGAAAAAAAGACGAAAATCACTCCGAGACCATGGGCTATAGCCCATCGTCTCGGAGTCATTTTCGTCTTTTTTTCAAATCCTTGTTTTTCATCATTTATGACCATGGCGATGGGCTATAGCCCATGGTCTCGAACGGCATACTATAGCATGCCGTTTTCCATCATTTTTGAGGATTTGAAAAAAAGACGAAAATCACTCCGAGACCATGGGCTATAGCCCATCGTCTCGGAGTCATTTTCGTCTTTTTTTCAAATCCTTGTTTTTCATCATTTATGACCATGGCGATGGGCTATAGCCCATGGTCTCGAACGGCATACTATACCATGCCGTTTTCCATCATTTTTGAGGATTTGAAAAAAAGACGAAAATCACTCCGAGACCATGGGCTATAGCCCATCGTCTCGGAGTAATTTTCGTCTTTTTTTCAAATCCTCGTTTTTCATCATTTATGACCATGGCGATGGGCTATAGCCCATGGTCTCGAACGGCATACTATAGCATGCCGTTTTCCATAATTTTTGAGGATTTGAAAAAAAGACGAAAATCACCCCGAGTCGAGACCATGGGCTATAGCCCATCGTCTTGGAGTCATTTTCGTCTTTTTTTCAAATCCTCGTTTTTCATCATTTATGACCATGGCGATGGGCTATAGCCCATGGTCTCGAACGGCATACTATAGCATGCCGCTTTCCATCATTTTTGAGGATTTGAAAAAAAGACGAAAATCACTCCGAGACCATGGGCTATAGCCCATCGTCTCGGAGTCATTTTCGTCTTTTTTTCAAATCCTCGTTTTTCATCATTTATGACCATGGCGATGGGCTATAGCCCATGGTCTCGAACGGCATACTATAGCATGCCGTTTTCCATCATTTTTAAGGATTTGAAAAAAAGACAAAAATGACTCCGAGACCATGGGCTATAGCCCATCGTCTCGGAGTCATTTTCGTCTTTTTTTCAAATCCTTGTTTTTCATCATTTATGACCATGGCGATGGGCTATAGCCCATGGTCTCGAACGGCATACTATAGCATGCCGTTTTCCATAATTTTTGAGGATTTGAAAAAAAGACGAAAATCACCCCGAGTCGAGACCATGGGCTATAGCCCATCGTCTTGGAGTCATTTTCGTCTTTTTTTCAAATCCTCGTTTTTCATAATTTATGACCATGGCGATGGGCTATAGCCCATGGTCTCGAACGGCATACTATAGCATGCCGTTTTCCATCATTTTTAAGGATTTGAAAAAAAGACAAAAATGACTCCGAGACCATGGGCTATAGCCCATCGTCTCGGAGTCATTTTCGTCTTTTTTTCAAATCCTTGTTTTTCATCATTTATGACCATGGCGATGGGCTATAGCCCATGGTCTCGAACGGCATACTATAGCATGCCGTTTTCCATAATTTTTGAGGATTTGAAAAAAAGACGAAAATCACCCCGAGTCGAGACCATGGGCTATAGCCCATCGTCTTGGAGTCATTTTCGTCTTTTTTTCAAATCCTCGTTTTTCATCATTTATGACCATGGCGATGGGCTATAGCCCATGGTCTCGAACGGCATACTATAGCATGCCGTTTTCCATCATTTTTGAGGATTTGAAAAAAAGACGACAATGACTCCGAGACCATGGGCTATAGCCCATCGTCTCGGAGTCATTTTCGTCTTTTTTTCAAATCCTCGTTTTTCATCATTTATGACCATGGCGATGGGCTATAGCCCATGGTCTCGAACGGCATACTATAGCATGCCGTTTTGCATCATTTTTGAGGATTTGAAAAAAATACGAAAATCACTCCGAGACCATGGGCTATAGCCCATCGTCTCGGAGTCATTTTCGTATTTTTTTCAAATCCTCGTTTTTCATCATTTATGACCATGGCGATGGGCTATAGCCCATGGTCTCGAACGGCATACTATAGCATGCCGTTTTCCATCATTTTTAAGGATTTGAAAAAAAGACGAAAATGACCCCGAGTCGAGACCATGGGCTATAGCCCATCGTCTTGGAGTAATTTTCGTCTTTTTTTCAAATCCTCGTTTTTCATAATTTATGACCATGGCGATGGGCTATAGCCCATGGTCTCGAACGGCATACACTCCGAGACCATGGGCTATAGCCCATGGTCTCGGAGTGATTTTCGTCTTTTTTTCAAATCCTGAAAAATGATGCAAAACGGAACCATGGTCTCGAACGGCATACTATAGCATGCCGTTTTCCATCATGTTTGAGGATTTGAAAAAAAGACGAAAATCACTCCGAGACCATGGGCTATAGCCCATCGTCTCGGAGTCATTTTCGTATTTTTTTTCAAATCCTTGTTTTTCATCATTTATGACCATGGCGATGGGCTATAGCCCATGGTCTCGAACGGCATACTATAGCATGCCGTTTTGCATCATTTTTGAGGATTTGAAAAAAAGACGAAAATGACCCCGAGTCGAGACCATGGGATATAGCCCATCGTCTTGGAGTCATTTTCGTCTTTTTTTCAAATCCTCGTTTTTCATCATTTATGACCATGGCGATGGGCTATAGCCCATGGTCTCGAACGGCATACTATAGCATGCCGTTTTCCATCATTTTTAAGGATTTGAAAAAAAGACGAAAATGACTCCGAGACCATGGGCTATAGCCCATCGTCTCGAACGGCATACTATAGCATGCCGTTTTGCATCATTTTTGAGGATTTGAAAAAAAGACGAAAATGACCCCGAGTCGAGACCATGGGATATAGCCCATCGTCTTGGAGTCATTTTCGTCTTTTTTTCAAATCCTCGTTTTTCATCATTTATGACCATGGCGATGGGCTATAGCCCATGGTCTCGAACGGCATACTATAGCATGCCGTTTTCCATCATTTTTGAGGATTTGAAAAAAAGACGAAAATCACTCCGAGACCATGGGCTATAGCCCATCGTCTCGGAGTCATTTTCGTCTTTTTTTTAAATCCTTGTTTTTCATCATTTATGACCATGGCGATGGGCTATAGCCCATGGTCTCGAACGGCATACTATAGCATGCCGTTTTGCATCATTTTTGAGGATTTGAAAAAAAGACGAAAATCACTCCGAGACCATGGGCTATAGCCCATCGTCTCGGAGTCATTTTCGTCTTTTTTTCAAATCCTTGTTTTTCATCATTTATGACCATGGCGATGGGCTATAGCCCATGGTCTCGAACGGCATACTATAGCATGCCGTTTTCCATCATTTTTGAGGATTTGAAAAAAAGACGAAAATCACTCCGAGACCATGGGCTATAGCCCATCGTCTCGGAGTCATTTTCGTCTTTTTTTCAAATCCTTGTTTTTCATCATTTATGACCATGGCGATGGGCTATAGCCCATGGTCTCGAACGGCATACTATAGCATGCCGTTTTGCAACATTTTTGAGGATTTGAAAAAAAGACGAAAATCACTCCGAGACCATGGGCTATAGCCCATCGTCTCGGAGTAATTTTCGTCTTTTTTTCAAATCCTTGTTTTTCATCATTTATGACCATGGCGATGGGCTATAGCCCATGGTCTCGAACGGCATACTATACCATGCCGTTTTCCATCATTTTTGAGGATTTGAAAAAAAGACGAAAATCACTCCGAGACCATGGGCTATAGCCCATCGTCTCGGAGTAATTTTCGTCTTTTTTTCAAATCCTCGTTTTTCATCATTTATGACCATGGCGATGGGCTATAGCCCATTCGTCTCGAACGGCATACTATAGCATGCCGTTTTCCATCATTTTTAAGGATTTGAAAAAAAGACGAAAATGACCCCGAGTCGAGACCATGGGCTATAGCCCATCGTCTTGGAGTCATTTTCGTCTTTTTTTCAAATCCTCGTTTTTCATAATTTATGACCATGGCGATGGGCTATAGCCCATGGTCTCGAACGGCATACTATAGCATGCCGTTTTCCATCATTTTTAAGGATTTGAAAAAAAGACGAAAATGACTCCGAGACCATGGGCTATAGCCCATCGTCTCGGAGTCATTTTCGTCTTTTTTTCAAATCCTTGTTTTTCATCATTTATGACCATGGCGATGGGCTATAGCCCATGGTCTCGAACGGCATACTATAGCATGCCGTTTTCCATAATTTTTGAGGATTTGAAAAAAAGACGAAAATCACCCCGAGTCGAGACCATGGGCTATAGCCCATCGTCTTGGAGTCATTTTCGTCTTTTTTTCAAATCCTCGTTTTTCATCATTTATGACCATGGCGATGGGCTATAGCCCATGGTCTCGAACGGCATACTATAGCATGCCGCTTTCCATCATTTTTGAGGATTTGAAAAAAAGACGAAAATCACTCCGAGACCATGGGCTATAGCCCATCGTCTCGGAGTCATTTTCGTCTTTTTTTCAAATCCTCGTTTTTCATCATTTATGACCATGGCGATGGGCTATAGCCCATGGTCTCGAACGGCATACTATAGCATGCCGTTTTCCATCATTTTTGAGGATTTGAAAAAAAGACGACAATGACTCCGAGACCATGGGCTATAGCCCATCGTCTCGGAGTCATTTTCGTCTTTTTTTCAAATCCTCGTTTTTCATCATTTATGACCATGGCGATGGGCTATAGCCCATGGTCTCGAACGGCATACTATAGCATGCCGTTTTCCATCATTTTTGAGGATTTGAAAAAAAGACGACAATGACTCCGAGACCATGGGCTATAGCCCATCGTCTCGGAGTCATTTTCGTATTTTTTTCAAATCCTCGTTTTTCATCATTTATGACCATGGCGATGGGCTATAGCCCATGGTCTCGAACGGCATACTATAGCATGCCGTTTTCCATCATTTTTAAGGATTTGAAAAAAAGACGAAAATGACCCCGAGACCATGGGCTATAGCCCATCGTCTCGGAGTCATTTTCGTCTTTTTTTCAAATCCTTGTTTTTCATCATTTATGACCATGGCGATGGGCTATAGCCCATGGTCTCGAACGGCATACTTTAGCATGCCGTTTTGCATAATTTTTGAGGATTTGAAAAAAAGATGAAAATCACTCCGAGACCATGGGCTATAGCCCATCGTCTCGGAGTCATTTTCGTCTTTTTTTCAAATCCTCGTTTTTCATCATTTATGACCATGGCGATGGGCTATAGCCCATGGTCTCGAACGGCATACTATAGCATGCCGTTTTCCATCATTTTTAAGGATTTGAAAAAAAGACGAAAATGACTCCGAGACCATGGGCTATAGCCCATCGTCTCGGAGTCATTTTCGTCTTTTTTTTAAATCCTTGTTTTTCATCATTTATGACCATGGCGATGGGCTATAGCCCATGGTCTCGAACGGCATACTATAGCATGCCGTTTTCCATAATTTTTGAGGATTTGAAAAAAAGACGACAATGACTCCGAGACCATGGGCTATAGCCCATCGTCTCGGAGTCATTTTCGTATTTTTTTCAAATCCTCGTTTTTCATCATTTATGACCATGGCGATGGGCTATAGCCCATGGTCTCGAACGGCATACTATAGCATGCCGTTTTCCATAATTTTTAAGGATTTGAAAAAAAGACGAAAATGACCCCGAGACCATGGGCTATAGCCCATCGTCTCGGAGTCATTTTCGTCTTTTTTTCAAATCCTTGTTTTTCATCATTTATGACCATGGCGATGGGCTATAGCCCATGGTCTCGAACGGCATACTTTAGCATGCCGTTTTGCATAATTTTTGAGGATTTGAAAAAAAGATGAAAATCACTCCGAGACCATGGGCTATAGCCCATCGTCTCGGAGTCATTTTCGTCTTTTTTTCAAATCCTCGTTTTTCATCATTTATGACCATGGCGATGGGCTATAGCCCATGGTCTCGAACGGCATACTATAGCATGCCGTTTTCCATCATTTTTAAGGATTTGAAAAAAAGACGAAAATGACTCCGAGACCATGGGCTATAGCCCATCGTCTCGGAGTCATTTTCGTCTTTTTTTTAAATCCTCGTTTTTCATCATTTATGACCATGGCGATGGGCTATAGCCCATGGTCTCGAACGGCATACTATAGCATGCCGTTTTGCATCATTTTTGAGGATTTGAAAAAAATACGAAAATCACTCCGAGACCATGGGCTATAGCCCATCGTCTCGGAGTCATTTTCGTATTTTTTTCAAATCCTCGTTTTTCATCATTTATGACCATGGCGATGGGCTATAGCCCATGGTCTCGAACGGCATACTATAGCATGCCGTTTTCCATCATTTTTGAGGATTTGAAAAAAAGACGACAATGACTCCGAGACCATGGGCTATAGCCCATCGTCTCGGAGTCATTTTCGTCTTTTTTTCAAATCCTCGTTTTTCATCATTTATGACCATGGCGATGGGCTATAGCCCATGGTCTCGAACGGCATACTATAGCATGCCGTTTTGCATCATTTTTGAGGATTTGAAAAAAAGACGAAAATCACTCCGAGACCATGGGCTATAGCCCATCGTCTCGGAGTCATTTTCGTCTTTTTTTCAAATCCTCGTTTTTCATCATTTATGACCATGGCGATGGGCTATAGCCCATGGTCTCGAACGGCATACTATAGCATGCCGTTTTCCATCATTTTTAAGGATTTGAAAAAAAGACGAAAATGACCCCGAGTCGAGACCATGGGCTATAGCCCATCGTCTTGGAGTCATTTTCGTCTTTTTTTCAAATCCTCGTTTTTCATAATTTATGACCATGGCGATGGGCTATAGCCCATGGTCTCGAACGACATACTATAGCATGCCGTTTTCCATCATTTTTAAGGATTTGAAAAAAAGACAAAAATGACTCCGAGACCATGGGCTATAGCCCATCGTCTCGGAGTCATTTTCGTCTTTTTTTCAAATCCTTGTTTTTCATCATTTATGACCATGGCGATGGGCTATAGCCCATGGTCTCGAACGGCATACTATAGCATGCCGTTTTCCATAATTTTTGAGGATTTGAAAAAAAGACAAAAATCACCCCGAGTCGAGACCATGGGCTATAGCCCATCGTCTTGGAGTCATTTTCGTCTTTTTTTCAAATCCTCGTTTTTCATCATTTATGACCATGGCGTTGGGCTATAGCCCATGGTCTCGAACGGCATACTATAGCATGCCGCTTTCCATCATTTTTGAGGATTTGAAAAAAAGACGAAAATCACTCCGAGACCATGGGCTATAGCCCATCGTCTCGGAGTCATTTTCGTCTTTTTTTCAAATCCTCGTTTTTCATCATTTATGACCATGGCGATGGGCTATAGCCCATGGTCTCGAACGGCATACTATAGCATGCCGTTTTCCATCATTTTTGAGGATTTGAAAAAAAGACGACAATGACTCCGAGACCATGGGCTATAGCCCATCGTCTCGGAGTCATTTTCGTCTTTTTTTCAAATCCTCGTTTTTCATCATTTATGACCATGGCGATGGGCTATAGCCCATGGTCTCGAACGGCATACTATAGCATGCCGTTTTGCATCATTTTTGAGGATTTGAAAAAAAGACGAAAATCACTCCGAGACCATGGGCTATAGCCCATCGTCTCGGAGTCATTTTCGTCTTTTTTTCAAATCCTCGTTTTTCATCATTTATGACCATGGCGATGGGCTATAGCCCATGGTCTCGAACGGCATACTATAGCATGCCGTTTTCCATCATTTTTAAGGATTTGAAAAAAAGACGAAAATGACCCCGAGTCGAGACCATGGGCTATAGCCCATCGTCTTGGAGTCATTTTCGTCTTTTTTTCAAATCCTCGTTTTTCATAATTTATGACCATGGCGATGGGCTATAGCCCATGGTCTCGAACGGCATACTATAGCATGCCGTTTTCCATCATTTTTAAGGATTTGAAAAAAAGACAAAAATGACTCCGAGACCATGGGCTATAGCCCATCGTCTCGGAGTCATTTTCGTCTTTTTTTCAAATCCTTGTTTTTCATCATTTATGACCATGGCGATGGGCTATAGCCCATGGTCTCGAACGGCATACTATAGCATGCCGTTTTCCATAATTTTTGAGGATTTGAAAAAAAGACGAAAATCACCCCGAGTCGAGACCATGGGCTATAGCCCATCGTCTTGGAGTCATTTTCGTCTTTTTTTCAAATCCTCGTTTTTCATCATTTATGACCATGGCGTTGGGCTATAGCCCATGGTCTCGAACGGCATACTATAGCATGCCGCTTTCCATCATTTTTGAGGATTTGAAAAAAAGACGAAAATCACTCCGAGACCATGGGCTATAGCCCATCGTCTCGGAGTCATTTTCGTCTTTTTTTCAAATCCTCGTTTTTCATCATTTATGACCATGGCGATGGGCTATAGCCCATGGTCTCGAACGGCATACTATAGCATGCCGTTTTCCATCATTTTTGAGGATTTGAAAAAAAGACGACAATGACTCCGAGACCATGGGCTATAGCCCATCGTCTCGGAGTCATTTTCGTCTTTTTTTCAAATCCTCGTTTTTCATCATTTATGACCATGGCGATGGGCTATAGCCCATGGTCTCGAACGGCATACTATAGCATGCCGTTTTGCATCATTTTTGAGGATTTGAAAAAAAGACGAAAATCACTCCGAGACCATGGGCTATAGCCCATCGTCTCGGAGTCATTTTCGTCTTTTTTTCAAATCCTCGTTTTTCATCATTTATGACCATGGCGATGGGCTATAGCCCATGGTCTCGAACGGCATACTATAGCATGCCGTTTTCCATCATTTTTAAGGATTTGAAAAAAAGACGAAAATGACCCCGAGTCGAGACCATGGGCTATAGCCCATCGTCTTGGAGTCATTTTCGTCTTTTTTTCAAATCCTCGTTTTTCATAATTTATGACCATGGCGATGGGCTATAGCCCATGGTCTCGAACGGCATACTATAGCATGCCGTTTTCCATCATTTTTAAGGATTTGAAAAAAAGACAAAAATGACTCCGAGACCATGGGCTATAGCCCATCGTCTCGGAGTCATTTTCGTCTTTTTTTCAAATCCTTGTTTTTCATCATTTATGACCATGGCGATGGGCTATAGCCCATGGTCTCGAACGGCATACTATAGCATGCCGTTTTCCATAATTTTTGAGGATTTGAAAAAAGACGAAAATCACCCCGAGTCGAGACCATGGGCTATAGCCCATCGTCTTGGAGTCATTTTCGTCTTTTTTTCAAATCCTCGTTTTTCATCATTTATGACCATGGCGATGGGCTATAGCCCATGGTCTCGAACGGCATACTATAGCATGCCGCTTTCCATCATTTTTGAGGATTTGAAAAAAAGACGAAAATCACTCCGAGACCATGGGCTATAGCCCATCGTCTCGGAGTCATTTTCGTCTTTTTTTCAAATCCTCGTTTTTCATCATTTATGACCATGGCGATGGGCTATAGCCCATGGTCTCGAACGGCATACTATAGCATGCCGTTTTCCATCATTTTTGAGGATTTGAAAAAAAGACGACAATGACTCCGAGACCATGGGCTATAGCCCATCGTCTCGGAGTCATTTTCGTCTTTTTTTCAAATCCTCGTTTTTCATCATTTATGACCATGGCGATGGGCTATAGCCCATGGTCTCGAACGGCATACTATAGCATGCCGTTTTGCATCATTTTTGAGGATTTGAAAAAAATACGAAAATCACTCCGAGACCATGGGCTATAGCCCATCGTCTCGGAGTCATTTTCGTATTTTTTTCAAATCCTCGTTTTTCATCATTTATGACCATGGCGATGGGCTATAGCCCATGGTCTCGAACGGCATACTATAGCATGCCGTTTTCCATCATTTTTGAGGATTTGAAAAAAAGACGACAATGACTCCGAGACCATGGGCTATAGCCCATCGTCTCGGAGTCATTTTCGTCTTTTTTTCAAATCCTCGTTTTTCATCATTTATGACCATGGCGATGGGCTATAGCCCATGGTCTCGAACGGCATACTATAGCATGCCGTTTTGCATCATTTTTGAGGATTTGAAAAAAAGACGAAAATCACTCCGAGACCATGGGCTATAGCCCATCGTCTCGGAGTCATTTTCGTCTTTTTTTCAAATCCTCGTTTTTCATCATTTATGACCATGGCGATGGGCTATAGCCCATGGTCTCGAACGGCATACTATAGCATGCCGTTTTCCATCATTTTTAAGGATTTGAAAAAAAGACGAAAATGACCCCGAGTCGAGACCATGGGCTATAGCCCATCGTCTTGGAGTCATTTTCGTCTTTTTTTCAAATCCTCGTTTTTCATAATTTATGACCATGGCGATGGGCTATAGCCCATGGTCTCGAACGACATACTATAGCATGCCGTTTTCCATCATTTTTAAGGATTTGAAAAAAAGACAAAAATGACTCCGAGACCATGGGCTATAGCCCATCGTCTCGGAGTCATTTTCGTCTTTTTTTCAAATCCTTGTTTTTCATCATTTATGACCATGGCGATGGGCTATAGCCCATGGTCTCGAACGGCATACTATAGCATGCCGTTTTCCATAATTTTTGAGGATTTGAAAAAAAGACGAAAATCACCCCGAGTCGAGACCATGGGCTATAGCCCATCGTCTTGGAGTCATTTTCGTCTTTTTTTCAAATCCTCGTTTTTCATCATTTATGACCATGGCGATGGGCTATAGCCCATGGTCTCGAACGGCATACTATAGCATGCCGCTTTCCATCATTTTTGAGGATTTGAAAAAAAGACGAAAATCACTCCGAGACCATGGGCTATAGCCCATCGTCTCGGAGTCATTTTCGTCTTTTTTTCAAATCCTCGTTTTTCATCATTTATGACCATGGCGATGGGCTATAGCCCATGGTCTCGAACGGCATACTATAGCATGCCGTTTTCCATCATTTTTGAGGATTTGAAAAAAAGACGACAATGACTCCGAGACCATGGGCTATAGCCCATCGTCTCGGAGTCATTTTCGTCTTTTTTTCAAATCCTCGTTTTTCATCATTTATGACCATGGCGATGGGCTATAGCCCATGGTCTCGAACGGCATACTATAGCATGCCGTTTTGCATCATTTTTGAGGATTTGAAAAAAATACGAAAATCACTCCGAGACCATGGGCTATAGCCCATCGTCTCGGAGTCATTTTCGTATTTTTTTCAAATCCTCGTTTTTCATCATTTATGACCATGGCGATGGGCTATAGCCCATGGTCTCGAACGGCATACTATAGCATGCCGTTTTCCATCATTTTTAAGGATTTGAAAAAAAGACGAAAATGACCCCGAGTCGAGACCATGGGCTATAGCCCATCGTCTTGGAGTCATTTTCGTCTTTTTTTCAAATCCTCGTTTTTCATAATTTATGACCATGGCGATGGGCTATAGCCCATGGTCTCGAACGGCATACACTCCGAGACCATGGGCTATAGCCCATGGTCTCGGAGTGATTTTCGTCTTTTTTTCAAATCCTGAAAAATGATGCAAAACGGAACCATGGTCTCGAACGGCATACTATAGCATGCCGTTTTCCATCATGTTTGAGGATTTGAAAAAAAGACGAAAATCACTCCGAGACCATGGGCTATAGCCCATCGTCTCGGAGTCATTTTCGTATTTTTTTTCAAATCCTTGTTTTTCATCATTTATGACCATGGCGATGGGCTATAGCCCATGGTCTCGAACGGCATACTATAGCATGCCGTTTTGCATCATTTTTGAGGATTTGAAAAAAAGACGAAAATGACCCCGAGTCGAGACCATGGGATATAGCCCATCGTCTTGGAGTCATTTTCGTCTTTTTTTCAAATCCTCGTTTTTCATCATTTATGACCATGGCGATGGGCTATAGCCCATGGTCTCGAACGGCATACTATAGCATGCCGTTTTCCATCATTTTTAAGGATTTGAAAAAAAGACGAAAATGACTCCGAGACCATGGGCTATAGCCCATCGTCTCCAACGGCATACTATAGCATGCCGTTTTGCATCATTTTTGAGGATTTGAAAAAAAGACGAAAATGACCCCGAGTCGAGACCATGGGATATAGCCCATCGTCTTGGAGTCATTTTCGTCTTTTTTTCAAATCCTCGTTTTTCATCATTTATGACCATGGCGATGGGCTATAGCCCATGGTCTCGAACGGCATACTATAGCATGCCGTTTTCCATCATTTTTGAGGATTTGAAAAAAAGACGAAAATCACTCCGAGACCATGGGCTATAGCCCATCGTCTCGGAGTCATTTTCGTCTTTTTTTTAAATCCTTGTTTTTCATCATTTATGACCATGGCGATGGGCTATAGCCCATGGTCTCGAACGGCATACTATAGCATGCCGTTTTGCATCATTTTTGAGGATTTGAAAAAAAGACGAAAATCACTCCGAGACCATGGGCTATAGCCCATCGTCTCGGAGTCATTTTCGTCTTTTTTTCAAATCCTTGTTTTTCATCATTTATGACCATGGCGATGGGCTATAGCCCATGGTCTCGAACGGCATACTATAGCATGCCGTTTTCCATCATTTTTGAGGATTTGAAAAAAAGACGAAAATCACTCCGAGACCATGGGCTATAGCCCATCGTCTCGGAGTCATTTTCGTCTTTTTTTCAAATCCTTGTTTTTCATCATTTATGACCATGGCGATGGGCTATAGCCCATGGTCTCGAACGGCATACTATACCATGCCGTTTTCCATCATTTTTGAGGATTTGAAAAAAAGACGAAAATCACTCCGAGACCATGGGCTATAGCCCATCGTCTCGGAGTAATTTTCGTCTTTTTTTCAAATCCTCGTTTTTCATCATTTATGACCATGGCGATGGGCTATAGCCCATGGTCTCGAACGGCATACTATAGCATGCCGTTTTCCATAATTTTTGAGGATTTGAAAAAAAGACGAAAATCACCCCGAGTCGAGACCATGGGCTATAGCCCATCGTCTTGGAGTCATTTTCGTCTTTTTTTCAAATCCTCGTTTTTCATCATTTATGACCATGGCGATGGGCTATAGCCCATGGTCTCGAACGGCATACTATAGCATGCCGCTTTCCATCATTTTTGAGGATTTGAAAAAAAGACGAAAATCACTCCGAGACCATGGGCTATAGCCCATCGTCTCGGAGTCATTTTCGTCTTTTTTTCAAATCCTCGTTTTTCATCATTTATGACCATGGCGATGGGCTATAGCCCATGGTCTCGAACGGCATACTATAGCATGCCGTTTTCCATCATTTTTAAGGATTTGAAAAAAAGACGAAAATGACCCCGAGTCGAGACCATGGGCTATAGCCCATCGTCTTGGAGTCATTTTCGTCTTTTTTTCAAATCCTCGTTTTTCATAATTTATGACCATGGCGATGGGCTATAGCCCATGGTCTCGAACGGCATACTATAGCATGCCGTTTTCCATCATTTTTAAGGATTTGAAAAAAAGACAAAAATGACTCCGAGACCATGGGCTATAGCCCATCGTCTCGGAGTCATTTTCGTCTTTTTTTCAAATCCTTGTTTTTCATCATTTATGACCATGGCGATGGGCTATAGCCCATGGTCTCGAACGGCATACTATAGCATGCCGTTTTCCATAATTTTTGAGGATTTGAAAAAAAGACGAAAATCACCCCGAGTCGAGACCATGGGCTATAGCCCATCGTCTTGGAGTCATTTTCGTCTTTTTTTCAAATCCTCGTTTTTCATCATTTATGACCATGGCGATGGGCTATAGCCCATGGTCTCGAACGGCATACTATAGCATGCCGCTTTCCATCATTTTTGAGGATTTGAAAAAAAGACGAAAATCACTCCGAGACCATGGGCTATAGCCCATCGTCTCGGAGTCATTTTCGTCTTTTTTTCAAATCCTCGTTTTTCATCATTTATGACCATGGCGATGGGCTATAGCCCATGGTCTCGAACGGCATACTATAGCATGCCGTTTTCCATCATTTTTGAGGATTTGAAAAAAAGACGACAATGACTCCGAGACCATGGGCTATAGCCCATCGTCTCGGAGTCATTTTCGTCTTTTTTTCAAATCCTCGTTTTTCATCATTTATGACCATGGCGATGGGCTATAGCCCATGGTCTCGAACGGCATACTATAGCATGCCGTTTTGCATCATTTTTGAGGATTTGAAAAAAATACGAAAATCACTCCGAGACCATGGGCTATAGCCCATCGTCTCGGAGTCATTTTCGTATTTTTTTCAAATCCTCGTTTTTCATCATTTATGACCATGGCGATGGGCTATAGCCCATGGTCTCGAACGGCATACTATAGCATGCCGTTTTCCATCATTTTTAAGGATTTGAAAAAAAGACGAAAATGACCCCGAGTCGAGACCATGGGCTATAGCCCATCGTCTTGGAGTCATTTTCGTCTTTTTTTCAAATCCTCGTTTTTCATAATTTATGACCATGGCGATGGGCTATAGCCCATGGTCTCGAACGGCATACACTCCGAGACCATGGGCTATAGCCCATGGTCTCGGAGTGATTTTCGTCTTTTTTTCAAATCCTGAAAAATGATGCAAAACGGAACCATGGTCTCGAACGGCATACTATAGCATGCCGTTTTCCATCATGTTTGAGGATTTGAAAAAAAGACGAAAATCACTCCGAGACCATGGGCTATAGCCCATCGTCTCGGAGTCATTTTCGTATTTTTTTTCAAATCCTTGTTTTTCATCATTTATGACCATGGCGATGGGCTATAGCCCATGGTCTCGAACGGCATACTATAGCATGCCGTTTTGCATCATTTTTGAGGATTTGAAAAAAAGACGAAAATGACCCCGAGTCGAGACCATGGGATATAGCCCATCGTCTTGGAGTCATTTTCGTCTTTTTTTCAAATCCTCGTTTTTCATCATTTATGACCATGGCGATGGGCTATAGCCCATGGTCTCGAACGGCATACTATAGCATGCCGTTTTCCATCATTTTTAAGGATTTGAAAAAAAGACGAAAATGACTCCGAGACCATGGGCTATAGCCCATCGTCTCGAACGGCATACTATAGCATGCCGTTTTGCATCATTTTTGAGGATTTGAAAAAAAGACGAAAATGACCCCGAGTCGAGACCATGGGATATAGCCCATCGTCTTGGAGTCATTTTCGTCTTTTTTTCAAATCCTCGTTTTTCATCATTTATGACCATGGCGATGGGCTATAGCCCATGGTCTCGAACGGCATACTATAGCATGCCGTTTTCCATCATTTTTGAGGATTTGAAAAAAAGACGAAAATCACTCCGAGACCATGGGCTATAGCCCATCGTCTCGGAGTCATTTTCGTCTTTTTTTTAAATCCTTGTTTTTCATCATTTATGACCATGGCGATGGGCTATAGCCCATGGTCTCGAACGGCATACTATAGCATGCCGTTTTGCATCATTTTTGAGGATTTGAAAAAAAGACGAAAATCACTCCGAGACCATGGGCTATAGCCCATCGTCTCGGAGTCATTTTCGTCTTTTTTTCAAATCCTTGTTTTTCATCATTTATGACCATGGCGATGGGCTATAGCCCATGGTCTCGAACGGCATACTATAGCATGCCGTTTTCCATCATTTTTGAGGATTTGAAAAAAAGACGAAAATCACTCCGAGACCATGGGCTATAGCCCATCGTCTCGGAGTCATTTTCGTCTTTTTTTCAAATCCTTGTTTTTCATCATTTATGACCATGGCGATGGGCTATAGCCCATGGTCTCGAACGGCATACTATAGCATGCCGTTTTGCAACATTTTTGAGGATTTGAAAAAAAGACGAAAATCACTCCGAGACCATGGGCTATAGCCCATCGTCTCGGAGTAATTTTCGTCTTTTTTTCAAATCCTTGTTTTTCATCATTTATGACCATGGCGATGGGCTATAGCCCATGGTCTCGAACGGCATACTATACCATGCCGTTTTCCATCATTTTTGAGGATTTGAAAAAAAGACGAAAATCACTCCGAGACCATGGGCTATAGCCCATCGTCTCGGAGTAATTTTCGCCTTTTTTTCAAATCCTCGTTTTTCATCATTTATGACCATGGCGATGGGCTATAGCCCATGGTCTCGAACGGCATACTATAGCATGCCGTTTTCCATAATTTTTGAGGATTTGAAAAAAAGACGAAAATCACCCCGAGTCGAGACCATGGGCTATAGCCCATCGTCTTGGAGTCATTTTCGTCTTTTTTTCAAATCCTCGTTTTTCATCATTTATGACCATGGCGATGGGCTATAGCCCATGGTCTCGAACGGCATACTATAGCATGCCGCTTTCCATCATTTTTGAGGATTTGAAAAAAAGACGAAAATCACTCCGAGACCATGGGCTATAGCCCATCGTCTCGGAGTCATTTTCGTCTTTTTTTCAAATCCTCGTTTTTCATCATTTATGACCATGGCGATGGGCTATAGCCCATGGTCTCGAACGGCATACTATAGCATGCCGTTTTCCATCATTTTTGAGGATTTGAAAAAAAGACGACAATGACTCCGAGACCATGGGCTATAGCCCATCGTCTCGGAGTCATTTTCGTCTTTTTTTCAAATCCTCGTTTTTCATCATTTATGACCATGGCGATGGGCTATAGCCCATGGTCTCGAACGGCATACTATAGCATGCCGTTTTCCATCATTTTTAAGGATTTGAAAAAAAGACGAAAATGACCCCGAGTCGAGACCATGGGCTATAGCCCATCGTCTTGGAGTCATTTTCGTCTTTTTTTCAAATCCTCGTTTTTCATAATTTATGACCATGGCGATGGGCTATAGCCCATGGTCTCGAACGGCATACTATAGCATGCCGTTTTCCATCATTTTTAAGGATTTGAAAAAAAGACAAAAATGACTCCGAGACCATGGGCTATAGCCCATCGTCTCGGAGTCATTTTCGTCTTTTTTTCAAATCCTTGTTTTTCATCATTTATGACCATGGCGATGGGCTATAGCCCATGGTCTCGAACGGCATACTATAGCATGCCGTTTTCCATCATTTTTGAGGATTTGAAAAAAAGACGACAATGACTCCGAGACCATGCGCTATAGCCCATCGTCTCGGAGTCATTTTCGTCTTTTTTTCAAATCCTCGTTTTTCATCATTTATGACCATGGCGATGGGCTATAGCCCATGGTCTCGAACGGCATACTATAGCATGCCGTTTTGCATCATTTTTGAGGATTTGAAAAAAAGACGAAAATCACTCCGAGACCATGGGCTATAGCCCATCGTCTCGGAGTCATTTTCGTCTTTTTTTCAAATCCTCGTTTTTCATCATTTATGACCATGGCGATGGGCTATAGCCCATGGTCTCGAACGGCATACTATAGCATGCCGTTTTCCATAATTTTTAAGGATTTGAAAAAAAGACGAAAATGACCCCGAGTCGAGACCATGGGCTATAGCCCATCGTCTTGGAGTCATTTTCGTCTTTTTTTCAAATCCTCGTTTTTCATCATTTATGACCATGGCGATGGGCTATAGCCCATGGTCTCGAACGGCATACTATAGCATGCCGTTTTGCATCATTTTTGAGGATTTGAAAAAAAGACGAAAATCACTCCGAGACCATGGGCTATAGCCCATCGTCTCGGAGTAATTTTCGTCTTTTTTTCAAATCCTCGTTTTTCATCATTTATGACCATGGCGATGGGCTATAGCCCATGGTCTCGAACGGCATACTATAGCATGCCGTTTTCCATAATTTTTGAGGATTTGAAAAAAAGACGAAAATCACCCCGAGTCGAGACCATGGGCTATAGCCCATCGTCTTGGAGTCATTTTCGTCTTTTTTTCAAATCCTCGTTTTTCATCATTTATGACCATGGCGATGGGCTATAGCCCATGGTCTCGAACGGCATACTATAGCATGCCGCTTTCCATCATTTTTGAGGATTTGAAAAAAAGACGAAAATCACTCCGAGACCATGGGCTATAGCCCATCGTCTCGGAGTCATTTTCGTCTTTTTTTCAAATCCTCGTTTTTCATCATTTATGACCATGGCGATGGGCTATAGCCCATGGTCTCGAACGGCATACTATAGCATGCCGTTTTCCATCATTTTTGAGGATTTGAAAAAAAGACGACAATGACTCCGAGACCATGGGCTATAGCCCATCGTCTCGGAGTCATTTTCGTCTTTTTTTCAAATCCTCGTTTTTCATCATTTATGACCATGGCGATGGGCTATAGCCCATGGTCTCGAACGGCATACTATAGCATGCCGTTTTCCATAATTTTTAAGGATTTGAAAAAAAGACGAAAATGACCCCGAGTCGAGACCATGGGCTATAGCCCATCGTCTTGGAGTCATTTTCGTCTTTTTTTCAAATCCTCGTTTTTCATAATTTATGACCATGGCGATGGGCTATAGCCCATGGTCTCGAACGGCATACTATAGCATGCCGTTTTCCATCATTTTTAAGGATTTGAAAAAAAGACAAAAATGACTCCGAGACCATGGGCTATAGCCCATCGTCTCGGAGTCATTTTCGTCTTTTTTTCAAATCCTTGTTTTTCATCATTTATGACCATGGCGATGGGCTATAGCCCATGGTCTCGAACGGCATACTATAGCATGCCGTTTTCCATAATTTTTGAGGATTTGAAAAAAAGACGAAAATCACCCCGAGTCGAGACCATGGGCTATAGCCCATCGTCTTGGAGTCATTTTCGTCTTTTTTTCAAATCCTCGTTTTTCATCATTTATGACCATGGCGATGGGCTATAGCCCATGGTCTCGAACGGCATACTATAGCATGCCGCTTTCCATCATTTTTGAGGATTTGAAAAAAAGACGAAAATCACTCCGAGACCATGGGCTATAGCCCATCGTCTCGGAGTCATTTTCGTCTTTTTTTCAAATCCTCGTTTTTCATCATTTATGACCATGGCGATGGGCTATAGCCCATGGTCTCGAACGGCATACTATAGCATGCCGTTTTCCATCATTTTTGAGGATTTGAAAAAAAGACGACAATGACTCCGAGACCATGGGCTATAGCCCATCGTCTCGGAGTCATTTTCGTCTTTTTTTCAAATCCTCGTTTTTCATCATTTATGACCATGGCGATGGGCTATAGCCCATGGTCTCGAACGGCATACTATAGCATGCCGTTTTGCATCATTTTTGAGGATTTGAAAAAAATACGAAAATCACTCCGAGACCATGGGCTATAGCCCATCGTCTCGGAGTCATTTTCGTATTTTTTTCAAATCCTCGTTTTTCATCATTTATGACCATGGCGATGGGCTATAGCCCATGGTCTCGAACGGCATACTATAGCATGCCGTTTTCCATCATTTTTAAGGATTTGAAAAAAAGACGAAAATGACCCCGAGTCGAGACCATGGGCTATAGCCCATCGTCTTGGAGTCATTTTCGTCTTTTTTTCAAATCCTCGTTTTTCATAATTTATGACCATGGCGATGGGCTATAGCCCATGGTCTCGAACGGCATACACTCCGAGACCATGGGCTATAGCCCATGGTCTCGGAGTGATTTTCGTCTTTTTTTCAAATCCTGAAAAATTATGCAAAACGGAACCATGGTCTCGAACGGCATACTATAGCATGCCGTTTTCCATCATGTTTGAGGATTTGAAAAAAAGACGAAAATCACTCCGAGACCATGGGCTATAGCCCATCGTCTCGGAGTCATTTTCGTATTTTTTTTCAAATCCTTGTTTTTCATCATTTATGACCATGGCGATGGGCTATAGCCCATGGTCTCGAACGGCATACTATAGCATGCCGTTTTGCATCATTTTTGAGGATTTGAAAAAAAGACGAAAATGACCCCGAGTCGAGACCATGGGATATAGCCCATCGTCTTGGAGTCATTTTCGTCTTTTTTTCAAATCCTCGTTTTTCATCATTTATGACCATGGCGATGGGCTATAGCCCATGGTCTCGAACGGCATACTATAGCATGCCGTTTTCCATCATTTTTAAGGATTTGAAAAAAAGACGAAAATGACTCCGAGACCATGGGCTATAGCCCATCGTCTCGAACGGCATACTATAGCATGCCGTTTTGCATCATTTTTGAGGATTTGAAAAAAAGACGAAAATGACCCCGAGTCGAGACCATGGGATATAGCCCATCGTCTTGGAGTCATTTTCGTCTTTTTTTCAAATCCTCGTTTTTCATCATTTATGACCATGGCGATGGGCTATAGCCCATGGTCTCGAACGGCATACTATAGCATGCCGTTTTCCATCATTTTTGAGGATTTGAAAAAAAGACGAAAATCACTCCGAGACCATGGGCTATAGCCCATCGTCTCGGAGTCATTTTCGTCTTTTTTTTAAATCCTTGTTTTTCATCATTTATGACCATGGCGATGGGCTATAGCCCATGGTCTCGAACGGCATACTATAGCATGCCGTTTTGCATCATTTTTGAGGATTTGAAAAAAAGACGAAAATCACTCCGAGACCATGGGCTATAGCCCATCGTCTCGGAGTCATTTTCGTCTTTTTTTCAAATCCTTGTTTTTCATCATTTATGACCATGGCGATGGGCTATAGCCCATGGTCTCGAACGGCATACTATAGCATGCCGTTTTCCATCATTTTTGAGGATTTGAAAAAAAGACGAAAATCACTCCGAGACCATGGGCTATAGCCCATCGTCTCGGAGTCATTTTCGTCTTTTTTTCAAATCCTTGTTTTTCATCATTTATGACCATGGCGATGGGCTATAGCCCATGGTCTCGAACGGCATACTATAGCATGCCGTTTTGCAACATTTTTGAGGATTTGAAAAAAAGACGAAAATCACTCCGAGACCATGGGCTATAGCCCATCGTCTCGGAGTAATTTTCGTCTTTTTTTCAAATCCTTGTTTTTCATCATTTATGACCATTGCGATGGGCTATAGCCCATGGTCTCGAACGGCATACTATACCATGCCGTTTTCCATCATTTTTGAGGATTTGAAAAAAAGACGAAAATCACTCCGAGACCATGGGCTATAGCCCATCGTCTCGGAGTAATTTTCGTCTTTTTTTCAAATCCTCGTTTTTCATCATTTATGACCATGGCGATGGGCTATAGCCCATGGTCTCGAACGGCATACTATAGCATGCCGTTTTCCATAATTTTTGAGGATTTGAAAAAAAGACGAAAATCACCCCGAGTCGAGACCATGGGCTATAGCCCATCGTCTTGGAGTCATTTTCGTCTTTTTTTCAAATCCTCGTTTTTCATCATTTATGACCATGGCGATGGGCTATAGCCCATGGTCTCGAACGGCATACTATAGCATGCCGCTTTCCATCATTTTTGAGGATTTGAAAAAAAGACGAAAATCACTCCGAGACCATGGGCTATAGCCCATCGTCTCGGAGTCATTTTCGTCTTCTTTTCAAATCCTCGTTTTTCATCATTTATGACCATGGCGATGGGCTATAGCCCATGGTCTCGAACGGCATACTATAGCATGCCGTTTTCCATCATTTTTGAGGATTTGAAAAAAAGACGACAATGACTCCGAGACCATGGGCTATAGCCCATCGTCTCGGAGTCATTTTCGTCTTTTTTTCAAATCCTCGTTTTTCATCATTTATGACCATGGCGATGGGCTATAGCCCATGGTCTCGAACGGCATACTATAGCATGCCGTTTTCCATCATTTTTAAGGATTTGAAAAAAAGACGAAAATGACCCCGAGTCGAGACCATGGGCTATAGCCCATCGTCTTGGAGTCATTTTCGTCTTTTTTTCAAATCCTCGTTTTTCATAATTTATGACCATGGCGATGGGCTATAGCCCATGGTCTCGAACGGCATACTATAGCATGCCGTTTTCCATCATTTTTAAGGATTTGAAAAAAAGACAAAAATGACTCCGAGACCATGGGCTATAGCCCATCGTCTCGGAGTCATTTTCGTCTTTTTTTCAAATCCTTGTTTTTCATCATTTATGACCATGGCGATGGGCTATAGCCCATGGTCTCGAACGGCATACTATAGCATGCCGTTTTCCATCATTTTTGAGGATTTGAAAAAAAGACGACAATGACTCCGATACCATGCGCTATAGCCCATCGTCTCGGAGTCATTTTCGTCTTTTTTTCAAATCCTCGTTTTTCATCATTTATGACCATGGCGATGGGCTATAGCCCATGGTCTCGAACGGCATACTATAGCATGCCGTTTTGCATCATTTTTGAGGATTTGAAAAAAAGACGAAAATCACTCCGAGACCATGGGCTATAGCCCATCGTCTCGGAGTCATTTTCGTCTTTTTTTCAAATCCTCGTTTTTCATCATTTATGACCATGGCGATGGGCTATAGCCCATGGTCTCGAACGGCATACTATAGCATGCCGTTTTCCATAATTTTTAAGGATTTGAAAAAAAGACGAAAATGACCCCGAGTCGAGACCATGGGCTATAGCCCATCGTCTTGGAGTCATTTTCGTCTTTTTTTCAAATCCTCGTTTTTCATAATTTATGACCATGGCGATGGGCTATAGCCCATGGTCTCGAACGGCATACTATAGCATGCCGTTTTGCATCATTTTTGAGGATTTGAAAAAAAGACGAAAATCACTCCGAGACCATGGGCTATAGCCCATCGTCTCGGAGTCATTTTCGTCTTTTTTTCAAATCCTCGTTTTTCATCATTTATGACCATGGCGATGGGCTATAGCCCATGGTCTCGAACGGCATACTATAGCATGCCGTTTTGCATCATTTTTGAGGATTTGAAAAAAAGACGAAAATCACTCCGAGACCATGGGCTATAGCCCATCGTCTCGGAGTCATTTTCATCTTTTTTTCAAATCCTTGTTTTTCATCATTTATGACCATGGCGATGGGCTATAGCCCATGGTCTCGAACGGCATACTATAGCATGCCGTTTTCCATAATTTTTGAGGATTTGAAAAAAAGACGAAAATCACCCCGAGTCGAGACCATGGGCTATAGCCCATCGTCTTGGAGTCATTTTCGTCTTTTTTTCAAATCCTCGTTTTTCATCATTTATGACCATGGCGATGGGCTATAGCCCATGGTCTCGAACGGCATACTATACCATGCCGCTTTCCATCATTTTTGAGGATTTGAAAAAAAGACGAAAATCACTCCGAGACCATGGGCTATAGCCCATCGTCTTGGAGTCATTTTCGTCTTTTTTTCAAATCCTCGTTTTTCATAATTTATGACCATGGCGATGGGCTATAGCCCATGGTCTCGAACGGCATACACTCCGAGACCATGGGCTATAGCCCATGGTCTCGGAGTGATTTTCGTCTTTTTTTCAAATCCTCAAAAATGATGCAAAACGGAACCATGGTCTCGAACGGCATACTATAGCATGCCGTTTTCCATCATGTTTGAGGATTTGAAAAAAAGACGAAAATCACTCCGAGACCATGGGCTATAGCCCATCGTCTCGGAGTCATTTTCGTATTTTTTTTCAAATCCTTGTTTTTCATCATTTATGACCATGGCGATGGGCTATAGCCCATGGTCTCGAACGGCATACTATAGCATGCCGTTTTGCATCATTTTTGAGGATTTGAAAAAAAGACGAAAATCACTCCGAGACCATGGGCTATAGCCCATCGTCTCGGAGTCATTTTCGTCTTTTTTTTAAATCCTTGTTTTTCATCATTTATGACCATGGCGATGGGCTTTAGCCCATGGTCTCGAACGGCATACTATAGCATGCCGTTTTGCATCATTTTTGAGGATTTGAAAAAAAGACGAAAATCACTCCGAGACCATGGGCTATAGCCCATCGTCTCGGAGTCATTTTCGTCTTTTTTTCAAATCCTTGTTTTTCATCATTTATGACCATGGCGATGGGCTATAGCCCATGGTCTCGAACGGCATACTATAGCATGCCGTTTTCCATCATTTTTGAGGATTTGAAAAAAAGACGAAAATCACTCCGAGACCATGGGCTATAGCCCATCGTCTCGGAGTCATTTTCGTCTTTTTTTCAAATCCTTGTTTTTCATCATTTATGACCATGGCGATGGGCTATAGCCCATGGTCTCGAACGGCATACTATAGCATGCCGTTTTGCAACATTTTTGAGGATTTGAAAAAAAGACGAAAATCACTCCGAGACCATGGGCTATAGCCCATCGTCTCGGAGTAATTTTCGTCTTTTTTTCAAATCCTTGTTTTTCATCATTTATGACCATGGCGATGGGCTATAGCCCATGGTCTCGAACGGCATACTATACCATGCCGTTTTCCATCATTTTTGAGGATTTGAAAAAAAGACGAAAATCACTCCGAGACCATGGGCTATAGCCCATCGTCTCGGAGTAATTTTCGTCTTTTTTTCAAATCCTCGTTTTTCATCATTTATGACCATGGCGATGGGCTATAGCCCATGGTCTCGAACGGCATACTATAGCATGCCGTTTTCCATAATTTTTGAGGATTTGAAAAAAAGACGAAAATCACCCCGAGTCGAGACCATGGGCTATAGCCCATCGTCTCGGAGTCATTTTCGTCTTTTTTTCAAATCCTCGTTTTTCATCATTTATGACCATGGCGATGGGCTATAGCCCATGGTCTCGAACGGCATACTATAGCATGCCGTTTTCCATCATTTTTAAGGATTTGAAAAAAAGACGAAAATGACCCCGAGTCGAGACCATGGGCTATAGCCCATCGTCTTGGAGTCATTTTCGTCTTTTTTTCAAATCCTCGTTTTTCATAATTTATGACCATGGCGATGGGCTATAGCCCATGGTCTCGAACGGCATACTATACCATGCCGCTTTCCATCATTTTTGAGGATTTGAAAAAAAGACGAAAATCACTCCGAGACCATGGGCTATAGCCCATCGTCTTGGAGTCATTTTCGTCTTTTTTTCAAATCCTCGTTTTTCATAATTTATGACCATGGCGATGGGCTATAGCCCATGGTCTCGAACGGCATACACTCCGAGACCATGGGCTATAGCCCATGGTCTCGGAGTGATTTTCGTCTTTTTTTCAAATCCTCAAAAATGATGCAAAACGGAACCATGGTCTCGAACGGCATACTATAGCATGCCGTTTTCCATCATGTTTGAGGATTTGAAAAAAAGACGAAAATCACTCCGAGACCATGGGCTATAGCCCATCGTCTCGGAGTCATTTTCGTATTTTTTTTTCAAATCCTTGTTTTTCATCATTTATGACCATGGCGATGGGCTATAGCCCATGGTCTCGAACGGCATACTATAGCATGCCGTTTTGCATCATTTTTGAGGATTTGAAAAAAAGACGAAAATCACTCCGAGACCATGGGCTATAGCCCATCGTCTCGGAGTCATTTTCGTCTTTTTTTTAAATCCTTGTTTTTCATCATTTATGACCATGGCGATGGGCTTTAGCCCATGGTCTCGAACGGCATACTATAGCATGCCGTTTTGCATCATTTTTGAGGATTTGAAAAAAAGACGAAAATCACTCCGAGACCATGGGCTATAGCCCATCGTCTCGGAGTCATTTTCGTCTTTTTTTCAAATCCTTGTTTTTCATCATTTATGACCATGGCGATGGGCTATAGCCCATGGTCTCGAACGGCATACTATAGCATGCCGTTTTCCATCATTTTTGAGGATTTGAAAAAAAGACGAAAATCACTCCGAGACCATGGGCTATAGCCCATCGTCTCGGAGTCATTTTCGTCTTTTTTTCAAATCCTTGTTTTTCATCATTTATGACCATGGCGATGGGCTATAGCCCATGGTCTCGAACGGCATACTATAGCATGCCGTTTTGCAACATTTTTGAGGATTTGAAAAAAAGACGAAAATCACTCCGAGACCATGGGCTATAGCCCATCGTCTCGGAGTAATTTTCGTCTTTTTTTCAAATCCTTGTTTTTCATCATTTATGACCATGGCGATGGGCTATAGCCCATGGTCTCGAACGGCATACTATACCATGCCGTTTTCCATCATTTTTGAGGATTTGAAAAAAAGACGAAAATCACTCCGAGACCATGGGCTATAGCCCATCGTCTCGGAGTAATTTTCGTCTTTTTTTCAAATCCTCGTTTTTCATCATTTATGACCATGGCGATGGGCTATAGCCCATGGTCTCGAACGGCATACTATAGCATGCCGTTTTCCATCATTTTTAAGGATTTGAAAAAAAGACGAAAATGACCCCGAGTCGAGACCATGGGCTATAGCCCATCGTCTTGGAGTCATTTTCGTCTTTTTTTCAAATCCTCGTTTTTCATAATTTATGACCATGGCGATGGGCTATAGCCCATGGTCTCGAACGGCATACTATAGCATGCCGTTTTCCATCATTTTTAAGGATTTGAAAAAAAGACGAAAATGACCCCGAGTCGAGACCATGGGCTATAGCCCATCGTCTTGGAGTCATTTTCGTCTTTTTTTCAAATCCTCGTTTTTCATAATTTATGACCATGGCGATGGGCTATAGCCCATGGTCTCGAACGGCATACACTCCGAGACCATGGGCTATAGCCCATGGTCTCGGAGTGATTTTCGTCTTTTTTTCAAATCCTCAAAAATGATGCAAAACGGAACCATGGTCTCGAACGGCATACTATAGCATGCCGTTTTCCATCATGTTTGAGGATTTTAAAAAAAGACGAAAATCACTCCGAGACCATGGGCTATAGCCCATCGTCTCGGAGTCATTTTCGTCTTTTTTTAAAATCCTTGTTTTTCATCATTTATGACCATGGCGATGGGCTATAGCCCATGGTCTCGAACGGCATACTATAGCATGCCGTTTTGCATCATTTTTGAGGATTTGAAAAAAAGACGAAAATCACTCCGAGACCATGGGCTATAGCCCATCGTCTCGGAGTCATTTTCGTCTTTTTTTTAAATCCTTGTTTTTCATCATTTATGACCATGGCGATGGGCTATAGCCCATGGTCTCGAACGGCATACTATAGCATGCCGTTTTGCATCATTTTTGAGGATTTGAAAAAAAGACGAAAATCACTCCGAGACCATGGGCTATAGCCCATCGTCTCGGAGTCATTTTCGTCTTTTTTTTAAATCCTTGTTTTTCATCATTTATGACCATGGCGATGGGCTATAGCCCATGGTCTCGAACGGCATACTATAGCATGCCGTTTTCCATCATTTTTGAGGATTTGAAAAAAAGACGAAAATCACTCCGAGACCATGGGCTATAGCCCATCGTCTCGGAGTCATTTTCGTCTTTTTTTCAAATCCTTGTTTTTCATCATTTATGACCATGGCGATGGGCTATAGCCCATGGTCTCGAACGGCATACTATAGCATGCCGTTTTGCAACATTTTTGAGGATTTGAAAAAAACACGAAAATCACTCCGAGACCATGGGCTATAGCCCATCGTCTCGGAGTAATTTTCGTCTTTTTTCCAAATCCTTGTTTTTCATCATTTATGACCATGGCGATGGGCTATAGCCCATGGTCTCGAACGGCATACTATACCATGCCGTTTTCCATCATTTTTGAGGATTTGAAAAAAAGACGAAAATCACTCCGAGACCATGGGCTATAGCCCATCGTCTCGGAGTAATTTTCGTCTTTTTTTCAAATCCTCGTTTTTCATCATTTATGACCATGGCGATGGGCTATAGCCCATGGTCTCGAACGGCATACTATAGCATGCCGTTTTCCATAATTTTTGAGGATTTGAAAAAAAGACGAAAATCACCCCGAGTCGAGACCATGGGCTATAGCCCATCGTCTTGGAGTCATTTTCGTCTTTTTTTCAAATCCTCGTTTTTCATCATTTATGACCATGGCGATGGGCTATAGCCCATGGTCTCGAACGGCATACTATAGCATGCCGCTTTCCATCATTTTTGAGGATTTGAAAAAAAGACGAAAATCACTCCGAGACCATGGGCTATAGCCCATCGTCTCGGAGTCATTTTCGTCTTTTTTTCAAATCCTCGTTTTTCATCATTTATGACCATGGCGATGGGCTATAGCCCATGGTCTCGAACGGCATACTATAGCATGCCGTTTTCCATCATTTTTGAGGATTTGAAAAAAAGACGACAATGACTCCGAGACCATGGGCTATAGCCCATCGTCTCGGAGTCATTTTCGTCTTTTTTTCAAATCCTCGTTTTTCATAATTTATGACCATGGCGATGGGCTATAGCCCATGGTCTCGAACGGCATACTATAGCATGCCGTTTTGCATCATTTTTGAGGATTTGAAAAAAAGACGAAAATCACTCCGAGACCATGGGCTATAGCCCATCGTCTCGGAGTCATTTTCGTCTTTTTTTCAAATCCTCGTTTTTCATCATTTATGACCATGGCGATGGGCTATAGCCCATGGTCTCGAACGGCATACTATAGCATGCCGTTTTGCATCATTTTTGAGGATTTGAAAAAAAGACGAAAATCACTCCGAGACCATGGGCTATAGCCCATCGTCTCGGAGTCATTTTCGTCTTTTTTTCAAATCCTTGTTTTTCATCATTTATGACCATGGCGATGGGCTATAGCCCATGGTCTCGAACGGCATACTATAGCATGCCGTTTTCCATAATTTTTGAGGATTTGAAAAAAAGACGAAAATCACCCCGAGTCGAGACCATGGGCTATAGCCCATCGTCTTGGAGTCATTTTCGTCTTTTTTTCAAATCCTCGTTTTTCATAATTTATGACCATGGCGATGGGCTATAGCCCATGGTCTCGAACGGCATACACTCCGAGACCATGGGCTATAGCCCATGGTCTCGGAGTGATTTTCGTCTTTTTTTCAAATCCTCAAAAATGATGCAAAACGGAACCATGGTCTCGAACGGCATACTATAGCATGCCGTTTTCCATCATGTTTGAGGATTTGAAAAAAAGACGAAAATCACTCCGAGACCATGGGCTATAGCCCATCGTCTCGGAGTAATTTTCGTCTTTTTTCCAAATCCTTGTTTTTCATCATTTATGACCATGGCGATGGGCTATAGCCCATGGTCTCGAACGGCATACTATACCATGCCGTTTTCCATCATTTTTGAGGATTTGAAAAAAAGACGAAAATCACTCCGAGACCATGGGCTATAGCCCATCGTCTCGGAGTCATTTTCGTCTTTTTTTCAAATCCTTGTTTTTCATCATTTATGACCATGGCGATGGGCTATAGCCCATGGTCTCGAACGGCATACTATAGCATGCCGTTTTCCATAATTTTTGAGGATTTGAAAAAAAGACGAAAATCACCCCGAGTCGAGACCATGGGCTATAGCCCATCGTCTTGGAGTCATTTTCGTCTTTTTTTCAAATCCTCGTTTTTCATAATTTATGACCATGGCGATGGGCTATAGCCCATGGTCTCGAACGGCATACACTCCGAGACCATGGGCTATAGCCCATGGTCTCGGAGTGATTTTCGTCTTTTTTTCAAATCCTCAAAAATGATGCAAAACGGAACCATGGTCTCGAACGGCATACTATAGCATGCCGTTTTCCATCATGTTTGAGGATTTGAAAAAAAGACGAAAATCACTCCGAGACCATGGGCTATAGCCCATCGTCTCGGAGTAATTTTCGTCTTTTTTCCAAATCCTTGTTTTTCATCATTTATGACCATGGCGATGGGCTATAGCCCATGGTCTCGAACGGCATACTATACCATGCCGTTTTCCATCATTTTTGAGGATTTGAAAAAAAGACGAAAATCACTCCGAGACCATGGGCTAAAGCCCATCGTCTCGGAGTAATTTTCGTCTTTTTTTCAAATCCTCGTTTTTCATCATTTATGACCATGGCGATGGGCTATAGCCCATGGTCTCGAACGGCATACTATAGCATGCCGTTTTCCATAATTTTTGAGGATTTGAAAAAAAGACGAAAATCACCCCGAGTCGAGACCATGGGCTATAGCCCATCGTCTTGGAGTCATTTTCGTCTTTTTTTCAAATCCTCGTTTTTCATCATTTATGACCATGGCGATGGGCTATAGCCCATGGTCTCGAACGGCATACTATAGCATGCCGCTTTCCATCATTTTTGAGGATTTGAAAAAAAGACGAAAATCACTCCGAGACCATGGGCTATAGCCCATCGTCTCGGAGTCATTTTCGTCTTTTTTTCAAATCCTCGTTTTTCATCATTTATGACCATGGCGATGGGCTATAGCCCATGGTCTCGAACGGCATACTATAGCATGCCGTTTTCCATCATTTTTGAGGATTTGAAAAAAAGACGACAATGACTCCGAGACCATGGGCTATAGCCCATCGTCTCGGAGTCATTTTCGTCTTTTTTTCAAATCCTCGTTTTTCATAATTTATGACCATGGCGATGGGCTATAGCCCATGGTCTCGAACGGCATACTATAGCATGCCGTTTTGCATCATTTTTGAGGATTTGAAAAAAAGACGAAAATCACTCCGAGACCATGGGCTATAGCCCATCGTCTCGGAGTCATTTTCGTCTTTTTTTCAAATCCTCGTTTTTCATCATTTATGACCATGGCGATGGGCTATAGCCCATGGTCTCGAACGGCATACTATAGCATGCCGTTTTGCATCATTTTTGAGGATTTGAAAAAAAGACGAAAATCACTCCGAGACCATGGGCTATAGCCCATCGTCTCGGAGTCATTTTCGTCTTTTTTTCAAATCCTTGTTTTTCATCATTTATGACCATGGCGATGGGCTATAGCCCATGGTCTCGAACGGCATGCTATAGCATGCCGTTTTCACTATGGTCACTATGGTCACCATGGTCACTTCGAGACCATGGGCTATAGCCCATCGTCTTGGAGTCATTTTCGTCTTTTTTTCAAATCCTCGTTTTTCATAATTTATGACCATGGCGATGGGCTATAGCCCATGGTCTCGAACGGCATACACTCCGAGACCATGGGCTATAGCCCATGGTCTCGGAGTGATTTTCGTCTTTTTTTCAAATCCTCAAAAATGATGCAAAACGGAACCATGGTCTCGAACGGCATACTATAGCATGCCGTTTTCCATCATGTTTGAGGATTTGAAAAAAAGACGAAAATCACTCCGAGACCATGGGCTATAGCCCATCGTCTCGGAGTCATTTTCGTATTTTTTTTCAAATCCTTGTTTTTCATCATTTATGACCATGGCGATGGGCTATAGCCCATGGTCTCGAACGGCATACTATAGCATGCCGTTTTGCATCATTTTTGAGGATTTGAAAAAAAGACGAAAATCACTCCGAGACCATGGGCTATAGCCCATCGTCTCGGAGTCATTTTCGTCTTTTTTTTAAATCCTTGTTTTTCATCATTTATGACCATGGCGATGGGCTATAGCCCATGGTCTCGAACGGCATACTATAGCATGCCGTTTTGCATCATTTTTGAGGATTTGAAAAAAAGACGAAAATCACTCCGAGACCATGGAGTGGACCATGGAGTCTCGGAGTCATTTTCGTCTTTTTTTCAAATCCTTGTTTTTCATCATTTATGACCATGGCGATGGGCTATAGCCCATGGTCTCGAACGGCATACTATAGCATGCCGTTTTGCATCATTTTTGAGGATTTGAAAAAAAGACGAAAATCACTCCGAGACCATGGGCTATAGCCCATCGTCTCGGAGTCATTTTCGTCTTTTTTTCAAATCCTTGTTTTTCATCATTTATGACCATGGCGATGGGCTATAGCCCATGGTCTCGAACGGCATACTATAGCATGCCGTTTTCCATCATTTTTGAGGATTTGAAAAAAAGACGAAAATCACTCCGAGACCATGGGCTATAGCCCATCGTCTCGGAGTCATTTTCGTCTTTTTTTCAAATCCTTGTTTTTCATCATTTATGACCATGGCGATGGGCTATAGCCCATGGTCTCGAACGGCATACTATAGCATGCCGTTTTGCATCATTTTTGAGGATTTGAAAAAAAGACGAAAATCACTCCGAGACCATGGGCTATAGCCCATCGTCTCGGAGTCATTTTCGTCTTTTTTTTAAATCCTTGTTTTTCATCATTTATGACCATGGCGATGGGCTATAGCCCATGGTCTCGAACGGCATACTATAGCATGCCGTTTTGCATCATTTTTGAGGATTTGAAAAAAAGACGAAAATCACTCCGAGACCATGGAGTGGACCATGGAGTCTCGGAGTCATTTTCGTCTTTTTTTCAAATCCTTGTTTTTCATCATTTATGACCATGGCGATGGGCTATAGCCCATGGTCTCGAACGGCATACTATAGCATGCCGTTTTGCATCATTTTTGAGGATTTGAAAAAAAGACGAAAATCACTCCGAGACCATGGGCTATAGCCCATCGTCTCGGAGTCATTTTCGTCTTTTTTTCAAATCCTTGTTTTTCATCATTTATGACCATGGCGATGGGCTATAGCCCATGGTCTCGAACGGCATACTATAGCATGCCGTTTTCCATCATTTTTGAGGATTTGAAAAAAAGACGAAAATCACTCCGAGACCATGGGCTATAGCCCATCGTCTCGGAGTCATTTTCGTCTTTTTTTCAAATCCTTGTTTTTCATCATTTATGACCATGGCGATGGGCTATAGCCCATGGTCTCGAACGGCATACTATAGCATGCCGTTTTGCAACATTTTTGAGGATTTGAAAAAAAGACGAAAATCACTCCGAGACCATGGGCTATAGCCCATCGTCTCGGAGTAATTTTCGTCTTTTTTCCAAATCCTTGTTTTTCATCATTTATGACCATGGCGATGGGCTATAGCCCATGGTCTCGAACGGCATACTATAGCATGCCGTTTTCCATAATTTTTGAGGATTTGAAAAAAAGACGAAAATCACCCCGAGTCGAGACCATGGGCTATAGCCCATCGTCTTGGAGTAATTTTCGTCTTTTTTTCAAATCCTCGTTTTTCATCATTTATGACCATGGCGATGGGCTATAGCCCATGGTCTCGAACGGCATACTATAGCATGCCGCTTTCCATCATTTTTGAGGATTTGAAAAAAAGACGAAAATCACTCCGAGACCATGGGCTATAGCCCATCGTCTCGGAGTCATTTTCGTCTTTTTTTCAAATCCTCGTTTTTCATCATTTATGACCATGGCGATGGGCTATAGCCCATGGTCTCGAACGGCATACTATAGCATGCCGTTTTCCATCATTTTTGAGGATTTGAAAAAAAGACGACAATGACTCCGAGACCATGGGCTATAGCCCATCGTCTCGGAGTCATTTTCGTCTTTTTTTCAAATCCTCGTTTTTCATAATTTATGACCATGGCGATGGGCTATAGCCCATGGTCTCGAACGGCATACTATAGCATGCCGTTTTGCATCATTTTTGAGGATTTGAAAAAAAGACGAAAATCACTCCGAGACCATGGGCTATAGCCCATCGTCTCGGAGTCATTTTCGTCTTTTTTTCAAATCCTCGTTTTTCATCATTTATGACCATGGCGATGGGCTATAGCCCATGGTCTCGAACGGCATACTATAGCATGCCGTTTTGCATCATTTTTGAGGATTTGAAAAAAAGACGAAAATCACTCCGAGACCATGGGCTATAGCCCATCGTCTCGGAGTCATTTTCGTCTTTTTTTCAAATCCTTGTTTTTCATCATTTATGACCATGGCGATGGGCTATAGCCCATGGTCTCGAACGGCATACTATAGCATGCCGTTTTCCATAATTTTTGAGGATTTGAAAAAAAGACGAAAATCACCCCGAGTCGAGACCATGGGCTATAGCCCATCGTCTTGTAGTCATTTTCGTCTTTTTTTCAAATCCTCGTTTTTCATAATTTATGACCATGGCGATGGGCTATAGCCCATGGTCTCGAACGGCATACACTCCGAGACCATGGGCTATAGCCCATGGTCTCGGAGTGATTTTCGTCTTTTTTTCAAATCCTCAAAAATGATGCAAAACGGAACCATGGTCTCGAACGGCATACTATAGCATGCCGTTTTCCATCATGTTTGAGGATTTGAAAAAAAGACGAAAATCACTCCGAGACCATGGGCTATAGCCCATCGTCTCGGAGTCATTTTCGTATTTTTTTTCAAATCCTTGTTTTTCATCATTTATGACCATGGCGATGGGCTATAGCCCATGGTCTCGAACGGCATACTATAGCATGCCGTTTTCCATCATTTTTGAGGATTTGAAAAAAAGACGAAAATCACTCCGAGACCATGGGCTATAGCCCATCGTCTCGGAGTCATTTTCGTCTTTTTTTCAAATCCTTGTTTTTCATCATTTATGACCATGGCAATGGGCTATAGCCCATGGTCTCGAACGGCATACTATAGCATGCCGTTTTGCAACATTTTTGAGGATTTGAAAAAAAGACGAAAATCACTCCGAGACCATGGGCTATAGCCCATCGTCTCGGAGTAATTTTCGTCTTTTTTTCAAATCCTTGTTTTTCATCATTTATGACCATGGCGATGGGCTATAGCCCATGGTCTCGAACGGCATACTATACCATGCCGTTTTCCATCATTTTTGAGGATTTGAAAAAAAGACGAAAATCACTCCGAGACCATGGGCTATAGCCCATCGTCTCGGAGTAATTTTCGTCTTTTTTTCAAATCCTCGTTTTTCATCATTTATGACCATGGCGATGGGCTATAGCCCATGGTCTCGAACGGCATACTATAGCATGCCGTTTTCCATAATTTTTGAGGATTTGAAAAAAAGACGAAAATCACCCCGAGTCGAGACCATGGGCTATAGCCCATCGTCTTGGAGTCATTTTCGTCTTTTTTTCAAATCCTCGTTTTTCATCATTTATGACCATGGCGATGGGCTATAGCCCATGGTCTCGAACGGCATACTATAGCATGCCGTTTTCCATCATTTTTAAGGATTTGAAAAAAAGACGAAAATGACTCCGAGACCATGGGCTATAGCCCATCGTCTCGGAGTCATTTTCGTCTTTTTTTCAAATCCTTGTTTTTCATCATTTATGACCATGGCGATGGGCTATAGCCCATGGTCTCGAACGGCATACTATAGCATGCCGTTTTGCATCATTTTTGAGGATTTGAAAAAAAGACGAAAATCACTCCGAGACCATGGGCTATAGCCCATCGTCTCGGAGTCATTTTCGTCTTTTTTTTAAATCCTTGTTTTTCATCATTTATGACCATGGCGATGGGCTATAGCCCATGGTCTCGAACGGCATACTATAGCATGCCGTTTTGCATCATTTTTGAGGATTTGAAAAAAAGACGAAAATCACTCCGAGACCATGGGCCAGAGCCCATCGTCTCGGAGTCATTTTCGTCTTTTTTTCAAATCCTTGTTTTTCATCATTTATGACCATGGCGATGGGCTATAGCCCATGGTCTCGAACGGCATACTATAGCATGCCGTTTTCCATCATTTTTGAGGATTTGAAAAAAAGACGAAAATGACCCCGAGTCGAGACCATGGGCTATAGCCCATCGTCTTGGGAGTCATTTTCGTCTTTTTTTCAAATCCTCGTTTTTCATAATTTATGACCATGGCGATGGGCTATAGCCCATGGTCTCGAACGGCATACACTCCGAGACCATGGGCTATAGCCCATGGTCTCGGAGTGATTTTCGTCTTTTTTTCAAATCCTCAAAAATGATGCAAAACGGAACCATGGTCTCGAACGGCATACTATAGCATGCCGTTTTCCATCATGTTTGAGGATTTGAAAAAAAGACGAAAATCACTCCGAGACCATGGGCTATAGCCCATCGTCTCGGAGTCATTTTCGTATTTTTTTTCAAATCCTTGTTTTTCATCATTTATGACCATGGCGATGGGCTATAGCCCATGGTCTCGAACGGCATACTATAGCATGCCGTTTTGCATCATTTTTGAGGATTTGAAAAAAAGACGAAAATGACCCCGAGTCGAGACCATGGGATATAGCCCATCGTCTTGGAGTCATTTTCGTCTTTTTTTCAAATCCTCGTTTTTCATAATTTATGACCATGGCGATGGGCTATAGCCCATGGTCTCGAACGGCATACTATAGCATGCCGTTTTCCATCATTTTTGAGGATTTGAAAAAAATCACTCCGAGACCATGGGCTATAGCCCATCGTCTCGGAGTCATTTTCGTCTTTTTTTCAAATCCTCGTTTTTCATCATTTATGACCATGGCGATGGGCTATAGCCCATGGTCTCGAACGGCATACTATAGCATGCCGTTTTCCATCATTTTTGAGGATTTGAAAAAAAGACAACAATGACTCCGAGACCATGGGCTATAGCCCATCGTCTCGGAGTCATTTTCGTCTTTTTTTCAAATCCTCGTTTTTCATCATTTATGACCATGGCGATGGGCTATAGCCCATGGTCTCGAACGGCATACTATAGCATGCCGTTTTCCATCATTTTTGAGGATTTGAAAAAAAGACGAAAATCACTCCGAGACCATGGGCTATAGCCCATCGTCTCGGAGTCATTTTCGTATATTTTTTCAAATCCTTGTTTTTCATCATTTATGACCATGGCGATGGGCTATAGCCCATGGTCTCGAACGGCATACTATAGCATGCCGTTTTGCATCATTTTTGAGGATTTGAAAAAAAGACGAAAATCACTCCGAGACCATGGGCTATAGCCCATCGTCTCGGAGTCATTTTCGTCTTTTTTTCAAATCCTTGTTTTTCATCATTTATGACCATGGCGATGGGCTATAGCCCATGGTCTCGAACGGCATGCTATAGTATTCCGTTTTGCATAATTTTTGAGGATTTGAAAAAAAGACGAAAATCACTCCGAGACCATAAGCTATAGCCCATCGTCTCGGAGTCATTTTCGTCTTTTTTTCAAATCCTCGTTTTTCATCATTTATGACCATGGCGATGGGCTATAGCCCATGGTCTCGAACGGCATGCTATAGTATTCCGTTTTCCATCATTTTTGAGGATTTGAAAAAAAGACGAAAATGACTCCGAGACGATGGGCTATAGCCCATGGTCTCGGAGTCATTTTCGTCTTTTTTTCAAATCCTTGTTTTTCATCATTTATGACCATGGCGATGGGCTATAGCCCATGGTCTCGAACGGCATACTATAGCATGCCGTTTTTCATCATTTTTGAGGATTTGAAAAAAAGACGAAAATTACTCCGAGACCATGGGCTATAGCCCATCGTCTCGGAGTCATTTTCGACTTTTTTTCAAATCCTTGTTTTTCATCATTTATGACCATGGCGATGGGCTATAGCCCATGGTCTCGAACGGCATACTATAGCATGCCGTTTTTCATCATTTTTGAGGATTTGAAAAAAAGACGAAAATTACTCCGAGACCATGGGCTATAACCCATCGTCTCGGAGTCATTTTCGACTTTTTTTCAAATCCTCGTTTTTCATCATTTATGACCATGGCGATGGGCTATAGCCCATGGTCTCGAACGGCATACTATAGCATGCCGTTTTGCATCATTTTTGAGGATTTGAAAAAAAGACGAAAATCACTCCGAGACCATGGGCTATAGCCCATCGTATCGGAGTCATTTTCGTCTTTTTTTCATCATTTATGACCATGGCGATGGGCTATAGCCCATGGTCTCGAACGGCATACTATAGCATGCCGTTTTGCATCATTTTTAAGGATTTGAAAAAAAGACGAAAATGACTCCGAGACCATGGGCTATAGCCCATCGTCTCGGAGTCATTTTCGTCTTTTTTTCAAATCCTTGTTTTTCATCATTTATGACCATGGCGATGGGCTATAGTCCATGGTCTCGAACGGCATACTATAGCATGCCGTTTTCCATCATTTTTGAGGATTTGAAAAAAAGACGAAAATCACTCCGAGACCATGGGCTATAGCCCATCGTCTCGGAGTCATTTTCGTCTTTTTTTCAAATCCTTGTTTTTCATCATTTATGACCATGGCGATGGGCTATAGCCCATGGTCTCGAACGGCATACTATAGCATGCCGTTTTGCAACATTTTTGAGGATTTGAAAAAAAGACGAAAATCACTCCGAGACCATGGGCTATAGCCCATGGTCTCGGAGTAATTTTCGTCTTTTTTTCAAATCCTTGTTTTTCATCATTTATGACCATGGCGATGGGCTATAGCCCATGGTCTCGAACGGCATACTATACCATGCCGTTTTCCATCATTTTTGAGGATTTGAAAAAAAGACGAAAATCACTCCGAGACCATGGGCTATAGCCCATCGTCTCGGAGTCATTTTCGTCTTTTTTTCAAATCCTCGTTTTTCATCATTTATGTCCATGGCGATGGGCTATAGCCCAAGGTCTCGAACGGCATACTATAGCATGCCGTTTTTCATCATTTTTGAGGATTTGAAAAAAAGACGAAAATTACTCCGAGACCATGGGCTATAGCCCATCGTCTCGGAGTCATTTTCGTCTTTTTTTCATCATTTATGACCATGGCGATGGGCTATAGCCCATGGTCTCGAACGGCATACTATAGCATGCCGTTTTCCATCATTTTTAAGGATTTGAAAAAAAGACGAAAATGACTCCGAGACCATGGGCTATAGCCCATCGTCTCGGAGTCATTTTCGTCTTTTTTTCAAATCCTTGTTTTTCATCATTTATGACCATGGCGATGGGCTATAGCCCATGGTCTCGAACGGCATACTATAGCATGCCGTTTTGCATCATTTTTGAGGATTTGAAAAAAAGACGAAAATCACTCCGAGACCATGGGCTATAGCCCATCGTCTCGGAGTCATTTTCGTCTTTTTTTCAAATCCTTGTTTTTCATAATTTATGACCATGGCGATGGGCTATAGCCCATGGTCTCGAACGGCATACTATAGCATGCCGTTTTGCAACATTTTTGAGGATTTGAAAAAAAGACGAAAATCACTCCGAGACCATGGGCTATAGCCCATCGTCTCGGAGTAATTTTCGTCTTTTTTTCAAATCCTTGTTTTTCATCATTTATGACCATGGCGATGGGCTATAGCCCATGGTCTCGAACGGCATACTATACCATGCCGTTTTCCATCATTTTTGAGGATTTGAAAAAAAGACGAAAATCACTCCGAGACCATGGGCTATAGCCCATCGTCTCGGAGTCATTTTCGTCTTTTTTTCAAATCCTCGTTTTTCATCATTTATGACCATGGCGATGGGCTATAGCCCATGGTCTCGAACGGCATACTATAGCATGCCGTTTTTCATCATTTTTGAGGATTTGAAAAAAAGACGAAAATTACTCCGAGACCATGGGCTATAGCCCATCGTCTCGGAGTCATTTTCGTCTTTTGGCCTTTGTTCATCATTTATGACCATGGCGATGGGCTATAGCCCATGGTCTCGAACGGCATACTATAGCATGCCGTTTTCCATCATTTTTAAGGATTTGAAAAAAAGACGAAAATGACTCCGAGACCATGGGCTATAGCCCATCGTCTCGGAGTCATTTTCGTCTTTTTTTCAAATCCTTGTTTTTCATCATTTATGACCATGGCGATGGGCTATAGCCCATGGTCTCGAACGGCATACTATAGCATGCCGTTTTGCAACATTTTTGAGGATTTGAAAAAAAGACGAAAATCACTCCGAGACCATGGGCTATAGCCCATGGTCTCGGAGTAATTTTCGACTTTTTTTCAAATCCTTGTTTTTCATCATTTATGACCATGGCGATGGGCTATAGCCCATGGTCTCGAACGGCATACTATACCATGCCGTTTTCCATCATTTTTGAGGATTTGAAAAAAAGACGAAAATCACTCCGAGACCATGGGCTATAGCCCATCGTCTCGGAGTCATTTTCGTCTTTTTTTCAAATCCTCGTTTTTCATCATTTATGTCCATGGCGATGGGCTATAGCCCAAGGTCTCGAACGGCATACTATAGCATGCCGTTTTTCATCATTTTTGAGGATTTGAAAAAAAGACGAAAATTACTCCGAGACCATGGGCTATAGCCCATCGTCTCGGAGTCATTTTCGTCTTTTTTTCATCATTTATGACCATGGCGATGGGCTATAGCCCATGGTCTCGAACGGCATACTATAGCATGCCGTTTTCCATCATTTTTAAGGATTTGAAAAAAAGACGAAAATGACTCCGAGACCATGGGCTATAGCCCATCGTCTCGGAGTCATTTTCGTCTTTTTTTCAAATCCTTGTTTTTCATCATTTATGACCATGGCGATGGGCTATAGCCCATGGTCTCGAACGGCATACTATAGCATGCCGTTTTGCATCATTTTTGAGGATTTGAAAAAAAGACGAAAATCACTCCGAGACCATGGGCTATAGCCCATCGTCTCGGAGTCATTTTCGTCTTTTTTTCAAATCCTTGTTTTTCATAATTTATGACCATGGCGATGGGCTATAGCCCATGGTCTCGAACGGCATACTATAGCATGCCGTTTTGCAACATTTTTGAGGATTTGAAAAAAAGACGAAAATCACTCCGAGACCATGGGCTATAGCCCATCGTCTCGGAGTAATTTTCGACTTTTTTTCAAATCCTTGTTTTTCATCATTTATGACCATGGCGATGGGCTATAGCCCATGGTCTCGAACGGCATACTATACCATGCCGTTTTCCATCATTTTTGAGGATTTGAAAAAAAGACGAAAATCACTCCGAGACCATGGGCTATAGCCCATCGTCTCGGAGTCATTTTCGTCTTTTTTTCAAATCCTCGTTTTTCATCATTTATGACCATGGCGATGGGCTATAGCCCATGGTCTCGAACGGCATACTATAGCATGCCGTTTTTCATCATTTTTGAGGATTTGAAAAAAAGACGAAAATTACTCCGAGACCATGGGCTATAGCCCATCGTCTCGGAGTCATTTTCGTCTTTTTTTCATCATTTATGACCATGGCGATGGGCTATAGCCCATGGTCTCGAACGGCATACTATAGCATGCCGTTTTCCATCATTTTTAAGGATTTGAAAAAAAGACGAAAATGACTCCGAGACCATGGGCTATAGCCCATCGTCTCGGAGTCATTTTCGTCTTTTTTTCAAATCCTTGTTTTTCATCATTTATGACCATGGCGATGGGCTATAGCCCATGGTCTCGAACGGCATACTATAGCATGCCGTTTTGCATCATTTTTGAGGATTTGAAAAAAAGACGAAAATCACTCCGAGACCATGGGCTATAGCCCATCGTCTCGGAGTCATTTTCGTCTTTTTTTCAAATCCTTGTTTTTCATCATTTATGACCATGGCGATGGGCTATAGCCCATGGTCTCGAACGGCATGCTATAGTATTCCGTTTTGCATCATTTTTGAGGATTTGAAAAAAAGACGAAAATCACTCCGAGACCATAAGCTATAGCCCATCGTCTCGGAGTCATTTTCGTCTTTTTTTCAAATCCTCGTTTTTCATCATTTATGACCATGGCGATGGGCTATAGCCCATGGTCTCGAACGGCATAGGCTACTATAGCATGCCGTTTTCCATCATTTTTGAGGATTTGAAAAAAAGACGAAAATGACTCCGAGACGATGGGCTATAGCCCATGGTCTCGGAGTCATTTTCGTCTTTTTTTCAAATCCTTGTTTTTCATCATTTATGACCATGGCGATGGGCTATAGCCCATGGTCTCGAACGGCATACTATAGCATGCCGTTTTCCATCATTTTTGAGGATTTGAAAAAAAGACGAAAATGACTCCGAGACGATGGGCTATAGCCCATGGTCTCGGAGTCATTTTCGTCTTTTTTTCAAATCCTCGTTTTTCATCATTTATGACCATGGCGATGGGCTATAGCCCATGGTCTCGAACGGCATACTATAGCATGCCGTTTTTCATCATTTTTGAGGATTTGAAAAAAAGACGAAAATTACTCCGAGACCATGGGCTATAGCCCATCGTCTCGGAGTCATTTTCGTCTTTTTTTCATCATTTATGACCATGGCGATGGGCTATAGCCCATGGTCTCGAACGGCATACTATAGCATGCCGTTTTCCATCATTTTTAAGGATTTGAAAAAAAGACGAAAATGACTCCGAGACCATGGGCTATAGCCCATCGTCTCGGAGTCATTTTCGTCTTTTTTTCAAATCCTTGTTTTTCATCATTTATGACCATGGCGATGGGCTATAGCCCATGGTCTCGAACGGCATACTATAGCATGCCGTTTTGCATCATTTTTGAGGATTTGAAAAAAAGACGAAAATCACTCCGAGACCATGGGCTATAGCCCATCGTCTCGGAGTCATTTTCGTCTTTTTTTCAAATCCTTGTTTTTCATAATTTATGACCATGGCGATGGGCTATAGCCCATGGTCTCGAACGGCATACTATAGCATGCCGTTTTGCAACATTTTTGAGGATTTGAAAAAAAGACGAAAATCACTCCGAGACCATGGGCTATAGCCCATCGTCTCGGAGTAATTTTCGACTTTTTTTCAAATCCTTGTTTTTCATCATTTATGACCATGGCGATGGGCTATAGCCCATGGTCTCGAACGGCATACTATACCATGCCGTTTTCCATCATTTTTGAGGATTTGAAAAAAAGACGAAAATCACTCCGAGACCATGGGCTATAGCCCATCGTCTCGGAGTCATTTTCGTCTTTTTTTCAAATCCTCGTTTTTCATCATTTATGACCATGGCGATGGGCTATAGCCCATGGTCTCGAACGGCATACTATAGCATGCCGTTTTTCATCATTTTTGAGGATTTGAAAAAAAGACGAAAATTACTCCGAGACCATGGGCTATAGCCCATCGTCTCGGAGTCATTTTCGTCTTTTTTTCATCATTTATGACCATGGCGATGGGCTATAGCCCATGGTCTCGAACGGCATACTATAGCATGCCGTTTTCCATCATTTTTAAGGATTTGAAAAAAAGACGAAAATGACTCCGAGACCATGGGCTATAGCCCATCGTCTCGGAGTCATTTTCGTCTTTTTTTCAAATCCTTGTTTTTCATCATTTATGACCATGGCGATGGGCTATAGCCCATGGTCTCGAACGGCATACTATAGCATGCCGTTTTGCATCATTTTTGAGGATTTGAAAAAAAGACGAAAATCACTCCGAGACCATGGGCTATAGCCCATCGTCTCGGAGTCATTTTCGTCTTTTTTTCAAATCCTTGTTTTTCATCATTTATGACCATGGCGATGGGCTATAGCCCATGGTCTCGAACGGCATGCTATAGTATTCCGTTTTGCATCATTTTTGAGGATTTGAAAAAAAGACGAAAATCACTCCGAGACCATAAGCTATAGCCCATCGTCTCGGAGTCATTTTCGTCTTTTTTTCAAATCCTCGTTTTTCATCATTTATGACCATGGCGATGGGCTATAGCCCATGGTCTCGAACGGCATAGGCTACTATAGCATGCCGTTTTCCATCATTTTTGAGGATTTGAAAAAAAGACGAAAATGACTCCGAGACGATGGGCTATAGCCCATGGTCTCGGAGTCATTTTCGTCTTTTTTTCAAATCCTTGTTTTTCATCATTTATGACCATGGCGATGGGCTATAGCCCATGGTCTCGAACGGCATACTATAGCATGCCGTTTTCCATCATTTTTGAGGATTTGAAAAAAAGACGAAAATGACTCCGAGACGATGGGCTATAGCCCATGGTCTCGGAGTCATTTTCGTCTTTTTTTCAAATCCTCGTTTTTCATCATTTATGACCATGGCGATGGGCTATAGCCCATGGTCTCGAACGGCATACTATAGCATGCCGTTTTTCATCATTTTTGAGGATTTGAAAAAAAGACGAAAATTACTCCGAGACCATGGGCTATAGCCCATCGTCTCGGAGTCATTTTCGACTTTTTTTCAAATCCTCGTTTTTCATCATTTATGACCATGGCGATGGGCTATAGCCCATGGTCTCGAACGGCATACTATAGCATGCCGTTTTTCATCATTTTTGAGGATTTGAAAAAAAGACGAAAATTACTCCGAGACCATGGGCTATAGCCCATCGTCTCGGAGTCATTTTCGACTTTTTTTCAAATCCTCGTTTTTCATCATTTATGACCATGGCGATGGGCTATAGCCCATGGTCTCGAACGGCATACTATAGCATGCCGTTTTGCATCATTTTTGAGGATTTGAAAAAAAGACGAAAATCACTCCGAGACCATGGGCTATAGCCCATCGTATCGGAGTCATTTTCGTCTTTTTTTCATCATTTATGACCATGGCGATGGGCTATAGCCCATGGTCTCGAACGGCATACTATAGCATGCCGTTTTCCATCATTTTTAAGGATTTGAAAAAAAGACGAAAATGACTCCGAGACCATGGGCTATAGCCCATCGTCTCGGAGTCATTTTCGTCTTTTTTTCAAATCCTTGTTTTTCATCATTTATGACCATGGCGATGGGCTATAGCCCATGGTCTCGAACGGCATACTATAGCATGCCGTTTTGCATCATTTTTGAGGATTTGAAAAAAAGACGAAAATCACTCCGAGACCATGGGCTATAGCCCATCGTCTCGGAGTCATTTTCGTCTTTTTTTCAAATCCTTGTTTTTCATCATTTATGACCATGGCGATGGGCTATAGCCCATGGTCTCGAACGGCATACTATAGCATGCCGTTTTGCATCATTTTTGAGGATTTGAAAAAAAGACGAAAATCACTCCGAGACCATGGGCTATAGCCCATCGTCTCGGAGTCATTTTCGTCTTTTTTTTCAAATCCTTGTTTTTCATCATTTATGACCATGGCGATGGGCTATAGTCCATGGTCTCGAACGGCATACTATAGCATGCCGTTTTCCATCATTTTTGAGGATTTGAAAAAAAGACGAAAATCACTCCGAGACCATGGGCTATAGCCCATCGTCTCGGAGTCATTTTCGTCTTTTTTTCAAATCCTTGTTTTTCATCATTTATGACCATGGCGATGGGCTATAGCCCATGGTCTCGAACGGCATACTATACCATGCCGTTTTCCATCATTTTTGAGGATTTGAAAAAAAGACGAAAATCACTCCGAGACCATGGGCTATAGCCCATCGTCTCGGAGTCATTTTCGTCTTTTTTTCAAATCCTCGTTTTTCATCATTTATGACCATGGCGATGGGCTATAGCCCAAGGTCTCGAACGGCATACTATAGCATGCCGTTTTTCATCATTTTTGAGGATTTGAAAAAAAGACGAAAATTACTCCGAGACCATGGGCTATAGCCCATCGTCTCGGAGTCATTTTCGTCTTTTTTTCATCATTTATGACCATGGCGATGGGCTATAGCCCATGGTCTCGAACGGCATACTATAGCATGCCGTTTTCCATCATTTTTAAGGATTTGAAAAAAAGACGAAAATGACTCCGAGACCATGGGCTATAGCCCATCGTCTCGGAGTCATTTTCGTCTTTTTTTCAAATCCTTGTTTTTCATCATTTATGACCATGGCGATGGGCTATAGCCCATGGTCTCGAACGGCATACTATAGCATGCCGTTTTGCATCATTTTTGAGGATTTGAAAAAAAGACGAAAATCACTCCGAGACCATGGGCTATAGCCCATCGTCTCGGAGTCATTTTCGTCTTTTTTTCAAATCCTTGTTTTTCATAATTTATGACCATGGCGATGGGCTATAGCCCATGGTCTCGAACGGCATACTATAGCATGCCGTTTTGCAACATTTTTGAGGATTTGAAAAAAAGACGAAAATCACTCCGAGACCATGGGCTATAGCCCATCGTCTCGGAGTAATTTTCGTCTTTTTTTCAAATCCTTGTTTTTCATCATTTATGACCATGGCGATGGGCTATAGCCCATGGTCTCGAACGGCATACTATACCATGCCGTTTTCCATCATTTTTGAGGATTTGAAAAAAAGACGAAAATCACTCCGAGACCATGGGCTATAGCCCATCGTCTCGGAGTCATTTTCGTCTTTTTTTCAAATCCTCGTTTTTCATCATTTATGACCATGGCGATGGGCTATAGCCCATGGTCTCGAACGGCATACTATAGCATGCCGTTTTTCATCATTTTTGAGGATTTGAAAAAAAGACGAAAATTACTCCGAGACCATGGGCTATAGCCCATCGTCTCGGAGTCATTTTCGTCTTTTTTTCATCATTTATGACCATGGCGATGGGCTATAGCCCATGGTCTCGAACGGCATACTATAGCATGCCGTTTTCCATCATTTTTAAGGATTTGAAAAAAAGACGAAAATGACTCCGAGACCATGGGCTATAGCCCATCGTCTCGGAGTCATTTTCGTCTTTTTTTCAAATCCTTGTTTTTCATCATTTATGACCATGGCGACGGGCTATAGCCCATGGTCTCGAACGGCATACTATAGCATGCCGTTTTGCATCATTTTTGAGGATTTGAAAAAAAGACGAAAATCACTCCGAGACCATGGGCTATAGCCCATCGTCTCGGAGTCATTTTCGTCTTTTTTTCAAATCCTTGTTTTTCATAATTTATGACCATGGCGATGGGCTATAGCCCATGGTCTCGAACGGCATACTATAGCATGCCGTTTTCCATCATTTTTGAGGATTTGAAAAAAAGACGAAAATCACTCCGAGACCATGGGCTATAGCCCATCGTCTCGGAGTCATTTTCGTCTTTTTTTCAAATCCTTGTTTTTCATAATTTATGACCATGGCGATGGGCTATAGCCCATGGTCTCGAACGGCATACTATAGCATGCCGTTTTGCAACATTTTTGAGGATTTGAAAACAAGACGAAAATCACTCCGAGACCATGGGCTATAGCCCATCGTCTCGGAGTAATTTTCGTCTTTTTTTCAAATCCTTGTTTTTCATCATTTATGACCATGGCGATGGGCTATAGCCCATGGTCTCGAACGGCATACTATACCATGCCGTTTTCCATCATTTTTGAGGATTTGAAAAAAGACGAAAATCACTCCGAGACCATGGGCTATAGCCCATCGTCTCGGAGTCATTTTCGTCTTTTTTTCAAATCCTCGTTTTTCATCATTTATGACCATGGCGATGGGCTATAGCCCATGGTCTCGAACGGCATACTATAGCATGCCGTTTTTCATCATTTTTGAGGATTTGAAAAAAAGACGAAAATTACTCCGAGACCATGGGCTATAGCCCATCGTCTCGGAGTCATTTTCGTCTTTTTTTCATCATTTATGACCATGGCGATGGGCTATAGCCCATGGTCTCGAACGGCATACTATAGCATGCCGTTTTCCATCATTTTTAAGGATTTGAAAAAAAGACGAAAATGACTCCGAGACCATGGGCTATAGCCCATCGTCTCGGAGTCATTTTCGTCTTTTTTTCAAATCCTTGTTTTTCATCATTTATGACCATGGCGATGGGCTATAGCCCATGGTCTCGAACGGCATACTATAGCATGCCGTTTTGCATCATTTTTGAGGATTTGAAAAAAAGACGAAAATCACTCCGAGACCATGGGCTATAGCCCATCGTCTCGGAGTCATTTTCGTCTTTTTTTCAAATCCTTGTTTTTCATCATTTATGACCATGGCGATGGGCTATAGCCCATGGTCTCGAACGGCATACTATAGCATGCCGTTTTCCATCATTTTTGAGGATTTGAAAAAAAGACGAAAATTACTCCGAGACCATGGGCTATAGCCCATCGTCTCGGAGTCATTTTCGACTTTTTTTCAAATCCTCGTTTTTCATCATTTATGACCATGGCGATGGGCTATAGCCCATGGTCTCGAACGGCATACTATAGCATGCCGTTTTGCATCATTTTTGAGGATTTGAAAAAAAGACGAAAATCACTCCGAGACCATGGGCTATAGCCCATCGTCTCGGAGTCATTTTCGTCTTTTTTTCAAATCCTCGTTTTTCATCATTTATGACCATGGCGATGGGCTATAGCCCATGGTCTCGAACGGCATACTATAGCATGCCGTTTTCCATCATTTTTAAGGATTTGAAAAAAAGACGAAAATGACTCCGAGACCATGGGCTATAGCCCATCGTCTCGGAGTCATTTTCGTCTTTTTTTCAAATCCTTGTTTTTCATCATTTATGACCATGGCGATGGGCTATAGCCCATGGTCTCGAACGGCATACTATAGCATGCCGTTTTGCATCATTTTTGAGGATTTGAAAACAAGACGAAAATCACTCCGAGACCATGGGCTATAGCCCATCGTCTCGGAGTAATTTTCGTCTTTTTTTCAAATCCTTGTTTTTCATCATTTATGACCATGGCGATGGGCTATAGCCCATGGTCTCGAACGGCATACTATACCATGCCGTTTTCCATCATTTTTGAGGATTTGAAAAAAGACGAAAATCACTCCGAGACCATGGGCTATAGCCCATCGTCTCGGAGTCATTTTCGTCTTTTTTTCAAATCCTCGTTTTTCATCATTTATGACCATGGCGATGGGCTATAGCCCATGGTCTCGAACGGCATACTATAGCATGCCGTTTTTCATCATTTTTGAGGATTTGAAAAAAAGACGAAAATTACTCCGAGACCATGGGCTATAGCCCATCGTCTCGGAGTCATTTTCGTCTTTTTTTCATCATTTATGACCATGGCGATGGGCTATAGCCCATGGTCTCGAACGGCATACTATAGCATGCCGTTTTCCATCATTTTTAAGGATTTGAAAAAAAGACGAAAATGACTCCGAGACCATGGGCTATAGCCCATCGTCTCGGAGTCATTTTCGTCTTTTTTTCAAATCCTTGTTTTTCATCATTTATGACCATGGCGATGGGCTATAGCCCATGGTCTCGAACGGCATACTATAGCATGCCGTTTTGCATCATTTTTGAGGATTTGAAAAAAAGACGAAAATCACTCCGAGACCATCGGCTATAGCCCATCGTCTCGGAGTCATTTTCGTCTTTTTTTCAAATCCTTGTTTTTCATCATTTATGACCATGGCGATGGGCTATAGCCCATGGTCTCGAACGGCATACTATAGCATGCCGTTTTCCATCATTTTTGAGGATTTGAAAAAAAGACGAAAATTACTCCGAGACCATGGGCTATAGCCCATCGTCTCGGAGTCATTTTCGACTTTTTTTCAAATCCTCGTTTTTCATCATTTATGACCATGGCGATGGGCTATAGCCCATGGTCTCGAACGGCATACTATAGCATGCCGTTTTCCATCATTTTTAAGGATTTGAAAAAAAGACGAAAATGACTCCGAGACCATGGGCTATAGCCCATCGTCTCGGAGTCATTTTCGTCTTTTTTTCAAATCCTTGTTTTTCATCATTTATGACCATGGCGATGGGCTATAGCCCATGGTCTCGAACGGCATACTATAGCATGCCGTTTTGCATCATTTTTGAGGATTTGAAAAAAAGACGAAAATCACTCCGAGACCATGGGCTATAGCCCATCGTCTCGGAGTCATTTTCGTCTTTTTTTCAAATCCTTGTTTTTCATAATTTATGACCATGGCGATGGGCTATAGCCCATGGTCTCGAACGGCATACTATAGCATGCCGTTTTCCATCATTTTTGAGGATTTGAAAAAAAGACGAAAATCACTCCGAGACCATGGGCTATAGCCCATCGTCTCGGAGTCATTTTCGTCTTTTTTTCAAATCCTTGTTTTTCATAATTTATGACCATGGCGATGGGCTATAGCCCATGGTCTCGAACGGCATACTATAGCATGCCGTTTTGCAACATTTTTGAGGATTTGAAAACAAGACGAAAATCACTCCGAGACCATGGGCTATAGCCCATCGTCTCGGAGTAATTTTCGTCTTTTTTTCAAATCCTCGTTTTTCATCATTTATGACCATGGCGATGGGCTATAGCCCATGGTCTCGAACGGCATACTATAGCATGCCGTTTTTCATCATTTTTGAGGATTTGAAAAAAAGACGAAAATTACTCCGAGACCATGGGCTATAGCCCATCGTCTCGGAGTCATTTTCGTCTTTTTTTCATCCTTTATGACCATGGCGATGGGCTATAGCCCATGGTCTCGAACGGCATACTATAGCATGCCGTTTTCCATCATTTTTAAGGATTTGAAAAAAAGACGAAAATGACTCCGAGACCATGGGCTATAGCCCATCGTCTCGGAGTCATTTTCGTCTTTTTTTCAAATCCTTGTTTTTCATCATTTATGACCATGGCGATGGGCTATAGCCCATGGTCTCGAATGGCATACTATAGCATGCCGTTTTGCATCATTTTTGAGGATTTGAAAAAAAGACGAAAATCACTCCGAGACCATGGGCTATATAGTCCTGTGACGAACAGTCAAAAAGTGCTTTAGTTTTCGAGATACCCCTACCGGGCTTAGGACCAAACACAACATAGTTTTTCCTCATCTCTAAGGCCTCCCATACATGAAATGGATTCTTGTATAAAAATATTTTACTGCAAAAGTGGTGAAATTGATATTTAAAGTTATACACCCCAAAGTAAAAATACAGCCTGTCTGTCTGGGGATTAAGGCATATAAACTCATGTAGATTCACAATGGAAGCTCTGAGAGGTTTACAACTTGGCATACCTGAAGCCAGGACATCCCTCTACATTCTAGAAAACGAATAATGTCAATATGTGAATGTAAATATGAGATATAGACATTTGAACACATACCTACAATAGGCGGAAATGTAAATCTATGTAGAGTGTCTTCTTTACTTTGTAGTGACTCTGACATGGATTGTCATAGCAACACATATGAGGGCTTGTATGGAAGGTGTGGTTCTGCTGAATCGAGCAATACCAATTGTGTAACTGTAGCTTGAATACTTGTGGAGTTATGGCACTAAACGTATATGGTTTCCCAAATGGGAGGAAATAAAGCAGTCCTAATGAAATCTACAGTATCAAACAGATTCGTTTTATTTTGACTTCACTTATGCAAGGGTGGTGAAATTATAACAAATTCACTTGAGTAGAAGTCCCTAAAATATATGAAATGTCACAAATGAGAAATTGTGTATATATAAGTATATATGCAGCTTCAACAATAGTAGGCTACAGAGAGAAATGCAGCCCTACAATAGAACTACCTAACTATTATTTAGCACACCTGGATGAGGGGAAACCAAGCTCAATGCTCAATGTTATCCTCATACCAGCAAGTCATTCATTCATGTAGAGTTGATATAATCATTTAACATGTTTGCTTAAGGTAAAGTTGTATTTAGCTTCACCGCATCTGCATTGTATTGCCTATGGCTTTCTTCATAAAATGTAAATCATTGCAAATATTTTGGAATATGAAAAGGATATATATTTGGAATAATGGCAAATCAAGTAGCTATCTGACCTAGCTTTAAGTTCCATTTAGTGTAACATACTAACAGAGCATGTCCAGTAGCCATTGACAATAGTAGAACCCTGACACTGTAGACCTTAGGGCGAGAAAAGGGCGAGGTCACATGCATGCATCAGCCTGGGTGACAGCAGACTGCTGGGCGAGCGCTGGCGCTTTGGCATGGGGAGTCAGATCAACATATGGAATTAATTATGTACTGGCCATATATGGAGCGTGTCTTGAGTATACAGGGATTAATGGGGTCAGATCAACATACAATATGGAATGTCAGAACAGGTCAGCTCCATTTATGGAGATCTAAGGGTTTGAGGTTTGAGGTCAGATGTAGAGTTGCTGGCCAATATTGATGACATCAGGGATCTCCATATATGGGCATTCTTATATATGGTCTTAATATTGATGAGGGATCTCCATCCCTGATGATGTCACAAGGTGACTATAACTAACTGACTGACAGTGACAGGACATTTATGTTTTCATAGTAAATGTGATGTGTGGTCGCTATTACAACATGGTTAAAAAAACATCCAAATACAAATAGAAAAAGGAAAGTGACACGGTCAATAATGTCAAAACCTCCGCAGTAGAAGACCTTCAACACTGAATGTTGCTCAACAGAGAAATGATGCTGATGTTCATAAAACCCTGGCTCCATATACCAACACTAAGCTCTCGTAACCTGATCGTATGAAGATAAATATCATACAATATATAACCTCTGACTGGGAGTTATAATGACATACTGAGCTCTGAGGAAGATGTGATGATGGTCTAAATACAGGAAAATCCTGGAAACTGAAGGAAAATCTCATACATTACAATTTGAATTGTAGATTGAGCTGAAAGGTCTGATGTGGTATGCTCTGAAAGTGTGCCCATGGGATATGCACTGATAGAAGCTGCACGTCCAAGAAAAATCACACCCGTGTGAACTGAGTGGTGTAAGGTCTTATATAGACTGATCAGCTGTGGTCTGACGTAATGTCTGACGTAATGAAATCACACCCGTGTGAACTGGGTGACCATAGCAACCGTGCTCATTTTTTGAGCACAGACAGACAGACAGACTAACAAAGCCAGTTGTAGGAGTGGTTTACACCACTCAAAAAACAGCTGTATAGAGCTTCAGATATATTGATGAAGAAAATCATGGACCAGTGTCTTCAGTATGTCATCATAACGCTTAGTTTAGTGTCATCACTTTCATTTAATTAAATTAAAATAGGTGAACATTTGGTCTGCTGTTCTGATTCTTTGTTTTGTCTGGCAGCTGCTTTATTTCCTTTAGAGGTTTAAGGTAGCTTTTATGATGTTTATATAATAAAAGAACAGCCGACGATACAACTTAATCAACCTTCCTCATTGTCTCTGTTACTATTATCAACCTTATTCAGTCTTCTTGATGAGACTGCATGGTGCAGGCATACTCTCACTCTCAACATTTGCTGTTCTGACTGGTGTAGTTTGCTCAGCAACATGATACATGATAAGATATCTTTAATTTGAAGGAAAGTATATTTTCTGTATTTGGAGCCAGGGTTTTCATCATCATCATCATCATCATCATCATCATCTCTCTGTTGAGCACCATTTAGTATGTGTTGAAGGTCTTCTGCTTTGGGGTTTGTGACATTATGGATCTTGTTTCTTTACTTTTTCTAAATGTTTACCACAGATGATACAAATATTTGGATCCAATGTTTGTACATCACACTCCATTCTGGTAAAAACAGAAGAAAAGAAAGACAAATACTTCAGGTTCAGAATTCATCAATCAACTATGTTGTGTCCGACCGTACACTACTATAGTTAGGTACTGTGCACAGTAACCATGCTGTTACAAGTGATACTAATGAACCATTCTGGTGAAACAGAGTCTGGGCTTTTCTATTATGCTACTGGACAGGATCTGTTACACTAAATGGAGCTTAAAGTTAGGTCACTCCAGCTAGCTAAATAGCTACTAGACTTGACAAGGTTCATCTGCTCTTTTCACATTCCAAAATATTTGCTGTGTCAGTTTATGAAGAAACCCATATAGGCAACACGATGCAGATAGAGCAGATGGAGACAAATACTGTAAAAAAATATTATGTAAAATGATATCAACTCCTACAGAAATGAATGACTTTAATTGCATTGTTCCATAAGTCTTATTAATACTGGTATAACTTAAGAGGGACACAGGACATGGGGATACTGGTATAACTTAAGAGGGACACAGGACATGGGGATACTGGTAGAACTTAAGAGGGACACAGGACATGGGGATACTGGTAGAACTTAAGAGGGACACAGGACATGGGACACAGGACATGGGGATACTGGTAGAACTTAAGAGGGACACAGGACATGGGGATACTGGTAGAACTTAAGAGGGACACAGGACATGGGGATACTGGTAGAACTTAAGAGGGACACAGGACATGGGGATACTGGTAGAACTTAAGAGGGACACAGGACATGGAGATACTGGTATAACTTAAGAGGGACACAGGACATGGGACACAGGACATGGGGATACTAGTAGAACTTAAGAGGGACACAGGACATGGAGATACTGGTATAACTTAAGAGGGACACAGGACATGGGACACAGGACATGGGGATACTGGTAGAACTTAAGAGGGACACAGGACATGGGGATACTGGTAGAACTTAAGAGGGACACAGGACATGGGACACAGGACATGGGGATACTAGTAGAACTTAAGAGGGACACAATGGGGATACTGGTAGAACTTAAGAGGGACACAGGACATGGGACACAGGACATGGGGAAAATATGAGAATTGATTGTGTTTGTTTTGTATAAGGGATGTGAAAAGTTACTGTACATTGCTTTTCTAAATAAAGTAAACAATAAAAAATGAAAATTGTGGAGGGCAGAGATCCAGGAATCCTGAGTTGGTGTTTGCTAGACTCTCGCAGTAACTAATGACTTGCTGTTATGAGGATAACATTGATCATTGAGCACCCTCATCCAGGTCTGTGCTATATAATAGTAGTTCTATTGTAGGCCTGCATTTCTCTGCAGTATTGTTACAGCTGCAATATTCTTTTCACAATTTCTCAAGTTTGGGATTTCATACATTTTGGAACTTCTATTCAAGTCAATTTGTTATAATTATTCCACCATTGGTGAAGTCAAAATAAAACTAGAAAGGTGCAAGTCTGGGAAATTGCAAGTGTGGTTGCACTGACGTGAGTCACAAAGCATATAGGGACCTGGGAACTGAATTCCGTCTTACCGTTTGTATTCTATATTGTGATGTCATGTGAAGCATGACAACAGTGACAACAGTGTGTGAAGCATAAAAGCATAAAAGCTTCACTTTTCTGTTGTGCAAAAGTTAACACAAATCACACCTGTGTGAAGTGAGGGGGGCTAATATATTAAAGTCTAACTCATGTTGATTAGGTGATGTAATGGTGATGTGAAACAGACGGTGTAAACACATTAAATGCCATTAACAATAAAGAGACACTATGACGCAAATGTTCCCTTTATTGGCAATGGCGTTTTCAAAAAAAACATTGAACAAAAAAAACCATTAAACCTCCCTCAAAAAGCACCTTGCTGGCAAAAAATATCGGACAGAGAACAATAGTGTGTTGGTGTTGCCTAGAGCAACCACACTAACTAATACTGTCGATTTCATTAGGACTGTTTTATTCCCCCCATTTGGGACACAATGTACGTTTAGTGCCATAACTCCACGAGTATGCAAGCTACAATTACACAATTGGTATTGCTGGATACAGTAGAACCACACCATTCCTACAAGCCCTCATATGTGTTGCTATGACAATCCATGTCAGAGTCACTGCAAAGTAAAGAAGACACTATACAGATTTACATTTTCGCCTAATGTAGGTATGTGTTCAAATGACTATATCTCATATTTACATTCACATATTGACATTATTATTTTTCTAGAATATAGAGGGATGTCCTGGCTTCCAATATGCCACATTTTAAACCTCTCAGAGCTTCCATTGTGAATCTACATGAGTTTATATGCATCAACCCCCAGACGGACAGGCTGTATTTTTAGTTTGAGGTGTATGACTTTAAATATCAATTTCACCACTATTACAGTAAAATATTTGTATACAAGAATCCATTTCATGTATGGGAGGCCTTAGAGATGAGGAAAAACTATGTTGTGTTTGGTCCTAAGCCCGGTAGGGGTATGCCAATTTCTGGGGGCCATTGTCACAGTACTAATAGCCCATCGTCTCGGAGTCATTTTCGTCTTTTTTTCAAATCCTTGTTTTTCATCATTTATGACCATGGCGATGGGCTATAGCCCATGGTCTCGAACGGCATACTATAGCATGCCGTTTTCCATCATTTTTGAGGATTTGAAAAAAAGACGAAAATTACTCCGAGACCATGGGCTATAGCCCATCGTCTCGGAGTCATTTTCGACTTTTTTTCAAATCCTCGTTTTTCATCATTTATGACCATGGCGATGGGCTATAGCCCATGGTCTCGAACGGCATACTATAGCATGCCGTTTTGCATCATTTTTGAGGATTTGAAAAAAAGACGAAAATCACTCCGAGACCATGGGCTATAGGCCATCGTCTCGGAGTCATTTTCGTCTTTTTTTCAAATCCTCGTTTTTCATCATTTATGACCATGGCGATGGGCTATAGCCCATGGTCTCGAACGGCATACTATAGCATGCCGTTTTCCATCATTTTTAAGGATTTGAAAAAAAGACGAAAATGACTCCGAGACCATGGGCTATAGCCCATCGTCTCGGAGTCATTTTCGTCTTTTTTTCAAATCCTTGTTTTTCATCATTTATGACCATGGCGATGGGCTATAGCCCATGGTCTCGAACGGCATACTATAGCATGCCGTTTTGCATCATTTTTGAGGATTTGAAAACAAGACGAAAATCACTCCGAGACCATGGGCTATAGCCCATCGTCTCGGAGTAATTTTCGTCTTTTTTTCAAATCCTTGTTTTTCATCATTTATGACCATGGCGATGGGCTATAGCCCATGGTCTCGAACGGCATACTATACCATGCCGTTTTCCATCATTTTTGAGGATTTGAAAAAAGACGAAAATCACTCCGAGACCATGGGCTATAGCCCATCGTCTCGGAGTCATTTTCGTCTTTTTTTCAAATCCTCGTTTTTCATCATTTATGACCATGGCGATGGGCTATAGCCCATGGTCTCGAACGGCATACTATAGCATGCCGTTTTTCATCATTTTTGAGGATTTGAAAAAAAGACGAAAATTACTCCGAGACCATGGGCTATAGCCCATCGTCTCGGAGTCATTTTCGTCTTTTTTTCATCATTTATGACCATGGCGATGGGCTATAGCCCATGGTCTCGAACGGCATACTATAGCATGCCGTTTTCCATCATTTTTAAGGATTTGAAAAAAAGACGAAAATGACTCCGAGACCATGGGCTATAGCCCATCGTCTCGGAGTCATTTTCGTCTTTTTTTCAAATCCTTGTTTTTCATCATTTATGACCATGGCGATGGGCTATAGCCCATGGTCTCGAACGGCATACTATAGCATGCCGTTTTGCATCATTTTTGAGGATTTGAAAAAAAGACGAAAATCACTCCGAGACCATGGGCTATAGCCCATCGTCTCGGAGTCATTTTCGTCTTTTTTTCAAATCCTTGTTTTTCATCATTTATGACCATGGCGATGGGCTATAGCCCATGGTCTCGAACGGCATACTATAGCATGCCGTTTTCCATCATTTTTGAGGATTTGAAAAAAAGACGAAAATTACTCCGAGACCATGGGCTATAGCCCATCGTCTCGGAGTCATTTTCGACTTTTTTTCAAATCCTCGTTTTTCATCATTTATGACCATGGCGATGGGCTATAGCCCATGGTCTCGAACGGCATACTATAGCATGCCGTTTTGCATCATTTTTGAGGATTTGAAAAAAAGACGAAAATCACTCCGAGACCATGGGCTATAGCCCATCGTCTCGGAGTCATTTTCGTCTTTTTTTCAAATCCTCGTTTTTCATCATTTATGACCATGGCGATGGGCTATAGCCCATGGTCTCGAACGGCATACTATAGCATGCCGTTTTCCATCATTTTTAAGGATTTGAAAAAAAGACGAAAATGACTCCGAGACCATGGGCTATAGCCCATCGTCTCGGAGTCATTTTCGTCTTTTTTTCAAATCCTTGTTTTTCATCATTTATGACCATGGCGATGGGCTATAGCCCATGGTCTCGAACGGCATACTATAGCATGCCGTTTTCCATCATTTTTGAGGATTTGAAAACAAGACGAAAATCACTCCGAGACCATGGGCTATAGCCCATCGTCTCGGAGTAATTTTCGTCTTTTTTTCAAATCCTTGTTTTTCATCATTTATGACCATGGCGATGGGCTATAGCCCATGGTCTCGAACGGCATACTATACCATGCCGTTTTCCATCATTTTTGAGGATTTGAAAAAAGACGAAAATCACTCCGAGACCATGGGCTATAGCCCATCGTCTCGGAGTCATTTTCGTCTTTTTTTCAAATCCTCGTTTTTCATCATTTATGACCATGGCGATGGGCTATAGCCCATGGTCTCGAACGGCATACTATAGCATGCCGTTTTTCATCATTTTTGAGGATTTGAAAAAAAGACGAAAATTACTCCGAGACCATGGGCTATAGCCCATCGTCTCGGAGTCATTTTCGTCTTTTTTTCATCATTTATGACCATGGCGATGGGCTATAGCCCATGGTCTCGAACGGCATACTATAGCATGCCGTTTTCCATCATTTTTAAGGATTTGAAAAAAAGACGAAAATGACTCCGAGACCATGGGCTATAGCCCATCGTCTCGGAGTCATTTTCGTCTTTTTTTCAAATCCTTGTTTTTCATCATTTATGACCATGGCGATGGGCTATAGCCCATGGTCTCGAATGGCATACTATAGCATGCCGTTTTGCATCATTTTTGAGGATTTGAAAAAAAGACGAAAATCACTCCGAGACCATGGGCTATAGCCCATCGTCTCGGAGTCATTTTCGTCTTTTTTTCAAATCCTTGTTTTTCATCATTTATGACCATGGCGATGGGCTATAGCCCATGGTCTCGAACGGCATACTATAGCATGCCGTTTTCCATCATTTTTGAGGATTTGAAAAAAAGACGAAAATTATTCCGAGACCATGGGCTATAGCCCATCGTCTCGGAGTCATTTTCGTCTTTTTTTCAAATCCTTGTTTTTCATCATTTATGACCATGGCGATGGGCTATAGCCCATGGTCTCGAACGGCATACTATAGCATGCCGTTTTGCATCATTTTTGAGGATTTGAAAAAAAGACGAAAATCACTCCGAGACCATGGGCTATAGCCCATCGTCTCGGAGTCATTTTCGTCTTTTTTTCAAATCCTTGTTTTTCATAATTTATGACCATGGCGATGGGCTATAGCCCATGGTCTCGAACGGCATACTATAGCATGCCGTTTTGCAACATTTTTGAGGATTTGAAAACAAGACGAAAATCACTCCGAGACCATGGGCTATAGCCCATCGTCTCGGAGTAATTTTCGTCTTTTTTTCAAATCCTTGTTTTTCATCATTTATGACCATGGCGATGGGCTATAGCCCATGGTCTCGAACGGCATACTATACCATGCCGTTTTCCATCATTTTTGAGGATTTGAAAAAAGACGAAAATCACTCCGAGACCATGGGCTATAGCCCATCGTCTCGGAGTCATTTTCGTCTTTTTTTCAAATCCTCGTTTTTCATCATTTATGTCCATGGCGATGGGCTATAGCCCATGGTCTCGAACGGCATACTATAGCATGCCGTTTTTCATCATTTTTGAGGATTTGAAAAAAAGACGAAAATTACTCCGAGACCATGGGCTATAGCCCATCGTCTCGGAGTCATTTTCGTCTTTTTTTCATCATTTATGACCATGGCGATGGGCTATAGCCCATGGTCTCGAACGGCATACTATAGCATGCCGTTTTCCATCATTTTTAAGGATTTGAAAAAAAGACGAAAATGACTCCGAGACCATGGGCTATAGCCCATCGTCTCGGAGTCATTTTCGTCTTTTTTTCAAATCCTTGTTTTTCATCATTTATGACCATGGCGATGGGCTATAGCCCATGGTCTCGAATGGCATACTATAGCATGCCGTTTTGCATCATTTTTGAGGATTTGAAAAAAAGACGAAAATCACTCCGAGACCATGGGCTATAGCCCATCGTCTCGGAGTCATTTTCGTCTTTTTTTCAAATCCTTGTTTTTCATCATTTATGACCATGGCGATGGGCTATAGCCCATGGTCTCGAACGGCATACTATAGCATGCCGTTTTCCATCATTTTTGAGGATTTGAAAAAAAGACGAAAATTACTCCGAGACAATGGGCTATAGCCCATCGTCTCGGAGTCATTTTCGACTTTTTTTCAAATCCTCGTTTTTCATCATTTATGACCATGGCGATGGGCTATAGCCCATGGTCTCGAACGGCATACTATAGCATGCCGTTTTGCATCATTTTTGAGGATTTGAAAAAAAGACGAAAATCACTCCGAGACCATGGGCTATAGCCCATCGTCTCGGAGTCATTTTCGTCTTTTTTTCAAATCCTCGTTTTTCATCATTTATGACCATGGCGATGGGCTATAGCCCATGGTCTCGAACGGCATACTATAGCATGCCGTTTTCCATCATTTTTAAGGATTTGAAAAAAAGACGAAAATGACTCCGAGACCATGGGCTATAGCCCATCGTCTCGGAGTCATTTTCGTCTTTTTTTCAAATCCTTGTTTTTCATCATGTATGACCATGGCGATGGGCTATAGCCCATGGTCTCGAACGGCATACTATAGCATGCCGTTTTGCATCATTTTTGAGGATTTGAAAACAAGACGAAAATCACTCCGAGACCATGGGCTATAGCCCATCGTCTCGGAGTAATTTTCGTCTTTTTTTCAAATCCTTGTTTTTCATCATTTATGACCATGGCGATGGGCTATAGCCCATGGTCTCGAACGGCATACTATACCATGCCGTTTTCCATCATTTTTGAGGATTTGAAAAAAGACGAAAATCACTCCGAGACCATGGGCTATAGCCCATCGTCTCGGAGTCATTTTCGTCTTTTTTTCAAATCCTCGTTTTTCATCATTTATGACCATGGCGATGGGCTATAGCCCATGGTCTCGAACGGCATACTATAGCATGCCGTTTTTCATCATTTTTGAGGATTTGAAAAAAAGACGAAAATTACTCCGAGACCATGGGCTATAGCCCATCGTCTCGGAGTCATTTTCGTCTTTTTTTCATCATTTATGACCATGGCGATGGGCTATAGCCCATGGTCTCGAACGGCATACTATAGCATGCCGTTTTCCATCATTTTTAAGGATTTGAAAAAAAGACGAAAATGACTCCGAGACCATGGGCTATAGCCCATCGTCTCGGAGTCATTTTCGTCTTTTTTTCAAATCCTTGTTTTTCATCATTTATGACCATGGCGATGGGCTATAGCCCATGGTCTCGAACGGCATACTATAGCATGCCGTTTTGCATCATTTTTGAGGATTTGAAAAAAAGACGAAAATCACTCCGAGACCATGGGCTATAGCCCATCGTCTCGGAGTCATTTTCGACTTTTTTTCAAATCCTCGTTTTTCATCATTTATGACCATGGCGATGGGCTATAGCCCATGGTCTCGAACGGCATACTATAGCATGCCGTTTTGCATCATTTTTGAGGATTTGAAAAAAAGACGAAAATCACTCCGAGACCATGGGCTATAGCCCATCGTCTCGGAGTCATTTTCGTCTTTTTTTCAAATCCTCGTTTTTCATCATTTATGACCATGGCGATGGGCTATAGCCCATGGTCTCGAACGGCATACTATAGCATGCCGTTTTCCATCATTTTTGAGGATTTGAAAACAAGACGAAAATCACTCCGAGACCATGGGCTATAGCCCATCGTCTCGGAGTAATTTTCGTCTTTTTTTCAAATCCTTGTTTTTCATCATTTATGACCATGGCGATGGGCTATAGCCCATGGTCTCGAACGGCATACTATACCATGCCGTTTTCCATCATTTTTGAGGATTTGAAAAAAGACGAAAATCACTCCGAGACCATGGGCTATAGCCCATCGTCTCGGAGTCATTTTCGTCTTTTTTTCAAATCCTCGTTTTTCATCATTTATGACCATGGCGATGGGCTATAGCCCATGGTCTCGAACGGCATACTATAGCATGCCGTTTTTCATCATTTTTGAGGATTTGAAAAAAAGACGAAAATTACTCCGAGACCATGGGCTATAGCCCATCGTCTCGGAGTCATTTTCGTCTTTTTTTCATCATTTATGACCATGGCGATGGGCTATAGCCCATGGTCTCGAACGGCATACTATAGCATGCCGTTTTCCATCATTTTTAAGGATTTGAAAAAAAGACGAAAATGACTCCGAGACCATGGGCTATAGCCCATCGTCTCGGAGTCATTTTCGTCTTTTTTTCAAATCCTTGTTTTTCATCATTTATGACCATGGCGATGGGCTATAGCCCATGGTCTCGAATGGCATACTATAGCATGCCGTTTTGCATCATTTTTGAGGATTTGAAAAAAAGACGAAAATCACTCCGAGACCATGGGCTATAGCCCATCGTCTCGGAGTCATTTTCGTCTTTTTTTCAAATCCTTGTTTTTCATCATTTATGACCATGGCGATGGGCTATAGCCCATGGTCTCGAACGGCATACTATAGCATGCCGTTTTCCATCATTTTTGAGGATTTGAAAAAAAGACGAAAATTACTCCGAGACCATGGGCTATAGCCCATCGTCTCGGAGTCATTTTCGACTTTTTTTCAAATCCTCGTTTTTCATCATTTATGACCATGGCGATGGGCTATAGCCCATGGTCTCGAACGGCATACTATAGCATGCCGTTTTGCATCATTTTTGAGGATTTGAAAAAAAGACGAAAATCACTCCGAGACCATGGGCTATAGCCCATCGTCTCGGAGTCATTTTCGTCTTTTTTTCAAATCCTCGTTTTTCATCATTTATGACCATGGCGATGGGCTATAGCCCATGGTCTCGAACGGCATACTATAGCATGCCGTTTTCCATCATTTTTAAGGATTTGAAAAAAAGACGAAAATGACTCCGAGACCATGGGCTATAGCCCATCATCTCGGAGTCATTTTCGTCTTTTTTTCAAATCCTTGTTTTTCATCATTTATGACCATGGCGATGGGCTATAGCCCATGGTCTCGAACGGCATACTATAGCATGCCGTTTTGCATCATTTTTGAGGATTTGAAAACAAGACGAAAATCACTCCGAGACCATGGGCTATAGCCCATCGTCTCGGAGTAATTTTCGTCTTTTTTTCAAATCCTTGTTTTTCATCATTTATGACCATGGCGATGGGCTATAGCCCATGGTCTCGAACGGCATACTATACCATGCCGTTTTCCATCATTTTTGAGGATTTGAAAAAAGACGAAAATCACTCCGAGACCATGGGCTATAGCCCATCGTCTCGGAGTCATTTTCGTCTTTTTTTCAAATCCTCGTTTTTCATCATTTATGACCATGGCGATGGGCTATAGCCCATGGTCTCGAACGGCATACTATAGCATGCCGTTTTTCATCATTTTTGAGGATTTGAAAAAAAGACGAAAATTACTCCGAGACCATGGGCTATAGCCCATCGTCTCGGAGTCATTTTCGTCTTTTTTTCATCATTTATGACCATGGCGATGGGCTATAGCCCATGGTCTCGAACGGCATACTATAGCATGCCGTTTTCCATCATTTTTAAGGATTTGAAAAAAAGACGAAAATGACTCCGAGACCATGGGCTATAGCCCATCGTCTCGGAGTCATTTTCGTCTTTTTTTCAAATCCTTGTTTTTCATCATTTATGACCATGGCGATGGGCTATAGCCCATGGTCTCGAACGGCATACTATAGCATGCCGTTTTGCATCATTTTTGAGGATTTGAAAAAAAGACGAAAATCACTCCGAGACCATGGGCTATAGCCCATCGTCTCGGAGTCATTTTCGTCTTTTTTTCAAATCCTTGTTTTTCATCATTTATGACCATGGCGATGGGCTATAGCCCATGGTCTCGAACGGCATACTATAGCATGCCGTTTTCCATCATTTTTGAGGATTTGAAAAAAAGACGAAAATTACTCCGAGACCATGGGCTATAGCCCATCGTCTCGGAGTCATTTTCGACTTTTTTTCAAATCCTCGTTTTTCATCATTTATGACCATGGCGATGGGCTATAGCCCATGGTCTCGAACGGCATACTATAGCATGCCGTTTTGCATCATTTTTGAGGATTTGAAAAAAAGACGAAAATCACTCCGAGACCATGGGCTATAGCCCATCGTCTCGGAGTCATTTTCGTCTTTTTTTCAAATCCTCGTTTTTCATCATTTATGACCATGGCGATGGGCTATAGCCCATGGTCTCGAACGGCATACTATAGCATGCCGTTTTCCATCATTTTTAAGGATTTGAAAAAAAGACGAAAATGACTCCGAGACCATGGGCTATAGCCCATCGTCTCGGAGTCATTTTCGTCTTTTTTTCAAATCCTTGTTTTTCATCATTTATGACCATGGCGATGGGCTATAGCCCATGGTCTCGAACGGCATACTATAGCATGCCGTTTTCCATCATTTTTGAGGATTTGAAAAAAAGACGAAAATCACTCCGAGACCATGGGCTATAGCCCATCGTCTCGGAGTCATTTTCGTCTTTTTTTCAAATCCTCGTTTTTCATCATTTATGACCATGGCGATGGGCTATAGCCCATGGTCTCGAACGGCATACTATAGCATGCCGTTTTCCATCATTTTTAAGGATTTGAAAAAAAGACGAAAATGACTCCGAGACCATGGGCTATAGCCCATCGTCTCGGAGTCATTTTCGTCTTTTTTTCAAATCCTCGTTTTTCATCATTTATGACCATGGCGATGGGCTATAGCCCATGGTCTCGAACGGCATACTATAGCATGCCGTTTTCCATCATTTTTAAGGATTTGAAAAAAAGACGAAAATGACTCCGAGACCATGGGCTATAGCCCATCGTCTCGGAGTCATTTTCGTCTTTTTTTCAAATCCTCGTTTTTCATCATTTATGACCATGGCGATGGGCTATAGCCCATGGTCTCGAACGGCATACTATAGCATGCCGTTTTGCATCATTTTTGAGGATTTGAAAAAAAGACGAAAATCCCTCCGAGACCATGGGCTATAGCCCATCGTCTCGGAGTCATTTTCGTCTTTTTTTCATCATTTATGACCATGGCGATGGGCTATAGCCCATGGTCTCGAATGGCATACTATAGCATGCCGTTTTGCATCATTTTTGAGGATTTGAAAAAAAGACGAAAATCACTCCGAGACCATGGGCTATAGCCCATCGTCTCGGAGTCATTTTCGTCTTTTTTTCAAATCCTTGTTTTTCATCATTTATGACCATGGCGATGGGCTATAGCCCATGGTCTCGAACGGCATACTATAGCATGCCGTTTTCCATCATTTTTGAGGATTTGAAAAAAAGACGAAAATTACTCCGAGACCATGGGCTATAGCCCATCGTCTCGGAGTCATTTTCGTCTTTTTTTCAAATCCTCGTTTTTCATCATTTATGACCATGGCGATGGGCTATAGCCCATGGTCTCGAACGGCATACTATAGCATGCCGTTTTCCATCATTTTTAAGGATTTGAAAAAAAGACGAAAATGACTCCGAGACCATGGGCTATAGCCCATCGTCTCGGAGTCATTTTCGTCTTTTTTTCAAATCCTTGTTTTTCATCATTTATGACCATGGCGATGGGCTATAGCCCATGGTCTCGAACGGCATACTATAGCATGCCGTTTTGCATCATTTTTGAGGATTTGAAAACAAGACGAAAATCACTCCGAGACCATGGGCTATAGCCCATCGTCTCGGAGTAATTTTCGTCTTTTTTTCAAATCCTTGTTTTTCATCATTTATGACCATGGCGATGGGCTATAGCCCATGGTCTCGAACGGCATACTATACCATGCCGTTTTCCATCATTTTTGAGGATTTGAAAAAAGACGAAAATCACTCCGAGACCATGGGCTATAGCCCATCGTCTCGGAGTCATTTTCGTCTTTTTTTCAAATCCTCGTTTTTCATCATTTATGACCATGGCGATGGGCTATAGCCCATGGTCTCGAACGGCATACTATAGCATGCCGTTTTCCATCATTTTTGAGGATTTGAAAAAAAGACGAAAATTACTCCGAGACCATGGGCTATAGCCCATCGTCTCGGAGTCATTTTCGACTTTTTTTCAAATCCTCGTTTTTCATCATTTATGACCATGGCGATGGGCTATAGCCCATGGTCTCGAACGGCATACTATAGCATGCCGTTTTGCATCATTTTTGAGGATTTGAAAAAAAGACGAAAATCACTCCGAGACCATGGGCTATAGCCCATCGTCTCGGAGTCATTTTCGTCTTTTTTTCAAATCCTCGTTTTTCATCATTTATGACCATGGCGATGGGCTATAGCCCATGGTCTCGAACGGCATACTATAGCATGCCGTTTTCCATCATTTTTAAGGATTTGAAAAAAAGACGAAAATGACTCCGAGACCATGGGCTATAGCCCATCGTCTCGGAGTCATTTTCGTCTTTTTTTCAAATCCTTGTTTTTCATCATTTATGACCATGGCGATGGGCTATAGCCCATGGTCTCGAACGGCATACTATAGCATGCCGTTTTGCATCATTTTTGAGGATTTGAAAACAAGACGAAAATCACTCCGAGACCATGGGCTATAGCCCATCGTCTCGGAGTAATTTTCGTCTTTTTTTCAAATCCTTGTTTTTCATCATTTATGACCATGGCGATGGGCTATAGCCCATGGTCTCGAACGGCATACTATACCATGCCGTTTTCCATCATTTTTGAGGATTTGAAAAAAGACGAAAATCACTCCGAGACCATGGGCTATAGCCCATCGTCTCGGAGTCATTTTCGTCTTTTTTTCAAATCCTCGTTTTTCATCATTTATGACCATGGCGATGGGCTATAGCCCATGGTCTCGAACGGCATACTATAGCATGCCGTTTTCCATCATTTTTAAGGATTTGAAAAAAAGACGAAAATGACTCCGAGACCATGGGCTATAGCCCATCGTCTCGGAGTCATTTTCGTCTTTTTTTCAAATCCTCGTTTTTCATCATTTATGACCATGGCGATGGGCTATAGCCCATGGTCTCGAACGGCATACTATAGCATGCCGTTTTGCATCATTTTTGAGGATTTGAAAAAAAGACGAAAATCCCTCCGAGACCATGGGCTATAGCCCATCGTCTCGGAGTCATTTTCGTCTTTTTTTCATCATTTATGACCATGGCGATGGGCTATAGCCCATGGTCTCGAATGGCATACTATAGCATGCCGTTTTGCATCATTTTTGAGGATTTGAAAAAAAGACGAAAATCACTCCGAGACCATGGGCTATAGCCCATCGTCTCGGAGTCATTTTCGTCTTTTTTTCAAATCCTTGTTTTTCATCATTTATGACCATGGCGATGGGCTATAGCCCATGGTCTCGAACGGCATACTATAGCATGCCGTTTTCCATCATTTTTGAGGATTTGAAAAAAAGACGAAAATTACTCCGAGACCATGGGCTATAGCCCATCGTCTCGGAGTCATTTTCGTCTTTTTTTCAAATCCTCGTTTTTCATCATTTATGACCATGGCGATGGGCTATAGCCCATGGTCTCGAACGGCATACTATAGCATGCCGTTTTCCATCATTTTTAAGGATTTGAAAAAAAGACGAAAATGACTCCGAGACCATGGGCTATAGCCCATCGTCTCGGAGTCATTTTCGTCTTTTTTTCAAATCCTTGTTTTTCATCATTTATGACCATGGCGATGGGCTATAGCCCATGGTCTCGAACGGCATACTATAGCATGCCGTTTTGCATCATTTTTGAGGATTTGAAAACAAGACGAAAATCACTCCGAGACCATGGGCTATAGCCCATCGTCTCGGAGTAATTTTCGTCTTTTTTTCAAATCCTTGTTTTTCATCATTTATGACCATGGCGATGGGCTATAGCCCATGGTCTCGAACGGCATACTATACCATGCCGTTTTCCATCATTTTTGAGGATTTGAAAAAAGACGAAAATCACTCCGAGACCATGGGCTATAGCCCATCGTCTCGGAGTCATTTTCGTCTTTTTTTCAAATCCTCGTTTTTCATCATTTATGACCATGGCGATGGGCTATAGCCCATGGTCTCGAACGGCATACTATAGCATGCCGTTTTCCATCATTTTTGAGGATTTGAAAAAAAGACGAAAATTACTCCGAGACCATGGGCTATAGCCCATCGTCTCGGAGTCATTTTCGACTTTTTTTCAAATCCTCGTTTTTCATCATTTATGACCATGGCGATGGGCTATAGCCCATGGTCTCGAACGGCATACTATAGCATGCCGTTTTGCATCATTTTTGAGGATTTGAAAAAAAGACGAAAATCACTCCGAGACCATGGGCTATAGCCCATCGTCTCGGAGTCATTTTCGTCTTTTTTTCAAATCCTCGTTTTTCATCATTTATGACCATGGCGATGGGCTATAGCCCATGGTCTCGAACGGCATACTATAGCATGCCGTTTTCCATCATTTTTAAGGATTTGAAAAAAAGACGAAAATGACTCCGAGACCATGGGCTATAGCCCATCGTCTCGGAGTCATTTTCGTCTTTTTTTCAAATCCTTGTTTTTCATCATTTATGACCATGGCGATGGGCTATAGCCCATGGTCTCGAACGGCATACTATAGCATGCCGTTTTGCATCATTTTTGAGGATTTGAAAACAAGACGAAAATCACTCCGAGACCATGGGCTATAGCCCATCGTCTCGGAGTAATTTTCGTCTTTTTTTCAAATCCTTGTTTTTCATCATTTATGACCATGGCGATGGGCTATAGCCCATGGTCTCGAACGGCATACTATACCATGCCGTTTTCCATCATTTTTGAGGATTTGAAAAAAGACGAAAATCACTCCGAGACCATGGGCTATAGCCCATCGTCTCGGAGTCATTTTCGTCTTTTTTTCAAATCCTCGTTTTTCATCATTTATGACCATGGCGATGGGCTATAGCCCATGGTCTCGAACGGCATACTATAGCATGCCGTTTTTCATCATTTTTGAGGATTTGAAAAAAAGACGAAAATTACTCCGAGACCATGGGCTATAGCCCATCGTCTCGGAGTCATTTTCGTCTTTTTTTCAAATCCTCGTTTTTCATCATTTATGACCATGGCGATGGGCTATAGCCCATGGTCTCGAACGGCATACTATAGCATGCCGTTTTCCATCATTTTTGAGGATTTGAAAAAAAGACGAAAATTACTCCGAGACCATGGGCTATAGCCCATCGTCTCGGAGTCATTTTCGACTTTTTTTCAAATCCTCGTTTTTCATCATTTATGACCATGTCGATGGGCTATAGCCCATGGTCTCGAACGGCATACTATAGCATGCCGTTTTTCATCATTTTTGAGGATTTGAAAAAAAGACGAAAATTACTCCGAGACAATGGGCTATAGCCCATCGTCTCGGAGTCATTTTCGACTTTTTTTCAAATCCTCGTTTTTCATCATTTATGACCATGGCGATGGGCTATAGCCCATGGTCTCGAACGGCATACTATAGCATGCCGTTTTGCATCATTTTTGAGGATTTGAAAAAAAGACGAAAATCCCTCCGAGACCATGGGCTATAGCCCATCGTCTCGGAGTCATTTTCGTCTTTTTTTCATCATTTATGACCATGGCGATGGGCTATAGCCCATGGTCTCGAATGGCATACTATAGCATGCCGTTTTGCATCATTTTTGAGGATTTGAAAAAAAGACGAAAATCACTCCGAGACCATGGGCTATAGCCCATCGTCTCGGAGTCATTTTCGTCTTTTTTTCAAATCCTTGTTTTTCATCATTTATGACCATGGCGATGGGCTATAGCCCATGGTCTCGAACGGCATACTATAGCATGCCGTTTTCCATCATTTTTGAGGATTTGAAAAAAAGACGAAAATTACTCCGAGACCATGGGCTATAGCCCATCGTCTCGGAGTAATTTTCGTCTTTTTTTCAAATCCTTGTTTTTCATCATTTATGACCATGGCGATGGGCTATAGCCCATGGTCTCGAACGGCATACTATACCATGCCGTTTTCCATCATTTTTGAGGATTTGAAAAAAGACGAAAATCACTCCGAGACCATGGGCTATAGCCCATCGTCTCGGAGTCATTTTCGTCTTTTTTTCAAATCCTCGTTTTTCATCATTTATGACCATGGCGATGGGCTATAGCCCATGGTCTCGAACGGCATACTATAGCATGCCGTTTTCCATCATTTTTGAGGATTTGAAAAAAAGACGAAAATTACTCCGAGACCATGGGCTATAGCCCATCGTCTCGGAGTCATTTTCGACTTTTTTTCAAATCCTCGTTTTTCATCATTTATGACCATGGCGATGGGCTATAGCCCATGGTCTCGAACGGCATACTATAGCATGCCGTTTTGCATCATTTTTGAGGATTTGAAAAAAAGACGAAAATCACTCCGAGACCATGGGCTATAGCCCATCGTCTCGGAGTCATTTTCGTCTTTTTTTCAAATCCTCGTTTTTCATCATTTATGACCATGGCGATGGGCTATAGCCCATGGTCTCGAACGGCATACTATAGCATGCCGTTTTCCATCATTTTTAAGGATTTGAAAAAAAGACGAAAATGACTCCGAGACCAAGGGCTATAGCCCATCGTCTCGGAGTCATTTTCGTCTTTTTTTCAAATCCTTGTTTTTCATCATTTATGACCATGGCGATGGGCTATAGCCCATGGTCTCGAACGGCATACTATAGCATGCCGTTTTGCATCATTTTTGAGGATTTGAAAACAAGACGAAAATCACTCCGAGACCATGGGCTATAGCCCATCGTCTCGGAGTAATTTTCGTCTTTTTTTCAAATCCTTGTTTTTCATCATTTATGACCATGGCGATGGGCTATAGCCCATGGTCTCGAACGGCATACTATACCATGCCGTTTTCCATCATTTTTGAGGATTTGAAAAAAGACGAAAATCACTCCGAGACCATGGGCTATAGCCCATCGTCTCGGAGTCATTTTCGTCTTTTTTTCAAATCCTCGTTTTTCATCATTTATGACCATGGCGATGGGCTATAGCCCATGGTCTCGAACGGCATACTATAGCATGCCGTTTTTCATCATTTTTGAGGATTTGAAAAAAAGACGAAAATTACTCCGAGACCATGGGCTATAGCCCATCGTCTCGGAGTCATTTTCGTCTTTTTTTCAAATCCTCGTTTTTCATCATTTATGACCATGGCGATGGGCTATAGCCCATGGTCTCGAACGGCATACTATAGCATGCCGTTTTCCATCATTTTTGAGGATTTGAAAAAAAGACGAAAATTACTCCGAGACCATGGGCTATAGCCCATCGTCTCGGAGTCATTTTCGACTTTTTTTCAAATCCTCGTTTTTCATCATTTATGACCATGTCGATGGGCTATAGCCCATGGTCTCGAACGGCATACTATAGCATGCCGTTTTTCATCATTTTTGAGGATTTGAAAAAAAGACGAAAATTACTCCGAGACAATGGGCTATAGCCCATCGTCTCGGAGTCATTTTCGACTTTTTTTCAAATCCTCGTTTTTCATCATTTATGACCATGGCGATGGGCTATAGCCCATGGTCTCGAACGGCATACTATAGCATGCCGTTTTGCATCATTTTTGAGGATTTGAAAAAAAGACGAAAATCACTCCGAGACCATGGGCTATAGCCCATCGTCTCGGAGTCATTTTCGTCTTTTTTTCAAATCCTTGTTTTTCATCATTTATGACCATGGCGATGGGCTATAGCCCATGGTCTCGAACGGCATACTATAGCATGCCGTTTTGCAACATTTTTGAGGATTTGAAAAAAAGACGAAAATCACTCCGAGACCATGGGCTATAGCCCATCGTCTCGGAGTCATTTTCGTCTTTTTTTCAAATCCTCGTTTTTCATCATTTATGACCATTGCGATGGGCTATAGCCCATGGTCTCGAACGGCATACTATAGCATGCCGTTTTTCATCATTTTTGAGGATTTGAAAAAAAGACGAAAATTACTCCGAGACCATGGGCTATAGCCCATCGTCTCGGAGTCATTTTCGTCTTTTTTTCATCATTTATGACCATGGCGATGGGCTATAGCCCATGGTCTCGAACGGCATACTATAGCATGCCGTTTTCCATCATTTTTAAGGATTTGAAAAAAAGACGAAAATGACTCCGAGACCATGGGCTATAGCCCATCGTCTCGGAGTCATTTTCGTCTTTTTTTCAAATCCTTGTTTTTCATCATTTATGACCATGGCGATGGGCTATAGCCCATGGTCACGAACGGCATACTATAGCATGCCGTTTTGCATCATTTTTGAGGATTTGAAAAAAAGACGAAAATCACTCCGAGACCATGGGCTATAGCCCATCGTCTCGGAGTCATTTTCGTCTTTTTTTCAAATCCTCGTTTTTCATCATTTATGACCATGGCGATGGGCTATAGCCCATGGTCTCGAACGGCATACTATAGCATGCCGTTTTCCATCATTTTTGAGGATTTGAAAAAAAGACGAAAATCACTCCGAGACCATGGGCTATAGCCCATCGTCTCGGAGTCATTTTCGTCTTTTTTTCAAATCCTCGTTTTTCATCATTTATGACCATGGCGATGGGCTATAGCCCATGGTCTCGAACGGCATACTATAGCATTCCGTTTTGCATCATTTTTGAGGATTTGAAAAAAAGACGAAAATCACTCCGAGACCATGGGCTATAGCCCATCGTCTCGGAGTCCTTTTCGTCTTTTTTTCAAATCCTTGTTTTTCATCATTTATGACCATGGCGATGGGCTATAGCCCATGGTCTCGAACGGCATACTATAGCATGCCGTCTTGCATCATTTTTGAGGATTTGAAAAAAAGACGAAAATCACTCCGAGACCATGGGCTATAGCCCATCGTCTCGGAGTCATTTTCGACTTTTTTTCAAATCCTCGTTTTTCATCATTTATGACCATGGCGATGGGCTATAGCCCATGGTCTCGAACGGCATACTATAGCATGCCGTTTTCCATCATTTTTGAGGATTTGAAAAAAAGACGAAAATCACTCCGAGACCATGGGCTATAGCCCATCGTCTCGGAGTCATTTGCGTCTTTTTTTCAAATCCTCGTTTTTCATCATTTATGACCATGGCGATGGGCTATAGCCCATGGTCTCGAACGGCATACTATAGCATTCCGTTTTGCATCATTTTTGAGGATTTGAAAAAAAGACGAAAATCACTCCGAGACCATGGGCTATAGCCCATCGTCTCGGAGTCCTTTTCGTCTTTTTTTCAAATCCTTGTTTTTCATCATTTATGACCATGGCGATGGGCTATAGCCCATGGTCTCGAACGGCATACTATAGCATGCCGTTTTGCATCATTTTTGAGGATTTGAAAAAAAGACGAAAATCACTCCGAGACCATGGGCTATAGCCCATCGTCTCGGAGTCATTTTCGACTTTTTTTCAAATCCTCGTTTTTCATCATTTATGACCATGGCGATGGGCTATAGCCCATGGTCTCGAACGGCATACTATAGCATGCCGTTTTGCATCATTTTTGAGGATTTGAAAAAAAGACGAAAATCACTCCGAGACCATGGGCTATAGCCCATCGTCTCGGAGTCATTTTCGTCTTTTTTTCAAATCCTTGTTTTTCATCATTTATGACAATGGCGATGGGCTATAGCCCATGGTCTCGAACGGCATACTATAGCATGCCATTTTCCATCATTTTTGAGGATTTGAAAAAAAGACGAAAATCACTCCGAGACCATGGGCTATAGCCCATCGTCTCGGAGTCATTTTCGTCTTTTTTTCAAATCCTTGTTTTTCATCATTTATGACCATGGCGATGGGCTATAGCCCATGGTCTCGAACGGCATACTATAGCATGCCGTTTTGCAACATTTTTGAGGATTTGAAAAAAAGACGAAAATCACTCCGAGACCATGGGCTATAGCCCATCGTCTCGGAGTCATTTTCGTCTTTTTTTCAAATCCTCGTTTTTCATCATTTATGACCATGGCGATGGGCTATAGCCCATGGTCTCGAACGGCATACTCTAGCATGCCGTTTTTCATCATTTTTGAGGATTTGAAAAAAAGACGAAAATTACTCCGAGACCATGGGCTATAGCCCATCGTCTCGGAGTCATTTTCGTCTTTTTTTCAAATCCTCGTTTTTCATCATTTATGACCATGGCGATGGGCTATAGCCCATGGTCTCGAACGGCATACTACAGCATGCCGTTTTCCATCATTTTTGAGGATTTGAAAAAAAGACGAAAATCACTCCGAGACCATGGGCTATAGCCCATCGTCTCGGAGTCATTTTCGTCTTTTTTTCAAATCCTTGTTTTTCATCATTTATGACCATGGCGATGGGCTATAGCCCATGGTCTCGAACGGCATTCTATAGCATGCCGTTTTCCATCATTTTTGAGGATTTGAAAAAAAGACGAAAATCACTCCGAGACCATGGGCTATAGCCCATCGTCTCGGAGTCATTTTCGACTTTTTTTCAAATCCTTGTTTTTCATCATTTATGACCATGGCGATGGGCTATAGCCCATGGTCTCGAACGGCATTCTATAGCATGCCGTTTTCCATCATTTTTGAGGATTTGAAAAAAAGACGAAAATCACTCCGAGACCATGGGCTATAGCCCATCGTCTCGGAGTCATTTTCGTCTTTTTTTCAAATCCTCGTTTTTCATCATTTATGACCATGGCGATGGGCTATAGCCCATGGTCTCGAACGGCATACTATAGCATTCCGTTTTGCATCATTTTTGAGGATTTGAAAAAAAGACGAAAATGACTCCGAGACCATGGGCTATAGCCCATCGTCTCGGAGTCATTTTCGTCTTTTTTTCAAATCCTTGTTTTTCATCATTTATGACCATGGCGATGGGCTATAGCCCATGGTCTCGAACGGCATACTATAGCATGCCGTTTTCCATCATTTTTGAGGATTTGAAAAAAAGACGAAAATCACTCCGAGACCATGGGCTATAGCCCATCGTCTCGGAGTCATTTTCGTCTTTTTTTCAAATCCTTGTTTTTCATCATTTATGACCATGGCGATGGGCTATAGCCCATGGTCTCGACGAAAATCACTCCGAGACCATGGGCTATAGCCCATCGTCTCGGAGTAATTTTCGTCTTTTTTTCAAATCCTTGTTTTTCATCATTTATGACCATGGCGATGGGCTATAGCCCATGGTCTCGAACGGCATACTATAGCATGCCGTTTTCCATCATTTTTGAGGATTTGAAAAAAAGACGAAAATTACTCCGAGACCATGGGCTATAGCCCATCGTCTCGGAGTCATTTTCGACTTTTTTTCAAATCCTCGTTTTTCATCATTTATGACCATGGCGATGGGCTATAGCCCATGGTCTCGAACGGCATACTATAGCATGCCGTTTTGCATCATTTTTGAGGATTTGAAAAAAAGACGAAAATCACTCCGAGACCATGGGCTATAGCCCATCGTCTCGGAGTCATTTTCGTCTTTTTTTCAAATCCTCGTTTTTCATCATTTATGACCATGGCGATGGGCTATAGCCCATGGTCTCGAACGGCATACTATAGCATGCCGTTTTCCATCATTTTTAAGGATTTGAAAAAAAGACGAAAATCACTCCGAGACCATGGGCTATAGCCCATCGTCTCGGAGTCATTTTCGTCTTTTTTTCAAATCCTTGTTTTTCATCATTTATGACCATGGCGATGGGCTATAGCCCATGGTCTCGAACGGCATACTATAGCATGCCGTTTTCCATCATTTTTGAGGATTTGAAAAAAAGACGAAAATCACTCCGAGACCATGGGCTATAGCCCATCGTCTCGGAGTCATTTTCGTCTTTTTTTCAAATCCTTGTTTTTCATCATTTATGACCATGGCGATGGGCTATAGCCCATGGTCTCGAACGGCATACTATAGCATGCCGTTTTGCAACATTTTTGAGGATTTGAAAAAAAGACGAAAATCACTCCGAGACCATGGGCTATAGCCCATCGTCTCGGAGTCATTTTCGTCTTTTTTTCAAATCCTTGTTTTTCATCATTTATGACCATGGCGATGGGCTATAGCCCATGGTCTCGAACGGCATACTATAGCATGCCGTTTTGCAACATTTTTGAGGATTTGAAAAAAAGACGAAAATCACTCCGAGACCATGGGCTATAGCCCATCGTCTCGGAGTCATTTTCGTCTTTTTTTCAAATCCTCGTTTTTCATCATTTATGACCATGGCGATGGGCTATAGCCCATGGTCTCGAACGGCATACTATAGCATGCCGTTTTCCATCATTTTTGAGGATTTGAAAAAAAGACGAAAATTACTCCGAGACCATGGGCTATAGCCCATCGTCTCGGAGTCATTTTCGACTTTTTTTCAAATCCTCGTTTTTCATCATTTATGACCATGTCGATGGGCTATAGCCCATGGTCTCGAACGGCATACTATAGCATGCCGTTTTTCATCATTTTTGAGGATTTGAAAAAAAGACGAAAATTACTCCGAGACCATGGGCTATAGCCCATCGTCTCGGAGTCATTTTCGACTTTTTTTCAAATCCTCGTTTTTCATCATTTATGACCATGGCGATGGGCTATAGCCCATGGTCTCGAACGGCATACTATAGCATGCCGTTTTGCATCATTTTTGAGGATTTGAAAAAAAGACGAAAATCACTCCGAGACCATGGGCTATAGCCCATCGTCTCGGAGTCATTTTCGTCTTTTTTTCAAATCCTTGTTTTTCATCATTTATGACCATGGCGATGGGCTATAGCCCATGGTCTCGAACGGCATACTATAGCATGCCGTTTTCCATCATTTTTGAGGATTTGAAAAAAAGACGAAAATCACTCCGAGACCATGGGCTATAGCCCATCGTCTCGGAGTCATTTTCGTCTTTTTTTCAAATCCTTGTTTTTCATCATTTATGACCATGGCGATGGGCTATAGCCCATGGTCTCGAACGGCATACTATAGCATGCCGTTTTGCAACATTTTTGAGGATTTGAAAAAAAGACGAAAATCACTCCGAGACCATGGGCTATAGCCCATCGTCTCGGAGTCATTTTCGACTTTTTTTCAAATCCTCGTTTTTCATCATTTATGACCATGTCGATGGGCTATAGCCCATGGTCTCGAACGGCATACTATAGCATGCCGTTTTTCATCATTTTTGAGGATTTGAAAAAAAGACGAAAATTACTCCGAGACCATGGGCTATAGCCCATCGTCTCGGAGTCATTTTCGACTTTTTTTCAAATCCTCGTTTTTCATCATTTATGACCATGGCGATGGGCTATAGCCCATGGTCTCGAACGGCATACTATAGCATGCCGTTTTGCATCATTTTTGAGGATTTGAAAAAAAGACGAAAATCACTCCGAGACCATGGGCTATAGCCCATCGTCTCGGAGTCATTTTCGTCTTTTTTTCAAATCCTTGTTTTTCATCATTTATGACCATGGCGATGGGCTATAGCCCATGGTCTCGAACGGCATACTATAGCATGCCGTTTTCCATCATTTTTGAGGATTTGAAAAAAAGACGAAAATCACTCCGAGACCATGGGCTATAGCCCATCGTCTCGGAGTAATTTTCGTCTTTTTTTCAAATCCTTGTTTTTCATCATTTATGACCATGGCGATGGGCTATAGCCCATGGTCTCGAACGGCATACTATAGCATGCCGTTTTGCAACATTTTTGAGGATTTGAAAAAAAGACGAAAATCACTCCGAGACCATGGGCTATAGCCCATCGTCTCGGAGTCATTTTCGTCTTTTTTTCAAATCCTCGTTTTTCATCATTTATGACCATTGCGATGGGCTATAGCCCATGGTCTCGAACGGCATACTATAGCATGCCGTTTTTCATCATTTTTGAGGATTTGAAAAAAAGACGAAAATTACTCCGAGACCATGGGCTATAGTAGCCTGGGTAAACCCCTCCCCCCTCGCCAGATTTTCATTCTGCCTGCGGGGAGAGTCTGGCATAATCGCCTGTGTGGCTGTTTAGCCGTGGGGCGGGAGAGTAGCGTTGACGGACAACCCCTTCAGCCAATCAGCGTATATCAAAATAAGTGGCGTCATCTAAACGCGTTCCGTTCCTACTTCCTGTTCCTACTTCCTACTTCCTTCCTCCTCCACCAGTAGCCTACATAGTCTCTATGCATTGCACACAGCAGCTATTGAAATCTTCTTGCCTTGCCACACTAGTTTATTTCGAAATCAAACCAGCAACAAACGATCGTTATTTGTTATGGCTGAATCGAATGTAAACGATTTTTGCCGTCTCTGCAAAGAGAGTTGTCGGAAAGCCGGCCGTTTATCTAACACCAGGAAGATTTACGAACTGGATCCTAGCCAAAGAACCATATATCAGCGTCTGGTTTCCGTTGGCCTACAGCTGCTTCCACAAGATGACAAGTCTTTGCGTATTTGCAATAAGTGCTTCAGACAGATGACAACAATAGAGGAGTCGTTATTAACACTCAACAAATGGAAACAGGTAGAAACTGGTGCCGAACCGGCCGCTAGTAGCCAGTCCCCAACAACGAAAACTACACCACCCCAAACAGAGAAAAGGATGAGAGATTCCCCTATGAAAACACCACGGGCAGCGAAAAGGAAAAGATACTATCCTCCTACACCAAATCGCAAGTTAACCCCACTAAAAACTCCTGGGACAGCCACAAGACAAAGTGTGATAGAGGTAAGAAGTTCACAATCACAACGATGTACTAACCTGCTATTTATTATGAGTTAAAAAATGAGGAATACGAGACTGCTCGCCCCTTTACCAACTCGCTCCGCAATTTTTTAAATGTAACAGTTAATTTAGTATTTCCCTGAAATCTGAAATGATCTTGTATACAGATTTATTTGATTGCATAGTAGTCGATCTCTATACTTACTTTATAAAGAACAACATGTCATAGAGACGGTGACTGCTTAATTAAGTTAAGACCTTCTAGCAGTTCATTTCGTTTTTATTAATCACATTTCTTCCATGTTGCCCATGATTTGTAATGGCATCATCATGCTATTATGCCCGTGGATATACAGAGTGAACTTAACAATGATAAATTAATATGATAATACCTTTTAAATAATCACAAACATGAATTATGTTTGTTATTTACAGCTAGGTAGAGTAGATGAGAGTGGTTTTCAACCTTTTTCATCAATGCCAATTTTTTATTTAGCATTTGAGCCACGGACCACCATTTCATGAGATTTAGTCTTGCTGACCCAACACTAAAGAATGCTGTTATCGTTGGATACGATTTTGTCCACAATTTCATTCTCTAATTATGTAGACTAGTTACTAGACTTCTTCTAAATTAAGTAATGCAGATGTAACAATGATTTAACTGATTTAACTCTTGAGACCGTAAAATGAAACCAAATGGACCCATAAGGGTCAAAAGGTAAATAACTTATAAGGGTCCAATTGGTTACAAACTCCATCATTTAGCTGGGGACCAGCACCACTGGTGGTCCCTGGACCACTGGTTGAAAACCACTGACTAAGATCAAGCATTTGCGCTTTTCCTGTATCAATTTAAAATGTAAGTTTTACTTTGACATTGCTCTTGCTCTGCAAGTCTGCATACCACTTTGTGTTCAAAGTATGGTGTAAGAAAAATGTGTTTTGTTGGACTGTCTTTTTCTGTTTTAAAATTGGCAATATAAAGCTCCAAAACCTATTATCATCACCCGTTTATTGATAACTGCAGCCTATTATAAAATATAAACCTAACCTCACGTCACCAGGCTTTCCACCTCTGAGGAAAGCCTAGTCTGTGTTACAAAATTGCTGTGTGAATCGGTCAGGAGCGGATGATATCGTTGCAGTCATTGTTTTGTAGTCATCAGGCAGCAACCGGAAGAATAACAAAATAATAAAAGCGTGACTCGTTCTCTCGTAGCCTGCAGCTTTTATTGAGAAAAATCGGTTTGAGGGAAAGGAAGTTCCAGATTGATGGTTCCTGCCTGATGACTACAAAACAATGACTGCAACGATATCATCCGTTCCCGACCGGATCATAAACCCAAAAAGGAATGCTGCCCTGGCTATTATAAACCTATAATTATGTATTTAAGTTGTAATGCACACTCTGCTTAATCTTTCAGCTTATCATTCATTATCCTACGGCTAAACCAATCACACTGAGATGCCCCAAATCTGCAGCAGGGATTTTGGAGAACATCGCAAAGGAAAAATGGTCAACTGCTGCAAACCTCATCATGAAACACGACACACTGCTGGACACAATCAAAGAATCTGTGCTCATTCTCCTAAACAATGAATGCAAGAGACTTTGCCAGCCAAAACAAGATTTCATGCTGTTTCGTTGTTCTCCCAAAAACTTGAAATCCTTTTCATTTGCCAAGATGGGGTCAGATCTCCAACGTCTAGCTCCATTCCTGTTCTCACTGTTGTCCACCATCACAAACCAGTCTCCACTCCAAATCTGTGCTGCTGCATCTGTACTCTTGAGAGGAAGACATGAAAAATTGCCATCTGCTTTTGCATATTATATAAACAGTGTTCTGCAGTATGGTGGGGCAAAAAAGGCTGTGTTTCAAAGACTTTGCAAGTTAGGGATTTCAACCAGCCATGTCTCAGCAGTCAAGAAGCAACGTTTACTGGCAAACACATGTGGTGAAGCACTTCAGAAGCTCAAAGCTGCCAACGAATTGTTCCTCAACCCCCAGCCAAACTCAGATGGTGACCTGGACCTCAACCCCCAGCAAGGCTCGGATGGAGATGTTTTGAGATGTATGGAAATGCTTGAATTGTCTGGTAAGAGGGACAGAATTTTTAAATGTTTAACCCTCAAATTGAAAATAAATGTTGTTTATTTTTTCTTTGTGTATTACTATAATGATGCATGACTTAACACCAGTGTGATTTTTTTGGTATTATTCATACCCAGAGCCATAATAAATGTAATGATTTCCTATTATTCTTACTTTTGTTTTTGCAATAGAGGGAGCACCGAGCACTTCAGCTGTAGACGAGGCAAGTGTCAGAGAGGACATGGACTGGTTAGACATGGACATCCAGGACACAGAGGAACAACAAAGCACTTCACAACAGCAGACCAGTGAATTAGAATTCCAGACTTTCAATGCATTAATGGCTGCCGCAGAGGCATCACCACCACTAAGCCTAGAGTTAACCAACCAGCCACCACACAGCTACTCAATAATATTAGACAATCTGGACTTCTACATGCCCACACACCACCAGGCAATAGATAGAAGCAACAAATCTATACACTGGACTCATCTCATGGCTGTGGAAGACAGAGTACCCACCCACCACCTCAGCAACGAGAAACCCCGGCTGTCTCTCACAGGGTACGACATTAAGACATCTATGCCTAGCCGTGAATCGCAATGGAGCATGGAACAGGAATTCATTGTACTCGGAGCAAGAATCCTCACCCAGCATCTTGACGCCTTCAAACCCCTACGCAACGTTGCAGTCCATCACATTCCCCATGAGTATTCAGAGAACATGTCAAAGGCTTCCACCCATGTAAGTGCTGTTAGCTAAACAATGCAATTAGTATTAACCTTCACTGTCAATGTGTATAGACATAAGCCTGTGTTGTTATAATCACTATATTGTCAATATACTCTTCATAGCATCCCCTTGGTCTCCTCTTTAAAAATGAGAACGAATCTGACGACCTGCAAGCCATTCTGGAGCATATACAGACCAAGTAAGTAATTTTAAATGTGAATTGTGTGTGTGTGTGTGTGTGTGTGTGTGTTTGAGAGAGAGAGAGGCTGAATGGTGTTAAAAGACTTGTGTATTTTGTAGCTATGTACCAAAGGGCAAGGATGGCATGGAAACTCTCCTGGTTGGAGGTGACAGGCTCACTGAAGGTGCCAGTCGCAAAATGCAGTGGACCATGGGCAATGGAAGATCACCCGAAGTAAGACTTGCAGGAATGCAGTTCAAGTTTGAAGACTGGCACGCTATCAGAAACCTTTATGAAGTGAGTGAATTTAAATGGTCAACAGATGGTTACGAAATGAATAGTTTTTTGGCTAATAAAATAAAAGCTTGTGCTGTCCCCCAATAGCATGTTGACTTCAAGGATATCTTTATATTTAAACACACAATGCCCTTGTCTAAGAGAACAAGTAATAATACTTGTTGCAAATTGAACAAAGTTTGATTACCATATATAGATTGAAGCTTCAAACTTTTGTTTCTGCTATAGTGTAATCTAATACAAAATGTCATTCAGATATATCATAAGGTCTTCTTCAAAGACGCGTCTGCCAAAGACCACGGTACCTTGCTGGCGAACATGAACAAGCTCAGGTTTGTAATACCGACTCAAAATGTAACCCTATTCAAAAATACCTTATGATCATATTAGTTGAATGCTCATAATTTCTGTTTATTAAACCTGTTTATTTAACTGTATCTTCTGTTTATTCTGCAGTGAAAACCGGCCCCATGAATTTTGGCCTGTCCATGTGCATGCGTGCGTGCGTGTTTGAGTGTTTGAGTGAGTGAGTGAGTGAATGAGGGAGAGAGAGATAGGGCAAAGTGATCTATGAAGTCCTGTCCCCAGTGAACACCTGGCCGCTATTGGCTTGGTATCAAAAGATTCAACTGGTTCGTGTAACTGTCTGTCTGTCTGTCTGTCTGTCTGTCTGTCTGTCTGTCTGTGGGCGTGTGTGTGCGCGCGCGTGTGCGTGCAAAAGGAGTTGGCCCAGTCGTCTTGCAAGTGTGAGTCTGTGTGTGAGAGAGAGAGAGAAAGAGGGGCACAATATAGTGCAATTAAACTTGTTAATATGTCCTAGGTGCAGCAATGCGAAGAAGGGCCCAAAAGTTGCATTCAATGCATATAAAGAGTTTGTGGCTAAAGAGACAGCAGCACTTTTCCTGGCAGCAGCAATGACCATTTTTCAGCTGAAGGATGTCTCTGGTATAACACTTTTTTTTTATCAATTAAAACATTTTCATTCCTATATTGGATTAATAGGTAGTATTTCCATCAACATGCTGTTTTTTCTTGCACTGTTTCCGCTAACAGAAACGCCTGAGGGATTCATCCCAGACAACGTAAGGGATGCCGAGGATATGGAACTCAAGCGGACCTGGCTGCATGACAAAGCAGCGCTAGTTGTGAAAACCTTCGTCAACATCAATGACACCACGTCTGCCGTTGCAACAGCGGTTACCCTGGCCGAAGAACAACAACCTGAGGTTTTTTAACATTTCCATAATAGTAATTTGTTTGTTTGATGAGGCCGTGCCATCTAGACTAAAATAGTTAGTATGTATGTTAGCAATACAAATATGTAAACCATATTGTAAGATATTGCAGTGTGACTGTCACTGTACCAAAGGGGTGCCCACCCTTTTTTGACTTGAGAGCTACTTTCAAAATGACCAGCTCAACAAGATCTACCCACCTGAAAATAGTTTAAATATGTACCTGAGGGTGCTTTAGAATAGCGGCGCTGGCATTACATATAAGACAAATGTACTTGGAATGGGAAATAGAGGGGGGGAAATGGAATAGGTAGGGTTTTTTTTGTATTTAATTTATAATGCTACCGATGTTTGTGCACAGCAACACTGAAAACAAAATGTTGCATTGTGGATTTGAGCTGACAGGTGCTTTTTGATCAAGTCACCTTTAATTCAAGTGGCAGATGCCAAGAATTGTTTATATTATATATATATTATATATATATATTATATATTGAATTGAAATATTCTTTAGGGGCATGTTGTCATGTGATTCACCTGTGCCTTGCTGTACCACATTTGTCTTAGGCATAGCACACTGTATTCCTCTGTCTTTCTTTTAAGTCTTACACTGTTGTCTCCACAGACACAGCTTAGGTGCCGCATGGAAGGCTGCTCAAAGGTCTACAAGCACAAGAAGTCTCGCAATACACATGAGCTCAAATACCACAAACTCCAGCTACAACCAGATGTACCGACCTCCCCAACCACCCCTACAATGGACCACAAAACAGAACATTCAGTGGCAAGATTAAGCTTTGTTTTTTTTTTGATGAATCTACGCGATGCTGTGAAAGAAGGAGACGGAAAGAGGCTATTGAAGCTGTACACAGTTGCCCTTATGTACTATAAAGCATATGGTCACACTCAGTATGCCTACAGCACCTTCCTGCTATCGGTGCAACTGAATGCCACTCTTTCACCCAAGTTGGTCCACAGCATCACATATAACCGTTTTTGGAGCAGCAGGGGGGGGAAAGGAAATAACATCAGCCTAGACTTGCACCTGGAACACTTGAACAATTTCCTCAAGTCTTTCTTGAAGGGCCTTGGAGCAAACCTGACCGAGCAATCTGCCAGCAGAATTAGTAGGTCCATCAGTGTCCTCAAGCACTTGTTAGATGCCACAGACGCTGAGTTGGGAGTGGCCAAGCAAAGTGGCAGGCATCACACACCTGACCAGACAAACGACATCAGAGCACTGGTCCAGGTTGCCCTTGAGGGAGAGCTCTTTGCAAGTCATCCCGGCAGAGAATTCAGTGCCTTCCCTCGTTTTGACAGGAACCTCCTGTCCAAATTCAATTACAGTGAATATCGTTTGTGGATGAAGGCTAGGCTAAGAGAATGGAGAGTAGTTCAAATGTGAAACTTCCCTGAGTATTTTGTCTCCCATTTCTCATGTGCAATTGTACAGGGACATATTTTGGCTTAACAAAGCTCTGAATGTAGGGTAACCATTTGTCCTTTCCATTTATTTTATATGTTTGTGTGTCTGTTATAAATGTTGCTTTTTCATTGTTTAATTTGTAAAATAAAATGCTTTGAACACCACCTTTGCATTTCTTAAATAGCACTGTGTTAATACAGCACAAGGTCTCAAAGGACAGGCAGTCGTCAGACTTCCACAAAACAATTTATTGTGAGAGAGAGCATAAGTTGATTCATACATGACATGATATAGTCCTACAGGATATAGTGTTTTTGGGTCACACGTCTGGGAAGCTTCAAAGGATTAGACAGACAATGGCTTTCTCCACAGGGTACCGCATGGGAATCTCTTGAGGTGTTGACTTCCCTTAAAAGTGTTACCAAAATAATTATTCTACATTCTCTACTTGTACTGTAAATTAACCCCTGAGCTGCATGAGACCTGCTTGATTGGATCAACCCAACAAAATGTTTCCTGTGACTAAAGCCAAATTTAACCTGGAAAGTGGTCCATCTTAACATTCTAATGTCTAATGTCCAGAAGAGAGAAGCACTTCATGGATGGCTGATGTTTGATGTCAATCTCACCTAGCTCTCCCGGATTTAATCCACACCATGCAATAAGGGAACGCCATCTTAAAATAGTTATATATTTAGATCAATGAGCAAGGAAATTGATAAGAAGCTCCTGGATTCTGTTTGTCTAGCACAGTGGTTTTAAAAAAATAATATCCAGGTCCATTATTTGGCATTTGAGATTTAGCCCATTCTGGGTGTTTTAAGCATTATGTTATACTGTAGCTGTTCAAGTAGATCTACAAGCTCATAGCGCTGCACCGAGTGCCGCGCTACAAGCTTGTAGATCTGCTATTTTTTGAAAAATCCTGAAAATGTGGTGCAAAAATTTAACTCCTGAAAATTTAACTCAAATCTTTGCTTCCGGGGGGTCCCTGGAACAACATATTTTCAGATGGGGGTCGGCAGCCAATGACATATATTTTTGGGGGTCCTCGACATGAAAATGTTTGAGAACCACTGACATAGAAACATGGGTTTTTCAGAAAACTGCCTTAGATTTAGAAGACATTTGTAGAATTGTCCTCAGGTCTAAATGGGTGAAGCTCTGACCTTAAACGTTAAATATGTGGTACCATAGGAGAGATAAACGTTTACCAAAATGATTATTCTACATTCTCTAATATAGTGTATACTGTAAATGAAGTAATGCAGAATATAATAAAACTCTAGGGAGTGTAAAATGAAACCAAATTGACCCGTCAATCGGTAGACTTAAAAAGCAAGGCTTTTGCACACCTACAACCGACAAGAAATAGAGTATCCAACAATGAAAACTTTATTAAGTTGCATTCAGAAAAGTACATAAGTATTGACTCAAAACAAAACAAATGTACATGCTCAGGCCAACTTCAAATGTCATCATTTGAGCTGGAATTGGAATCCTCATTGGAATCACAGTATGTGTCTTCATCTGACTCATCAAAATACCCACGGTAATAAATATCTGGCGGACAAATGCTAGCACCCTCTGTGGGGTTGGCAGGCGGCATATCTTCAATGTCATGAAAAACATCATTGATAACTTGTAATATGTGCCGTGCATGTTCGTGGCTGTAGACAGGAAGGTGGTTATCTATGTAATCGATGTCGAAGATGTGTGCACACTTTTCCAAAACGGCAACAATCAATTGATCACTAAATCCTGTACAAGCAGCCTGGCTAGTAAAGAGGTATGGGAGGTCTGCAACCAAATCGTTTTTGTACTTCTCCAACTGTGCCTTGATTAATGTTTTGTGATTACGTGTAACCACCCTTGACTGCAAAGGTACACAAATATTTTTCTGCTGCTCATAAATGGGTAGAGGCTCCACACAAACACCTGATCCATCACATGAACATGACTTATGGCAAAATGTACAGCACAGATGACCTGGCTCAAGACTTTCTGTAATCTCTTCAAATTTACTATACAAAGCTTTTCTCAAGCAACTGGTTCTGCCTTCTGTAAACAAATCTCGTACTGCCTTATCCACATGAAATGACCTTGTGTTGTATAAAACTGCGTGTGATTGCACTCCGTTTCTCCCAGCTCTGCCAGCCTGTTGGACTATCGCTTCTGTGTCGTTTGGTGGACCAAACATCACCACATGAGAGATATTGGGAAAGTTGAGGCCCATCCCGAGCGCAGTTGTGGCAGCAACAACTCTGCAATTCCCCTGTCCATTCAGTGAACTAATTACAAAGTTCTTGTTGTCTTTGTCAGTCCCTTTATGGTACATGCCAATCAATTCATTGTCCCACTTTTTCTCTGGGTCCCTGTCTAACCAGAAATCTTCACCTAGTTCTGCTTTCAGATAGTGGTACACCTCTGCTGTCTTGTCACGTGACCGGCAGTAGATAATGATCTGTGCCATCGCTGTTCCCTTGGCTCGAACATCATCCACTATCCAGTCAAGACATTGTACTTTTTCGTGGCGTGGTGCTGAGGCTAGTGCTAGTCGGATGTTGGTTCTGTTGGGGCTCACAATCACCCGTGTTGCATTCTCCATTGCTAGAAGTCTGGTGACTCTGTCTCTGGACTCCATGTCTGCTGATGCGGTCAGAGCCAACACTGGGGTGCCTGAAGAAGACATAAGAATAAGAATATAATACATGATGTCACAAATAAACAGTGCTATTTATTGCAGAATAGTGCAATGGTAAATTACAAGACATCAAAATAATTAGCCTGGTAAAACAGAATGTGAGTTCACGTGACCGGCTGGTTTATCAAACTATCGGATGAGACATCAGACCAAACCAACAGAACAGGTTTATTCATTATGTACCGCACTACAGTTAACCCATTTAGACCTGAGGCCGCATCTGTGTCGCCTTATAGCTTTTAACCATTATTTAAAACTGTAGCTGTTGAAAAATAGCAGATCTACAAGCTATTTTTCAACTCAAATATTTGCTTCTGGGGGCTCCCTGGAACAACATATTTTCAGATGGGGGTCGGTGGCCAATTACATATAATTTTGGGTGTCCTTGACGTTAAATAGTTTGAGCACCACTGATATAGAAAACTGTCATGATTTTGTATGACATTTTGTAGAATCTGGTCTCAGATTTAAATGGGTTAAAGGGTTCATTTTACTCACCTTGTTTCACAATGGATCGGAGTACACTAAGCTTTGAAAAGCTATCTCTGAAGGCAGGTTTCCCCTTTGCACCCAGTCCCCTGATGAAGACAATAAAGCAGACAATGTTGATGATTACCACATTGAAGCCAGTAGCCTAATGTTCCACTTGTGTTCACAGATAACATGTTGTTGATTGATTATGTTATTAACAGTTTGTAGAATGGGTACAGTTCAACTACAGTACAAGTAAGAGAATAAATCCATTAAAAGCACTAAGACTAGTTTTCATCAGGGTCACCCGGTTTCTATTCATCAGAACATTTAAAGACAAATAAACACTTCTATGCAACTTCTATACAACAACAAAAAGAAATCATCATATACACATGAAAAATAGGGGGCCTACGTCCTAGCCCTGGTAGTCTACTACAGTGATTTTTAACCAGTGTTCCGGGGACCACCAGTGATCTTTGAGCGGGTTACAGGTGGTCCCCAGTTAAATTATGGAAAGTTGGTTACCAAATGTACCCTTATTATAGATTATCTCAACTCTCTCTATTGTTAAACATCTGCATTACTTAATTTAAAAGAAGTCTACACAATTACAGAATGTAGAATGTTATTTTGATCAACGTTTGCCTGCTATCTCTCCTAATCATACAGCATGGAATTGTGGACATTTTATACAACAATAACAAAATATTGAGGCTAATTGTCTTCAAATAGTGGTCTGTGGCTCAAGTTCTGAATAAATAAGGTGCCTTGATATGAAAAGGGTTTAAAACCACTGCCCTACTAGTCTACAACACAAATAATCATAAGTTTAAACAGTAACAGGAGATTCTATATATATTTACCATTTATATGCGACGTGTACTTCATCGACCACTATTCCCATGATGTTTTCACGATACACAGGACTTTCCAGCATTTTCAGCCACTTATCATTCATCAGCCAAGCCTCTGGACTGCCAAATACTAATTGATAGGATCCCTGTTCTAGGTCTGTAACGTTGTGAACACCAAGCTGCATAGCAGTAACTCCTAGTTTTGTTGCTTCTTTTATCTGGTCCTCCATCAGCGCGACGAGTGGCGAAACAATGATGAAGATAGGATTGCTGTCTGGGAACATTTTCTTTGTCACCAACGGTGCTAGTTGATATACTAAGCTTTTTCCAAAACCTGTAGGAAGAACGCAGAGAATGTCCCGTGCACTGAGAAACTCCACAAGTGCATACTCTTGCTCTTGTTTAATTGCTGTTATTGAATCAATTTCTGCAATAACTTCCCCTATGGCTGTTTTTATTCCGTCGGTAACGTCACTGCTAGCTACTAGCTCCGCCATGTTTGTTGTGGTGAATGAGTCGAGCAGTACATACGTCATCAACTGCTCAAATCGTTCCTGATTGGCCAACGTGCGCTGTCAATCACAGAGCCCTGAGCTCGGTCGCGGATTGGCTCGTACCAAAGCTGATACAATGCTAAAGACTTTGTATTACCATTTTGCCAGACTCAACCCTCCTGGCAGAATGAAATGTTGTCCAGTAGGGGGAGTGGGTTTACCCAGGCTAGGGCTATAGCCCATCGTCTCGGAGTCATTTTCGTCTTTTTTTCATCATTTATGACCATGGCGATGGGCTATAGCCCATGGTCTCGAACGGCATACTATAGCATGCCGTTTTCCATCATTTTTAAGGATTTTAAAAAAAGACGAAAATGACTCCGAGACCATGGGCTATAGCCCATCGTCTCGGAGTCATTTTCGTTTTTTTTTCAAATCCTTGTTTTTCATCATTTATGACCATGGCGATGGGCTATAGCCCATGGTCTCGAACGGCATACTATAGCATGCCGTTTTGCATCATTTTTGAGGATTTGAAAAAAAGACGAAAATCACTCCGAGACCATGGGCTATAGCCCATCGTCTCGGAGTCATTTTCGTCTTTTTTTCAAATCCTCGTTTTTCATCATTTATGACCATGGCGATGGGCTATAGCCCATGGTCTCGAACGGCATACTATAGCATGCCGTTTTGCATCATTTTTGAGGATTTGAAAAAAAGACGAAAATCACTCCGAGACCATGGGCTATAGCCCATCGTCTCGGAGTCATTTTCGTCTTTTTTTCAAATCCTCGTTTTTCATCATTTATGACCATGGCGATGGGCTATAGCCCATGGTCTCGAACGGCATACTATAGCATTCCGTTTTGCATCATTTTTGAGGATTTGAAAAAAAGACGAAAATCACTCCGAGACCATGGGCTATAGCCCATCGTCTCGGAGTCCTTTTCGTCTTTTTTTCAAATCCTTGTTCGAGACCATGGGCTATAGCCCATCGCCATGGTCATAAATGATGAAAAACAAGGATTTGAAAAAAAAAACGAAAATGACTCCGAGACGATGGGCTATAGCCCATGGTCTCGGAGTCATTTTCGTCTTTTTTTCAAATCCTTAAAAATGATGGAAAACGGCATGCTATAGTATGCCGTTCGAGACCATGGGCTATAGCAAATCATTTTCGTCTTTTTTTCAAATCCTTGTTTTTCATCATTTATGACCATGGAGATGGGCTATAGCCCATGGTCTCGAACGGCATACTATAGCATGCCGTTTTGCAACATTTTTGAGGATTTGAAAAAAAGACGAAAATCACTCCGAGACCATGGGCTATAGCCCATCGTCTCGGAGTCATTTTCGTCTTTTTTTCAAATCCTCGTTTTTCATCATTTATGACCATTGCGATGGGCTATAGCCCATGGTCTCGAACGGCATACTATAGCATGCCGTTTTTCATCATTTTTGAGGATTTGAAAAAAAGACGAAAATTACTCCGAGACCATGGGCTATAGCCCATCGTCTCGGAGTCATTTTCGTCTTTTTTTCATCATTTATGACCATGGCGATGGGCTATAGCCCATGGTCTCGAACGGCATACTATAGCATGCCGTTTTCCATCATTTTTAAGGATTTGAAAAAAAGACGAAAATGACTCCGAGACCATGGGCTATAGCCCATCGTCTCGGAGTCATTTTCGACTTTTTTTCAAATCCTCGTTTTTCATCATTTATGACCATGGCGATGGGCTATAGCCCATGGTCTCGAACGGCATACTATAGCATGCCGTTTTGCATCATTTTTGAGGATTTGAAAAAAAGACGAAAATCACTCCGAGACCATGGGCTATAGCCCATCGTCTCGGAGTCATTTTCGACTTTTTTTCAAATCCTCGTTTTTCATCATTTATGACCATGGCGATGGGCTATAGCCCATGGTCTCGAACGGCATACTATAGCATGCCGTTTTGCATCATTTTTGAGGATTTGAAAAAAAGACGAAAATCACTCCGAGACCATGGGCTATAGCCCATCGTCTCGGAGTCATTTTCGTCTTTTTTTCAAATCCTCGTTTTTCATCATTTATGACCATGGCGATGGGCTATAGCCCATGGTCTCGAACGGCATACTATAGCATGCCGTTTTGCATCATTTTTGAGGATTTGAAAAAAAGACGAAAATCACTCCGAGACCATGGGCTATAGCCCATCGTCTCGGAGTCATTTTCGTCTTTTTTTCAAATCCTCGTTTTTCATCATTTATGACCATGGCGATGGGCTATAGCCCATGGTCTCGAACGGCATACTATAGCATTCCGTTTTGCATCATTTTTGAGGATTTGAAAAAAAGACGAAAATCACTCCGAGACCATGGGCTATAGCCCATCGTCTCGGAGTCCTTTTCGTCTTTTTTTCAAATCCTTGTTTTTCATCATTTATGACCATGGCGATGGGCTATAGCCCATGGTCTCGAACGGCATACTATAGCATGCCGTTTTGCATCATTTTTGAGGATTTGAAAAAAAGACGAAAATCACTCCGAGACCATGGGCTATAGCCCATCGTCTCGGAGTCATTTTCGACTTTTTTTCAAATCCTCGTTTTTCATCATTTATGACCATGGCGATGGGCTATAGCCCATGGTCTCGAACGGCATACTATAGCATGCCGTTTTGCATCATTTTTGAGGATTTGAAAAAAAGACGAAAATCACTCCGAGACCATGGGCTATAGCCCATCGTCTCGGAGTAATTTTCGTCTTTTTTTCAAATCCTTGTTTTTCATCATTTATGACCATGGCGATGGGCTATAGCCCATGGTCTCGAACGGCATACTATAGCATGCCGTTTTCCATCATTTTTGAGGATTTGAAAAAAAGACGAAAATCACTCCGAGACCATGGGCTATAGCCCATCGTCTCGGAGTCATTTTCGTCTTTTTTTCAAATCCTTGTTTTTCATCATTTATGACCATGGCGATGGGCTATAGCCCATGGTCTCGACGAAAATCACTCCGAGACCATGGGCTATAGCCCATCGTCTCGGAGTAATTTTCGTCTTTTTTTCAAATCCTTGTTTTTCATCATTTATGACCATGGCGATGGGCTATAGCCCATGGTCTCGAACGGCATACTATAGCATGCCGTTTTCCATCATTTTTAAGGATTTGAAAAAAAGACGAAAATGACTCCGAGACCATGGGCTATAGCCCATCGTCTCGGAGTCATTTTCGTCTTTTTTTCAAATCCTCGTTTTTCATCATTTATGACCATGGCGATGGGCTATAGCCCATGGTCTCGAACGGCATACTATAGCATGCCGTTTTGCATCATTTTTGAGGATTTGAAAAAAAGACGAAAATCACTCCGAGACCATGGGCTATAGCCCATCGTCTCGGAGTCATTTTCGTCTTTTTTTCAAATCCTCGTTTTTCATCATTTATGACCATGGCGATGGGCTATAGCCCATGGTCTCGAACGGCATACTATAGCATTCCGTTTTGCATCATTTTTGAGGATTTGAAAAAAAGACGAAAATCACTCCGAGACCATGGGCTATAGCCCATCGTCTCGGAGTCCTTTTCGTCTTTTTTTCAAATCCTTGTTTTTCATCATTTATGACCATGGCGATGGGCTATAGCCCATGGTCTCGAACGGCATACTATAGCATGCCGTTTTGCATCATTTTTGAGGATTTGAAAAAAAGACGAAAATCACTCCGAGACCATGGGCTATAGCCCATCGTCTCGGAGTCATTTTCGACTTTTTTTCAAATCCTCGTTTTTCATCATTTATGACCATGGCGATGGGCTATAGCCCATGGTCTCGAACGGCATACTATAGCATGCCGTTTTGCATCATTTTTGAGGATTTGAAAAAAAGACGAAAATCACTCCGAGACCATGGGCTATAGCCCATCGTCTCGGAGTCATTTTCGACTTTTTTTCAAATCCTCGTTTTTCATCATTTATGACCATGGCGATGGGCTATAGCCCATGGTCTCGAACGGCATACTATAGCATGCCGTTTTGCATCATTTTTGAGGATTTGAAAAAAAGACGAAAATCACTCCGAGACCATGGGCTATAGCCCATCGTCTCGGAGTCATTTTCGTCTTTTTTTCAAATCCTCGTTTTTCATCATTTATGACCATGGCGATGGGCTATAGCCCATGGTCTCGAACGGCATACTATAGCATGCCGTTTTGCATCATTTTTGAGGATTTGAACAAAAGACGAAAATCACTCCGAGACCATGGGCTATAGCCCATCGTCTCGGAGTCATTTTCGTCTTTTTTTCAAATCCTCGTTTTTCATCATTTATGACCATGGCGATGGGCTATAGCCCATGGTCTCGAACGGCATACTATAGCATTCCGTTTTGCATCATTTTTGAGGATTTGAAAAAAATACGAAAATCACTCCGAGACCATGGGCTATAGCCCATCGTCTCGGAGTCCTTTTCGTCTTTTTTTCAAATCCTTGTTTTTCATCATTTATGACCATGGCGATGGGCTATAGCCCATGGTCTCGAACGGCATACTATAGCATGCCGTTTTGCATCATTTTTGAGGATTTGAAAAAAAGACGAAAATCACTCCGAGACCATGGGCTATAGCCCATCGTCTCGGAGTCATTTTCGACTTTTTTTCAAATCCTCGTTTTTCATCATTTATGACCATGGCGATGGGCTATAGCCCATGGTCTCGAACGGCATACTATAGCATGCCGTTTTGCATCATTTTTGAGGATTTGAAAAAAAGACGAAAATCACTCCGAGACCATGGGCTATAGCCCATCGTCTCGGAGTCATTTTCGTCTTTTTTTCAAATCCTTGTTTTTCATCATTTATGACCATGGCGATGGGCTATAGCCCATGGTCTCGAACGGCATACTATAGCATTCCGTTTTGCATCATTTTTGAGGATTTGAAAAGAAGACGAAAATCACTCCGAGACCATGGGCTATAGCCCATCGTCTCGGAGTCATTTTCGTCTTTTTTTCAAATCCTCGTTTTTCATCATTTATGACCATGGCGATGGGCTATAGCCCATGGTCTCGAACGGCATACTATAGCATGCCGTTTTGCATCATTTTTGAGGATTTGAAAAAAAGACGAAAATCACTCCGAGACCATGGGCTATAGCCCATCGTCTCGGAGTAATTTTCGTCTTTTTTTCAAATCCTTGTTTTTCATCATTTATGACCATGGCGATGGGCTATAGCCCATGGTCTCGACGAAAATCACTCCGAGACCATGGGCTATAGCCCATCGTCTCGGAGTAATTTTCGTCTTTTTTTCAAATCCTTGTTTTTCATCATTTATGACCATGGCGATGGGCTATAGCCCATGGTCTCGAACGGCATACTATAGCATGCCGTTTTCCATCATTTTTAAGGATTTGAAAAAAAGACGAAAATGACTCCGAGACCATGGGCTATAGCCCATCGTCTCGGAGTCATTTTCGTTTTTTTTTCAAATCCTTGTTTTTCATCATTTATGACCATGGCGATGGGCTATAGCCCATGGTCTCGAACGGCATACTATAGCATGCCGTTTTGCATCATTTTTGAGGATTTGAAAAAAAGACGAAAATCACTCCGAGACCATGGGCTATAGCCCATCGTCTCGGAGTCATTTTCGTCTTTTTTTCAAATCCTCGTTTTTCATCATTTATGACCATGGCGATGGGCTATAGCCCATGGTCTCGAACGGCATACTATAGCATGCCGTTTTGCATCATTTTTGAGGATTTGAAAAAAAGACGAAAATCACTCCGAGACCATGGGCTATAGCCCATCGTCTCGGAGTCATTTTCGTCTTTTTTTCAAATCCTCGTTTTTCATCATTTATGACCATGGCGATGGGCTATAGCCCATGGTCTCGAACGGCATACTATAGCATTCCGTTTTGCATCATTTTTGAGGATTTGAAAAAAAGACGAAAATCACTCCGAGACCATGGGCTATAGCCCATCGTCTCGGAGTCCTTTTCGTCTTTTTTTCAAATCCTTGTTTTTCATCATTTATGACCATGGCGATGGGCTATAGCCCATGGTCTCGAACGGCATACTATAGCATGCCGTTTTGCATCATTTTTGAGGATTTGAAAAAAAGACGAAAATCACTCCGAGACCATGGGCTATAGCCCATCGTCTCGGAGTCATTTTCGACTTTTTTTCAAATCCTCGTTTTTCATCATTTATGACCATGGCGATGGGCTATAGCCCATGGTCTCGAACGGCATACTATAGCATGCCGTTTTGCATCATTTTTGAGGATTTGAAAAAAAGACGAAAATCACTCCGAGACCATGGGCTATAGCCCATCGTCTCGGAGTCATTTTCGACTTTTTTTCAAATCCTCGTTTTTCATCATTTATGACCATGGCGATGGGCTATAGCCCATGGTCTCGAACGGCATACTATAGCATGCCGTTTTGCATCATTTTTGAGGATTTGAAAAAAAGACGAAAATCACTCCGAGACCATGGGCTATAGCCCATCGTCTCGGAGTCATTTTCGTCTTTTTTTCAAATCCTCGTTTTTCATCATTTATGACCATGGCGATGGGCTATAGCCCATGGTCTCGAACGGCATACTATAGCATGCCGTTTTGCATCATTTTTGAGGATTTGAAAAAAAGACGAAAATCACTCCGAGACCATGGGCTATAGCCCATCGTCTCGGAGTCATTTTCGTCTTTTTTTCAAATCCTCGTTTTTCATCATTTATGACCATGGCGATGGGCTATAGCCCATGGTCTCGAACGGCATACTATAGCATTCCGTTTTGCATCATTTTTGAGGATTTGAAAAAAATACGAAAATCACTCCGAGACCATGGGCTATAGCCCATCGTCTCGGAGTCCTTTTCGTCTTTTTTTCAAATCCTTGTTTTTCATCATTTATGACCATGGCGATGGGCTATAGCCCATGGTCTCGAACGGCATACTATAGCATGCCGTTTTGCATCATTTTTGAGGATTTGAAAAAAAGACGAAAATCACTCCGAGACCATGGGCTATAGCCCATCGTCTCGGAGTCATTTTCGACTTTTTTTCAAATCCTCGTTTTTCATCATTTATGACCATGGCGATGGGCTATAGCCCATGGTCTCGAACGGCATACTATAGCATGCCGTTTTGCATCATTTTTGAGGATTTGAAAAAAAGACGAAAATCACTCCGAGACCATGGGCTATAGCCCATCGTCTCGGAGTCATTTTCGTCTTTTTTTCAAATCCTTGTTTTTCATCATTTATGACCATGGCGATGGGCTATAGCCCATGGTCTCGAACGGCATACTATAGCATTCCGTTTTGCATCATTTTTGAGGATTTGAAAAGAAGACGAAAATCACTCCGAGACCATGGGCTATAGCCCATCGTCTCGGAGTCATTTTCGTCTTTTTTTCAAATCCTTGTTTTTCATCATTTATGACCATGGCGATGGGCTATAGCCCATGGTCTCGAACGGCATACTATAGCATGCCGTTTTCCATCATTTTTGAGGATTTGAAAAAAAGACGAAAATCACTCCGAGACCATGGGCTATAGCCCATCGTCTCGGAGTCATTTTCGTCTTTTTTTCAAATCCTTGTTTTTCATCATTTATGACCATGGCGATGGGCTATAGCCCATGGTCTCGACGAAAATCACTCCGAGACCATGGGCTATAGCCCATCGTCTCGGAGTAATTTTCGTCTTTTTTTCAAATCCTTGTTTTTCATCATTTATGACCATGGCGATGGGCTATAGCCCATGGTCTCGAACGGCATACTATAGCATGCCGTTTTCCATCATTTTTGAGGATTTGAAAAAAAGACGAAAATTACTCCGAGACCATGGGCTATAGCCCATCGTCTCGGAGTCATTTTCGACTTTTTTTCAAATCCTCGTTTTTCATCATTTATGACCATGGCGATGGGCTATAGCCCATGGTCTCGAACGGCATACTATAGCATGCCGTTTTGCATCATTTTTGAGGATTTGAAAAAAAGACGAAAATCACTCCGAGACCATGGGCTATAGCCCATCGTCTCGGAGTCATTTTCGTCTTTTTTTCAAATCCTCGTTTTTCATCATTTATGACCATGGCGATGGGCTATAGCCCATGGTCTCGAACGGCATACTATAGCATGCCGTTTTCCATCATTTTTAAGGATTTGAAAAAAAGACGAAAATCACTCCGAGACCATGGGCTATAGCCCATCGTCTCGGAGTCATTTTCGTCTTTTTTTCAAATCCTTGTTTTTCATCATTTATGACCATGGCGATGGGCTATAGCCCATGGTCTCGAACGGCATACTATAGCATTCCGTTTTGCATCATTTTTGAGGATTTGAAAAAAAGACGAAAATCACTCCGAGACCATGGGCTATAGCCCATCGTCTCGGAGTCATTTTCGACTTTTTTTCAAATCCTCGTTTTTCATCATTTATGACCATGGCGATGGGCTATAGCCCATGGTCTTGAACGGCATACTATAGCATGCCGTTTTGCATCATTTTTGAGGATTTAAAAAAAAGACGAAAATCACTCCGAGACCATGGGCTATAGCCCATCGTCTCGGAGTCATTTTCGTCTTTTTTTCAAATCCTTGTTTTTCATCATTTATGACCATGGCGATGGGCTATAGCCCATGGTCTCGAACGGCATACTATAGCATGCCGTTTTGCAACATTTTTGAGGATTTGAAAAAAAGACGAAAATCACTCCGAGACCATGGGCTATAGCCCATCGTCTCGGGGTCATTTTCGTCTTTTTTTCAAATCCTCGTTTTTCATCATTTATGACCATGGCGATGGGCTATAGCCCATGGTCTCGAACGGCATACTATAGCATGCCGTTTTCCATCATTTTTGAGGATTTGAAAAAAAGACGAAAATTACTCCGAGACCATGGGCTATAGCCCATCGTCTCGTAGTCATTTTCGACTTTTTTTCAAATCCTCGTTTTTCATCATTTATGACCATGGCGATGGGCTATAGCCCATGGTCTCGAACGGCATACTATAGCATGCCGTTTTGCATCATTTTTGAGGATTTGAAAAAAAGATGAAAATCACTCCGAGACCATGGGCTATAGCCCATCGTCTCGGAGTCATTTTCGTCTTTTTTTCAAATCCTCGTTTTTCATCATTTATGACCATGGCGATGGGCTATAGCCCATGGTCTCGAACGGCATACTATAGCATGCCGTTTTCCATCATTTTTGAGGATTTGAAAAAAAGACGAAAATTACTCCGAGACCATGGGCTATAGCCCATCGTCTCGGAGTCATTTTCGACTTTTTTTCAAATCCTCGTTTTTCATCATTTATGACCATGTCGATGGGCTATAGCCCATGGTCTCGAACGGCATACTATAGCATGCCGTTTTTCATCATTTTTGAGGATTTGAAAAAAAGACGAAAATTACTCCGAGACCATGGGCTATAGCCCATCGTCTCGGAGTCATTTTCGACTTTTTTTCAAATCCTCGTTTTTCATCATTTATGACCATGGCGATGGGCTATAGCCCATGGTCTCGAACGGCATACTATAGCATGCCGTTTTGCATCATTTTTGAGGATTTGAAAAAAAGACGAAAATCACTCCGAGACCATGGGCTATAGCCCATCGTCTCGGAGTCATTTTCGTCTTTTTTTCAAATCCTTGTTTTTCATCATTTATGACCATGGCGATGGGCTATAGCCCATGGTCTCGAACGGCATACTATAGCATGCCGTTTTCCATCATTTTTGAGGATTTGAAAAAAAGACGAAAATCACTCCGAGACCATGGGCTATAGCCCATCGTCTCGGAGTCATTTTCGTCTTTTTTTCAAATCCTTGTTTTTCATCATTTATGACCATGGCGATGGGCTATAGCCCATGGTCTCGAACGGCATACTATAGCATGCCGTTTTGCAACATTTTTGAGGATTTGAAAAAAAGACGAAAATCACTCCGAGACCATGGGCTATAGCCCATCGTCTCGGAGTCATTTTCGACTTTTTTTCAAATCCTCGTTTTTCATCATTTATGACCATGTCGATGGGCTATAGCCCATGGTCTCGAACGGCATACTATAGCATGCCGTTTTTCATCATTTTTGAGGATTTGAAAAAAAGACGAAAATTACTCCGAGACCATGGGCTATAGCCCATCGTCTCGGAGTCATTTTCGACTTTTTTTCAAATCCTTGTTTTTCATCATTTATGACCATGGCGATGGGCTATAGCCCATGGTCTCGAACGGCATACTATAGCATTCCGTTTTGCATCATTTTTGAGGATTTGAAAAAAAGACGAAAATCACTCCGAGACCATGGGCTATAGCCCATCGTCTCGGAGTCATTTTCGTCTTTTTTTCAAATCCTCGTTTTTCATCATTTATGACCATTGCGATGGGCTATAGCCCATGGTCTCGAACGGCATACTATAGCATGCCGTTTTGCATCATTTTTGAGGATTTGAAAAAAAGACGAAAATTACTCCGAGACCATGGGCTATAGCCTATCGTCTCGGAGTCATTTTCGTCTTTTTTTCATCATTTATGACCATGGCGATGGGCTATAGCCCATGGTCTCGAACGGCATACTATAGCATGCCGTTTTGCATCATTTTTGAGGATTTGAAAAAAAGACGAAAATCACTCCGAGACCATGGGCTATAGCCCATCGTCTCGGAGTCATTTTCGTCTTTTTTTCAAATCCTCGTTTTTCATCATTTATGACCATGGCGATGGGCTATAGCCCATGGTCTCGAACGGCATACTATAGCATGCCGTTTTGCATCATTTTTGAGGATTTGAAAAAAAGACGAAAATCACTCCGAGACCATGGGCTATAGCCCATCGTCTCGGAGTCCTTTTCGTCTTTTTTTCAAATCCTTGTTTTTCATCATTTATGACCATGGCGATGGGCTATAGCCCATGGTCTCGAACGGCATACTATAGCATGCCGTTTTGCATCATTTTTGAGGATTTGAAAAAAAGACGAAAATCACTCCGAGACCATGGGCTATAGCCCATCGTCTCGGAGTCATTTTCGACTTTTTTTCAAATCCTCGTTTTTCATCATTTATGACCATGGCGATGGGCTATAGCCCATGGTCTCGAACGGCATACTATAGCATGCCGTTTTGCATCATTTTTGAGGATTTGAAAAAAAGACGAAAATCACTCCGAGACCATGGGCTATAGCCCATCGTCTCGGAGTCATTTTCGTCTTTTTTTCAAATCCTTGTTTTTCATCATTTATGACCATGGCGATGGGCTATAGCCCATGGTCTCGAACGGCATACTATAGCATGCCGTTTTCCATCATTTTTGAGGATTTGAAAAAAAGACGAAAATCACTCCGAGACCATGGGCTATAGCCCATCGTCTCGGAGTCATTTTCGTCTTTTTTTCAAATCCTTGTTTTTCATCATTTATGACCATGGCGATGGGCTATAGCCCATGGTCTCGAACGGCATACTATAGCATGCCGTTTTGCAACATTTTTGAGGATTTGAAAAAAAGACGAAAATCACTCCGAGACCATGGGCTATAGCCCATCGTCTCGGAGTCATTTTCGTCTTTTTTTCAAATCCTCGTTTTTCATCATTTATGACCATGGCGATGGGCTATAGCCCATGGTCTCGAACGGCATACTATAGCATGCCGTTTTGCATCATTTTTGAGGATTTGAAAAAAAGACGAAAATCACTCCGAGACCATGGGCTATAGCCCATCGTCTCGGAGTCATTTTCGTCTTTTTTTCAAATCCTTGTTTTTCATCATTTATGACCATGGCGATGGGCTATAGCCCATGGTCTCGAACGGCATACTATAGCATGCCGTTTTCCATCATTTTTGAGGATTTGAAAAAAAGACGAAAATCACTCCGAGACCATGGGCTATAGCCCATCGTCTCGGAGTCATTTTCGTCTTTTTTTCAAATCCTTGTTTTTCATCATTTATGACCATGGCGATGGGCTATAGCCCATGGTCTCGAACGGCATACTATAGCATGCCGTTTTGCAACATTTTTGAGGATTTGAAAAAAAGACGAAAATCACTCCGAGACCATGGGCTATAGCCCATCGTCTCGGAGTCATTTTCGTCTTTTTTTCAAATCCTCGTTTTTCATCATTTATGACCATGGCGATGGGCTATAGCCCATGGTCTCGAACGGCATACTATAGCATGCCGTTTTTCATCATTTTTGAGGATTTAAAAAAAAGACGAAAATTACTCCGAGACCATGGGCTATAGCCCATCGTCTCGGAGTCATTTTCGTCTTTTTTTCAAATCCTCGTTTTTCATCATTTATGACCATGGCGATGGGCTATAGCCCATGGTCTCGAACGGCATACTATAGCATGCCGTTTTCCATCATTTTTGAGGATTTAAAAAAAAGACGAAAATCACTCCGAGACCATGGGCTATAGCCCATCGTCTCGGAGTCATTTTCGACTTTTTTTCAAATCCTCGTTTTTCATCATTTATGACCATGGCGATGGGCTATAGCCCATGGTCTCGAACGGCATACTATAGCATGCCGTTTTGCATCATTTTTGAGGATTTGAAAAAAAGACGAAAATCACTCCGAGACCATGAGCTATAGCCCATCGTCTCGGAGTCATTTTCGTCTTTTTTTCAAATCCTCGTTTTTCATCATTTATGACCATGGCGATGGGCTATAGCCCATGGTCTCGAACGGCATACTATAGCATGCCGTTTTCCATCATTTTTAAGGATTTGAAAAAAAGACGAAAATGACTCCGAGACCATGGGCTATAGCCCATCGTCTCGGAGTCATTTTCGTCTTTTTTTCAAATCCTTGTTTTTCATCATTTATGACCATGGCGATGGGCTATAGCCCATGGTCTCGAACGGCATTCTATAGAATGCCGTTTTCCATCATTTTGAGGATTTGAAAAAAAGACGAAAATCACTCCGAGACCATGGGCTATAGCCCATCGTCTCGGAGTCATTTTCGTCTTTTTTTCAAATCCTCGTTTTTCATCATTTATGACCATGGCGATGGGCTATAGCCCATGGTCTCGAACGGCATACTATAGCATTCCGTTTTGCATCATTTTTGAGGATTTGAAAAAAAGACGAAAATGACTCCGAGACCATGGGCTATAGCCCATCGTCTCGGAGTCATTTTCGTCTTTTTTTCAAATCCTTGTTTTTCATCATTTATGACCATGGCGATGGGCTAAAGCCCATGGTCTCGGCGAAAATCACTCCGAGACCATGGGCTATAGCCCATCGTCTCGGAGTAATTTTCGTCTTTTTTTCAAATCCTTGTTTTTCATCATTTATGACCATGGCGATGGGCTATAGCCCATGGTCTCGAACGGCATACTATAGCATGCCGTTTTGCATCATTTTTGAGGATTTGAAAAAAAGACGAAAATCACTCCGAGACCATGGGCTATAGCCCATCGTCTCGGAGTCATTTTCGTCTTTTTTTCAAATCCTCGTTTTTCATCATTTATGACCATGGCGATGGGCTATAGCCCATGGTCTCGAACGGCATACTATAGCATGCCGTTTTCCATCATTTTTAAGGATTTGAAAAAAAGACGAAAATGACTCCGAGACCATGGGCTATAGCCCATCGTCTCGGAGTCATTTTCGTCTTTTTTTCAAATCCTTGTTTTTCATCATTTATGACCATGGCGATGGGCTATAGCCCATGGTCTCGAACGGCATTCTATAGCATGCCGTTTTCCATCATTTTTAAGGATTTGAAAAAAAGACGAAAATCACTCCGAGACCATGGGCTATAGCCCATCGTCTCGGAGTCATTTTCGTCTTTTTTTCAAATCCTTGTTTTTCATCATTTATGACCATGGCGATGGGCTATAGCCCATGGTCTCGAACGGCATTCTATAGCATGCCGTTTTCCATCATTTTTGAGGATTTGAAAAAAAGACGAAAATCACTCCGAGACCATGGGCTATAGCCCATCGTCTCGGAGTCATTTTCGTCTTTTTTTCAAATCCTCGTTTTTCATCATTTATGACCATGGCGATGGGCTATAGCCCATGGTCTCGAACGGCATACTATAGCATTCCGTTTTGCATCATTTTTGAGGATTTGAAAAAAAGACGAAAATGACTCCGAGACCATGGGCTATAGCCCATCGTCTCGGAGTCATTTTCGTCTTTTTTTCAAATCCTTGTTTTTCATCATTTATGACCATGGCGATGGGCTATAGCCCATGGTCTCGAACGGCATACTATAGCATGCCGTTTTCCATCATTTTTGAGGATTTGAAAAAAAGACGAAAATCACTCCGAGACCATGGGCTATAGCCCATCGTCTCGGAGTCATTTTCGTCTTTTTTTCAAATCCTTGTTTTTCATCATTTATGACCATGGCGATGGGCTATAGCCCATGGTCTCGACGAAAATCACTCCGAGACCATGGGCTATAGCCCATCGTCTCGGAGTAATTTTCGTCTTTTTTTCAAATCCTTGTTTTTCATCATTTATGACCATGGCGATGGGCTATAGCCCATGGTCTCGAACGGCATACTATAGCATGCCGTTTTCCATCATTTTTGAGGATTTGAAAAAAAGACGAAAATTACTCCGAGACCATGGGCTATAGCCCATCGTCTCGGAGTCATTTTCGACTTTTTTTCAAATCCTCGTTTTTCATCATTTATGACCATGGCGATGGGCTATAGCCCATGGTCTCGAACGGCATACTATAGCATGCCGTTTTTCATCATTTTTGAGGATTTGAAAAAAAGACGAAAATTACTCCGAGACCATGGGCTATAGCCCATCGTCTCGGAGTCATTTTCGTCTTTTTTTCAAATCCTCGTTTTTCATCATTTATGACCATGGCGATGGGCTATAGCCCATGGTCTCGAACGGCATACTATAGCATGCCGTTTTCCATCATTTTTGAGGATTTGAAAAAAAGACGAAAATCACTCCGAGACCATGGGCTATAGCCCATCGTCTCGGAGTCATTTTCGACTTTTTTTCAAATCCTTGTTTTTCATCATTTATGACCATGGCGATGGGCTATAGCCCATGGTCTCGAACGGCATACTATAGCATGCCGTTTTCCATCATTTTTAAGGATTTGAAAAAAAGACGAAAATGACTCCGAGACCATGGGCTATAGCCCATCGTCTCGGAGTCATTTTCGTCTTTTTTTCAAATCCTTGTTTTTCATCATTTATGACCATGGCGATGGGCTATAGCCCATGGTCTCGAACGGCATACTATAGCATGCCGTTTTCCATCATTTTTGAGGATTTGAAAAAAAGACGAAAATCACTCCGAGACCATGGGCTATAGCCCATCGTCTCGGAGTCATTTTCGTCTTTTTTTCAAATCCTCGTTTTTCATCATTTATGACCATGGCGATGGGCTATAGCCCATGGTCTCGAACGGCATACTATAGCATGCCGTTTTGCATCATTTTTGAGGATTTGAAAAAAAGACGAAAATCACTCCGAGACCATGGGCTATAGCCCATCGTCTCGGAGTCATTTTCGTCTTTTTTTCATCATTTATGACCATGGCGATGGGCTATAGCCCATGGTCTCGAACGGCATACTATAGCATGCCGTTTTCCATCATTTTTAAGGATTTGAAAAAAAGACGAAAATCACTCCGAGACCATGGGCTATAGCCCATCGTCTCGGAGTCATTTTCGTCTTTTTTTCAAATCCTTGTTTTTCATAATTTATGACCATGGCGATGGGCTATAGCCCATGGTCTCGAACGGCATACTATAGCATGCCGTTTTCCATCATTTTTGAGGATTTGAAAAAAAGACGAAAATCACTCCGAGACCATGGGCTATAGCCCATCGTCTCGGAGTCATTTTCGACTTTTTTTCAAATCCTCGTTTTTCATCATTTATGACCATGGCGATGGGCTATAGCCCATGGTCTCGAACGGCATACTATAGCATGCCGTTTTTCATCATTTTTGAGGATTTGAAAAAAAGACGAAAATTACTCCGAGACCATGGGCTATAGCCCATCGTCTCGGAGTCATTTTCGTCTTTTTTTCAAATCCTCGTTTTTCATCATTTATGACCATGGCGATGGGCTATAGCCCATGGTCTCGAACGGCATACTATAGCATGCCGTTTTCCATCATTTTTGAGGATTTGAAAAAAAGACGAAAATCACTCCGAGACCATGGGCTATAGCCCATCGTCTCGGAGTCATTTTCGACTTTTTTTCAAATCCTTGTTTTTCATCATTTATGACCATGGCGATGGGCTATAGCCCATGGTCTCGAACGGCATACTATAGCATGCCGTTTTGCATCATTTTTGAGGATTTGAAAAAAAGACGAAAATCACTCCGAGACCATGGGCTATAGCCCATCGTCTCGGAGTCATTTTCGTCTTTTTTTCAAATCCTCGTTTTTCATCATTTATGACCATGGCGATGGGCTATAGCCCATGGTCTCGAACGGCATACTATAGCATTCCGTTTTGCATCATTTTTGAGGATTTGAAAAAAAGACGAAAATGACTCCGAGACCATGGGCTATAGCCCATCGTCTCGGAGTCATTTTCGTCTTTTTTTCAAATCCTTGTTTTTCATCATTTATGACCATGGCGATGGGCTATAGCCCATGGTCTCGAACGGCATACTATAGCATGCCGTTTTCCATCATTTTTGAGGATTTGAAAAAAAGACGAAAATCACTCCGAGACCATGGGCTATAGCCCATCGTCTCGGAGTCATTTTCGTCTTTTTTTCAAATCCTTGTTTTTCATCATTTATGACCATGGCGATGGGCTATAGCCCATGGTCTCGACGAAAATCACTCCGAGACCATGGGCTATAGCCCATCGTCTCGGAGTAATTTTCGTCTTTTTTTCAAATCCTTGTTTTTCATCATTTATGACCATGGCGATGGGCTATAGCCCATGGTCTCGAACGGCATACTATAGCATGCCGTTTTCCATCATTTTTGAGGATTTGAAAAAAAGACGAAAATTACTCCGAGACCATGGGCTATAGCCCATCGTCTCGGAGTCATTTTCGACTTTTTTTCAAATCCTCGTTTTTCATCATTTATGACCATGGCGATGGGCTATAGCCCATGGTCTCGAACGGCATACTATAGCATGCCGTTTTTCATCATTTTTGAGGATTTGAAAAAAAGACGAAAATTACTCCGAGACCATGGGCTATAGCCCATCGTCTCGGAGTCATTTTCGTCTTTTTTTCAAATCCTCGTTTTTCATCATTTATGACCATGGCGATGGGCTATAGCCCATGGTCTCGAACGGCATACTATAGCATGCCGTTTTCCATCATTTTTGAGGATTTGAAAAAAAGACGAAAATCACTCCGAGACCATGGGCTATAGCCCATCGTCTCGGAGTCATTTTCGTCTTTTTTTCAAATCCTTGTTTTTCATAATTTATGACCATGGCGATGGGCTATAGCCCATGGTCTCGAACGGCATACTATAGCATGCCGTTTTCCATCATTTTTGAGGATTTGAAAAAAAGACGAAAATCACTCCGAGACCATGGGCTATAGCCCATCGTCTCGGAGTCATTTTCGACTTTTTTTCAAATCCTCGTTTTTCATCATTTATGACCATGGCGATGGGCTATAGCCCATGGTCTCGAACGGCATACTATAGCATGCCGTTTTTCATCATTTTTGAGGATTTGAAAAAAAGACGAAAATTACTCCGAGACCATGGGCTATAGCCCATCGTCTCGGAGTCATTTTCGTCTTTTTTTCAAATCCTCGTTTTTCATCATTTATGACCATGGCGATGGGCTATAGCCCATGGTCTCGAACGGCATACTATAGCATGCCGTTTTCCATCATTTTTGAGGATTTGAAAAAAAGACGAAAATCACTCCGAGACCATGGGCTATAGCCCATCGTCTCGGAGTCATTTTCGACTTTTTTTCAAATCCTTGTTTTTCATCATTTATGACCATGGCGATGGGCTATAGCCCATGGTCTCGAACGGCATACTATAGCATGCCGTTTTGCATCATTTTTGAGGATTTGAAAAAAAGACGAAAATCACTCCGAGACCATGGGCTATAGCCCATCGTCTCGGAGTCATTTTCGTCTTTTTTTCAAATCCTCGTTTTTCATCATTTATGACCATGGCGATGGGCTATAGCCCATGGTCTCGAACGGCATACTATAGCATGCCGTTTTCCATCATTTTTAAGCATTTGAAAAAAAGACGAAAATGACTCCGAGACCATGGGCTATAGCCCATCGTCTCGGAGTCATTTTCGTCTTTTTTTCAAATCCTTGTTTTTCATCATTTATGACCATGGCGATGGGCTATAGCCCATGGTCTCGAACGGCATTCTATAGCATGCCGTTTTCCATCATTTTTGAGGATTTGAAAAAAAGACGAAAATCACTCCGAGACCATGGGCTATAGCCCATCGTCTCGGAGTCATTTTCGTCTTTTTTTCAAATCCTCGTTTTTCATCATTTATGACCATGGCGATGGGCTATAGCCCATGGTCTCGAACGGCATACTATAGCATTCCGTTTTGCATCATTTTTGAGGATTTGAAAAAAAGACGAAAATGACTCCGAGACCATGGGCTATAGCCCATCGTCTCGGAGTCATTTTCGTCTTTTTTTCAAATCCTCGTTTTTCATCATTTATGACCATGGCGATGGGCTATAGCCCATGGTCTCGAACGGCATACTATAGCATGCCGTTTTCCATCATTTTTGAGGATTTGAAAAAAAGACGAAAATCACTCCGAGACCATGGGCTATAGCCCATCGTCTCGGAGTCATTTTCGACTTTTTTTCAAATCCTTGTTTTTCATCATTTATGACCATGGCGATGGGCTATAGCCCATGGTCTCGAACGGCATACTATAGCATGCCGTTTTCCATCATTTTTAAGGATTTGAAAAAAAGACGAAAATGACTCCGAGACCATGGGCTATAGCCCATCGTCTCGGAGTCATTTTCGTCTTTTTTTCAAATCCTTGTTTTTCATCATTTATGACCATGGCGATGGGCTATAGCCCATGGTCTCGAACGGCATACTATAGCATGCCGTTTTCCATCATTTTTGAGGATTTGAAAAAAAGACGAAAATCACTCCGAGACCATGGGCTATAGCCCATCGTCTCGGAGTCATTTTCGTCTTTTTTTCAAATCCTCGTTTTTCATCATTTATGACCATGGCGATGGGCTATAGCCCATGGTCTCGAACGGCATACTATAGCATGCCGTTTTGCATCATTTTTGAGGATTTGAAAAAAAGACGAAAATCACTCCGAGACCATGGGCTATAGCCCATCGTCTCGGAGTCATTTTCGTCTTTTTTTCATCATTTATGACCATGGCGATGGGCTATAGCCCATGGTCTCGAACGGCATACTATAGCATGCCGTTTTCCATCATTTTTAAGGATTTGAAAAAAAGACGAAAATCACTCCGAGACCATGGGCTATAGCCCATCGTCTCGGAGTCATTTTCGTCTTTTTTTCAAATCCTTGTTTTTCATAATTTATGACCATGGCGATGGGCTATAGCCCATGGTCTCGAACGGCATACTATAGCATGCCGTTTTCCATCATTTTTGAGGATTTGAAAAAAAGACGAAAATCACTCCGAGACCATGGGCTATAGCCCATCGTCTCGGAGTCATTTTCGACTTTTTTTCAAATCCTCGTTTTTCATCATTTATGACCATGGCGATGGGCTATAGCCCATGGTCTCGAACGGCATACTATAGCATGCCGTTTTTCATCATTTTTGAGGATTTGAAAAAAAGACGAAAATTACTCCGAGACCATGGGCTATAGCCCATCGTCTCGGAGTCATTTTCGTCTTTTTTTCAAATCCTCGTTTTTCATCATTTATGACCATGGCGATGGGCTATAGCCCATGGTCTCGAACGGCATACTATAGCATGCCGTTTTCCATCATTTTTGAGGATTTGAAAAAAAGACGAAAATCACTCCGAGACCATGGGCTATAGCCCATCGTCTCGGAGTCATTTTCGACTTTTTTTCAAATCCTTGTTTTTCATCATTTATGACCATGGCGATGGGCTATAGCCCATGGTCTCGAACGGCATACTATAGCATGCCGTTTTGCATCATTTTTGAGGATTTGAAAAAAAGACGAAAATCACTCCGAGACCATGGGCTATAGCCCATCGTCTCGGAGTCATTTTCGTCTTTTTTTCAAATCCTCGTTTTTCATCATTTATGACCATGGCGATGGGCTATAGCCCATGGTCTCGAACGGCATACTATAGCATGCCGTTTTCCATCATTTTTAAGGATTTGAAAAAAAGACGAAAATGACTCCGAGACCATGGGCTATAGCCCATCGTCTCGGAGTCATTTTCGACTTTTTTTCAAATCCTTGTTTTTCATCATTTATGACCATGGCGATGGGCTATAGCCCATGGTCTCGAACGGCATTCTATAGCATGCCGTTTTCCATCATTTTTGAGGATTTGAAAAAAAGACGAAAATCACTCCGAGACCATGGGCTATAGCCCATCGTCTCGGAGTCATTTTCGTCTTTTTTTCAAATCCTCGTTTTTCATCATTTATGACCATGGCGATGGGCTATAGCCCATGGTCTCGAACGGCATACTATAGCATTCCGTTTTGCATCATTTTTGAGGATTTGAAAAAAAGACGAAAATGACTCCGAGACCATGGGCTATAGCCCATCGTCTCGGAGTCATTTTCGTCTTTTTTTCAAATCCTTGTTTTTCATCATTTATGACCATGGCGATGGGCTATAGCCCATGGTCTCGAACGGCATACTATAGCATGCCGTTTTCCATCATTTTTGAGGATTTGAAAAAAAGACGAAAATCACTCCGAGACCATGGGCTATAGCCCATCGTCTCGGAGTCATTTTCGTCTTTTTTTCAAATCCTTGTTTTTCATCATTTATGACCATGGCGATGGGCTATAGCCCATGGTCTCGAACGGCATACTATAGCATGCCGTTTTCCATCATTTTTGAGGATTTGAAAAAAAGACGAAAATCACTCCGAGACCATGGGCTATAGCCCATCGTCTCGGAGTCATTTTCGTCTTTTTTTCAAATCCTTGTTTTTCATCATTTATGACCATGGCGATGGGCTATAGCCCATGGTCTCGACGAAAATCACTCCGAGACCATGGGCTATAGCCCATCGTCTCGGAGTAATTTTCGTCTTTTTTTCAAATCCTTGTTTTTCATCATTTATGACCATGGCGATGGGCTATAGCCCATGGTCTCGAACGGCATACTATAGCATGCCGTTTTCCATCATTTTTGAGGATTTGAAAAAAAGACGAAAATTACTCCGAGACCATGGGCTATAGCCCATCGTCTCGGAGTCATTTTCGACTTTTTTTCAAATCCTCGTTTTTCATCATTTATGACCATGGCGATGGGCTATAGCCCATGGTCTCGAACGGCATACTATAGCATGCCGTTTTGCATCATTTTTGAGGATTTGAAAAAAAGACGAAAATCACTCCGAGACCATGGGCTATAGCCCATCGTCTCGGAGTCATTTTCGTCTTTTTTTCAAATCCTCGTTTTTCATAATTTATGACCATGGCGATGGGCTATAGCCCATGGTCTCGAACGGCATACTATAGCATGCCGTTTTCCATCATTTTTGAGGATTTGAAAAAAAGACGAAAATCACTCCGAGACCATGGGCTATAGCCCATCGTCTCGGAGTCATTTTCGTCTTTTTTTCAAATCCTTGTTTTTCATCATTTATGACCATGGCGATGGGCTATAGCCCATGGTCTCGAACGGCATACTATAGCATGCCGTTTTGCATCATTTTTGAGGATTTGAAAAAAAGACGAAAATCACTCCGAGACCATGGGCTATAGCCCATCGTCTCGGAGTCATTTTCGACTTTTTTTCAAATCCTCGTTTTTCATCATTTATGACCATGGCGATGGGCTATAGCCCATGGTCTTGAACGGCATACTATAGCATGCCGTTTTGCATCATTTTTGAGGATTTAAAAAAAAGACGAAAATCACTCCGAGACCATGGGCTATAGCCCATCGTCTCGGAGTCATTTTCGTCTTTTTTTCAAATCCTTGTTTTTCATCATTTATGACCATGGCGATGGGCTATAGCCCATGGTCTCGAACGGCATACTATAGCATGCCGTTTTCCATCATTTTTGAGGATTTGAAAAAAAGACGAAAATCACTCCGAGACCATGGGCTATAGCCCATCGTCTCGGAGTCATTTTCGTCTTTTTTTCAAATCCTTGTTTTTCATCATTTATGACCATGGCGATGGGCTATAGCCCATGGTCTCGAACGGCATACTATAGCATGCCGTTTTGCATCATTTTTGAGGATTTGAAAAATCCTCAAAAAAATCGCCATGACTTTTTTTCAAATCCTCGTTTTTCATCATTTATGACCATGGCGATGGGCTATAGCCCATGGTCTCGGAGTCATTTTCGTCTTTTTTTCAAATCCTTGTTTTTCATCATTTATGATCATGGCGATGGGCTATAGCCCATGGTCTTGAACGGCATTCTATAGCATGCCGTTTTCCATCATTTTTGAGGATTTGAAAAAAAGACGAAAATCACTCCGAGACCATGGGCTATAGCCCATCGTCTCGGAGTCATTTTCGTCTTTTTTTCAAATCCTCGTTTTTCATCATTTATGACCATGGCGATGGGCTATAGCCCATGGTCTCGAACGGCATACTATAGCATGCCGTTTTGCATCATTTTTGAGGATTTGAAAAAAAGACGAAAATCACTCCGAGACCATGGGCTATAGCCCATCGTCTCGGAGTCATTTTCGTCTTTTTTTCATCATTTATGACCATGGCGATGGGCTATAGCCCATGGTCTCGAACGGCATACTATAGCATGCCGTTTTCCATCATTTTTAAGGATTTGAAAAAAAGACGAAAATCACTCCGAGACCATGGGCTATAGCCCATCGTCTCGGAGTCATTTTCGTCTTTTTTTCAAATCCTTGTTTTTCATAATTTATGACCATGGCGATGGGCTATAGCCCATGGTCTCGAACGGCATACTATAGCATGCCGTTTTCCATCATTTTTGAGGATTTGAAAAAAAGACGAAAATCACTCCGAGACCATGGGCTATAGCCCATCGTCTCGGATTCATTTTCGACTTTTTTTCAAATCCTCGTTTTTCATCATTTATGACCATGGCGATGGGCTATAGCCCATGGTCTCGAACGGCATACTATAGCATGCCGTTTTGCATCATTTTTGAGGATTTGAAAAAAAGACGAAAATCACTCCGAGACCATGGGCTATAGCCCATCGTCTCGGAGTCATTTTCGTCTTTTTTTCAAATCCTCGTTTTTCATAATTTATGACCATGGCGATGGGCTATAGCCCATGGTCTCGAACGGCATACTATAGCATGCCGTTTTCCATCATTTTTAAGGATTTGAAAAAAAGACGAAAATCACTCCGAGACCATGGGCTATAGCCCATCGTCTCGGAGTCATTTTCGTATTTTTTTCAAATCCTTGTTTTTCATCATTTATGACCATGGCGATGGGCTATAGCCCATGGTCTCGAACGGCATACTATAGCATGCCGTTTTGCATCATTTTTGAGGATTTGAAAAAAAGACGAAAATCACTCCGAGACCATGGGCTATAGCCCATCGTCTCGGAGTCATTTTCGACTTTTTTTCAAATCCTCGTTTTTCATCATTTATGACCATGGCGATGGGCTATAGCCCATGGTCTTGAACGGCATACTATAGCATGCCGTTTTGCATCATTTTTGAGGATTTAAAAAAAAGACGAAAATCACTCCGAGACCATGGGCTATAGCCCATCGTCTCGGAGTCATTTTCGTCTTTTTTTCAAATCCTTGTTTTTCATCATTTATGACCATGGCGATGGGCTATAGCCCATGGTCTCGAACGGCATACTATAGCATGCCGTTTTCCATCATTTTTGAGGATTTGAAAAAAAGACGAAAATCACTCCGAGACCATGGGCTATAGCCCATCGTCTCGGAGTCATTTTCGTCTTTTTTTCAAATCCTTGTTTTTCATCATTTATGACCATGGCGATGGGCTATAGCCCATGGTCTCGAACGGCATACTATAGCATGCCGTTTTGCAACATTTTTGAGGATTTGAAAAAAAGACGAAAATCACTCTGAGACCATGGGCTATAGCCCATCGTCTCGGAGTCATTTTCGTCTTTTTTTCAAATCCTCGTTTTTCATCATTTATGACCATGGCGATGGGCTATAGCCCATGGTCTCGAACGGCATACTATAGCATGCCGTTTTTCATCATTTTTGAGGATTTGAAAAAAAGACGAAAATTACTCCGAGACCATGGGCTATAGCCCATCGTCTCGGAGTCATTTTCGTCTTTTTTTCATCATTTATGACCATGGCGATGGGCTATAGCCCATGGTCTCGAACGGCATACTATAGCATGCCGTTTTCCATCATTTTTAAGGATTTGAAAAAAAGACGAAAATCACTCCGAGACCATGGGCTATAGCCCATCGTCTCGGAGTCATTTTCGTCTTTTTTTCAAATCCTTGTTTTTCATAATTTATGACCATGGCGATGGGCTATAGCCCATGGTCTCGAACGGCATACTATAGCATGCCGTTTTCCATCATTTTTGAGGATTTGAAAAAAAGACGAAAATCACTCCGAGACCATGGGCTATAGCCCATCGTCTCGGAGTAATTTTCGACTTTTTTTCAAATCCTCGTTTTTCATCATTTATGACCATGGCGATGGGCTATAGCCCATGGTCTCGAACGGCATACTATAGCATGCCGTTTTGCATCATTTTTGAGGATTTGAAAAAAAGACGAAAATCACTCCGAGACCATGGGCTATAGCCCATCGTCTCGGAGTCATTTTCGTCTTTTTTTCAAATCCTTGTTTTTCATCATTTATGACCATGGCGATGGGCTATAGCCCATGGTCTTGAACGGCATTCTATAGCATGCCGTTTTCCATCATTTTTGAGGATTTGAAAAAAAGACGAAAATCACTCCGAGACCATGGGCTATAGCCCATCGTCTCGGAGTCATTTTCGTCTTTTTTTCAAATCCTTCTTTTTCATAATTTATGACCATGGCGATGGGCTATAGCCCATGGTCTCGAACGGCATACTATAGCATGCCGTTTTCCATCATTTTTGAGGATTTGAAAAAAAGACGAAAATCACTCCGAGACCATGGGCTATAGCCCATCGTCTCGGAGTCATTTTCGACTTTTTTTCAAATCCTCGTTTTTCATCATTTATGACCATGGCGATGGGCTATAGCCCATGGTCTCGAACGGCATACTATAGCATGCCGTTTTGCATCATTTTTGAGGATTTGAAAAATCCTCAAAAAAATCGCCATGACTTTTTTTCAAATCCTCGTTTTTCATCATTTATGACCATGGCGATGGGCTATAGCCCATGGTCTCGGAGTCATTTTCGTCTTTTTTTCAAATCCTTGTTTTTCATCATTTATGATCATGGCGATGGGCTATAGCCCATGGTCTTGAACGGCATTCTATAGCATGCCGTTTTCCATCATTTTTGAGGATTTGAAAAAAAGACGAAAATCACTCCGAGACCATGGGCTATAGCCCATCGTCTCGGAGTCATTTTCGTCTTTTTTTCAAATCCTCGTTTTTCATCATTTATGACCATGGCGATGGGCTATAGCCCATGGTCTCGAACGGCATACTATAGCATGCCGTTTTGCATCATTTTTGAGGATTTGAAAAAAAGACGAAAATCACTCCGAGACCATGGGCTATAGCCCATCGTCTCGGAGTCATTTTCGTCTTTTTTTCATCATTTATGACCATGGCGATGGGCTATAGCCCATGGTCTCGAACGGCATACTATAGCATGCCGTTTTCCATCATTTTTAAGGATTTGAAAAAAAGACGAAAATCACTCCGAGACCATGGGCTATAGCCCATCGTCTCGGAGTCATTTTCGTCTTTTTTTCAAATCCTTGTTTTTCATAATTTATGACCATGGCGATGGGCTATAGCCCATGGTCTCGAACGGCATACTATAGCATGCCGTTTTCCATCATTTTTGAGGATTTGAAAAAAAGACGAAAATCACTCCGAGACCATGGGCTATAGCCCATCGTCTCGGATTCATTTTCGACTTTTTTTCAAATCCTCGTTTTTCATCATTTATGACCATGGCGATGGGCTATAGCCCATGGTCTCGAACGGCATACTATAGCATGCCGTTTTGCATCATTTTTGAGGATTTGAAAAAAAGACGAAAATCACTCCGAGACCATGGGCTATAGCCCATCGTCTCGGAGTCATTTTCGTCTTTTTTTCAAATCCTCGTTTTTCATAATTTATGACCATGGCGATGGGCTATAGCCCATGGTCTCGAACGGCATACTATAGCATGCCGTTTTCCATCATTTTTAAGGATTTGAAAAAAAGACGAAAATCACTCCGAGACCATGGGCTATAGCCCATCGTCTCGGAGTCATTTTCGACTTTTTTTCAAATCCTCGTTTTTCATCATTTATGACCATGGCGATGGGCTATAGCCCATGGTCTTGAACGGCATACTATAGCATGCCGTTTTGCATCATTTTTGAGGATTTAAAAAAAAGACGAAAATCACTCCGAGACCATGGGCTATAGCCCATCGTCTCGGAGTCATTTTCGTCTTTTTTTCAAATCCTTGTTTTTCATCATTTATGACCATGGCGATGGGCTATAGCCCATGGTCTCGAACGGCATACTATAGCATGCCGTTTTCCATCATTTTTGAGGATTTGAAAAAAAGACGAAAATCACTCCGAGACCATGGGCTATAGCCCATCGTCTCGGAGTCATTTTCGTCTTTTTTTCAAATCCTTGTTTTTCATCATTTATGACCATGGCGATGGGCTATAGCCCATGGTCTCGAACGGCATACTATAGCATGCCGTTTTGCAACATTTTTGAGGATTTGAAAAAAAGACGAAAATCACTCTGAGACCATGGGCTATAGCCCATCGTCTCGGAGTCATTTTCGTCTTTTTTTCAAATCCTCGTTTTTCATCATTTATGACCATGGCGATGGGCTATAGCCCATGGTCTCGAACGGCATACTATAGCATGCCGTTTTTCATCATTTTTGAGGATTTGAAAAAAAGACGAAAATTACTCCGAGACCATGGGCTATAGCCCATCGTCTCGGAGTCATTTTCGTCTTTTTTTCATCATTTATGACCATGGCGATGGGCTATAGCCCATGGTCTCGAACGGCATACTATAGCATGCCGTTTTCCATCATTTTTAAGGATTTGAAAAAAAGACGAAAATCACTCCGAGACCATGGGCTATAGCCCATCGTCTCGGAGTCATTTTCGTCTTTTTTTCAAATCCTTGTTTTTCATAATTTATGACCATGGCGATGGGCTATAGCCCATGGTCTCGAACGGCATACTATAGCATGCCGTTTTCCATCATTTTTGAGGATTTGAAAAAAAGACGAAAATCACTCCGAGACCATGGGCTATAGCCCATCGTCTCGGAGTAATTTTCGACTTTTTTTCAAATCCTCGTTTTTCATCATTTATGACCATGGCGATGGGCTATAGCCCATGGTCTCGAACGGCATACTATAGCATGCCGTTTTGCATCATTTTTGAGGATTTGAAAAAAAGACGAAAATCACTCCGAGACCATGGGCTATAGCCCATCGTCTCGGAGTCATTTTCGTCTTTTTTTCAAATCCTTGTTTTTCATCATTTATGACCATGGCGATGGGCTATAGCCCATGGTCTTGAACGGCATTCTATAGCATGCCGTTTTCCATCATTTTTGAGGATTTGAAAAAAAGACGAAAATCACTCCGAGACCATGGGCTATAGCCCATCGTCTCGGAGTCATTTTCGTCTTTTTTTCAAATCCTTCTTTTTCATAATTTATGACCATGGCGATGGGCTATAGCCCATGGTCTCGAACGGCATACTATAGCATGCCGTTTTCCATCATTTTTGAGGATTTGAAAAAAAGACGAAAATCACTCCGAGACCATGGGCTATAGCCCATCGTCTCGGAGTCATTTTCGACTTTTTTTCAAATCCTCGTTTTTCATCATTTATGACCATGGCGATGGGCTATAGCCCATGGTCTCGAACGGCATACTATAGCATGCCGTTTTGCATCATTTTTGAGGATTTGAAAAATCCTCAAAAAAATCGCCATGACTTTTTTTCAAATCCTCGTTTTTCATCATTTATGACCATGGCGATGGGCTATAGCCCATGGTCTCGGAGTCATTTTCGTCTTTTTTTCAAAACCTTGTTTTTCATCATTTATGATCATGGCGATGGGCTATAGCCCATGGTCTTGAACGGCATTCTATAGCATGCCGTTTTCCATCATTTTTGAGGATTTGAAAAAAAGACGAAAATCACTCCGAGACCATGGGCTATAGCCCATCGTCTCGGAGTCATTTTCGTCTTTTTTTCAAATCCTCGTTTTTCATCATTTATGACCATGGCGATGGGCTATAGCCCATGGTCTCGAACGGCATACTATAGCATGCCGTTTTGCATCATTTTTGAGGATTTGAAAAAAAGACGAAAATCACTCCGAGACCATGGGCTATAGCCCATCGTCTCGGAGTCATTTTCGTCTTTTTTTCATCATTTATGACCATGGCGATGGGCTATAGCCCATGGTCTCGAACGGCATACTATAGCATGCCGTTTTCCATCATTTTTAAGGATTTGAAAAAAAGACGAAAATCACTCCGAGACCATGGGCTATAGCCCATCGTCTCGGAGTCATTTTCGTCTTTTTTTCAAATCCTTGTTTTTCATAATTTATGACCATGGCGATGGGCTATAGCCCATGGTCTCGAACGGCATACTATAGCATGCCGTTTTCCATCATTTTTGAGGATTTGAAAAAAAGACGAAAATCACTCCGAGACCATGGGCTATAGCCCATCGTCTCGGAGTCATTTTCGACTTTTTTTCAAATCCTCGTTTTTCATCATTTATGACCATGGCGATGGGCTATAGCCCATGGTCTCGAACGGCATACTATAGCCTGCCGTTTTGCATCATTTTTGAGGATTTGAAAAAAAGACGAAAATCACTCCGAGACCATGGGCTATAGCCCATCGTCTCGGAGTCATTTTCGTCTTTTTTTCAAATCCTCGTTTTTCATCATTTATGACCATGGCGATGGGCTATAGCCCATGGTCTCGAACGGCATACTATAGCATGCCGTTTTCCATCATTTTTAAGGATTTGAAAAAAAGACGAAAATGACTCCGAGACCATGGGCTATAGCCCATCGTCTCGGAGTCATTTTCGTCTTTTTTTCAAATCCTTGTTTTTCATCATTTATGACCATGGCGATGGGCTATAGCCCATGGTCTCGAACGGCATTCTATAGCATGCCGTTTTCCATCATTTTTGAGGATTTGAAAAAAAGACGAAAATCACTCCGAGACCATGGGCTATAGCCCATCGTCTCGGAGTAATTTTCGTCTTTTTTTCAAATCCTCGTTTTTCATCATTTATGACCATGGCGATGGGCTATAGCCCATGGTCTCGAACGGCATACTATAGCATGCCGTTTTCCATCATTTTTGAGGATTTGAAAAAAAGACGAAAATCACTCCGAGACCATGGGCTATAGCCCATCGTCTCGGAGTCATTTTCGTCTTTTTTTCAAATCCTTGTTTTTCATCATTTATGACCATGGCGATGGGCTATAGCCCATGGTCTCGAACGGCATACTATAGCATGCCGTTTTGCATCATTTTTGAGGATTTGAAAAAAAGACGAAAATGACTCCGAGACCATGGGCTATAGCCCATCGTCTCGGAGTCATTTTCGACTTTTTTTCAAATCCTTGTTTTTCATCATTTATGACCATGGCGATGGGCTATAGCCCATGGTCTCGAACGGCATACTATAGCATGCCGTTTTCCATCATTTTTGAGGATTTGAAAAAAAAGACGAAAATCACTCCGAGACCATGGGCTATAGCCCATCGTCTCGGAGTCATTTTCGTCTTTTTTTCAAATCCTTGTTTTTCATCATTTATGACCATGGCGATGGGCTATAGCCCATGGTCTCGAACGGCATACTATAGCATGCCGTTTTGCATCATTTTTGAGGATTTGAAAAAAAGACGAAAATCACTCCGAGACCATGGGCTATAGCCCATCGTCTCGGAGTCATTTTCGACTTTTTTTCAAATCCTCGTTTTTCATCATTTATGACCATGGCGATGGGCTAAAGCCCATGGTCTCGAACGGCATACTATAGCATGCCGTTTTGCATCATTTATGAGGATTTGAAAAAAAGACGAAAATCACTCCGAGACCATGGGCTATAGCCCATCGTCTCGGAGTCATTTTCGTCTTTTTTTCAAATCCTCGTTTTTCATCATTTATGACCATGGCGATGGGCTATAGCCCATGGTCTCGGAGTCATTTTCGTCTTTTTTTCAAATCCTTGTTTTTCATAATTTATGACCATGGCGATGGGCTATAGCCCATGGTCTCGAACGGCATACTATAGCATGCCGTTTTCCATCATTTTTGAGGATTTGAAAAAAAGACGAAAATCACTCCGAGACCATGGGCTATAGCCCATCGTCTCGGAGTCATTTTCGTCTTTTTTTCAAATCCTCGTTTTTCATCATTTATGACCATGGCGATGGGCTATAGCCCATGGTCTCGAACGGCATACTATAGCATGCCGTTTTCCATCATTTTTAAGGATTTGAAAAAAAGACGAAAATGACTCCGAGACCATGGGCTATAGCCCATCGTCTCGGAGTCATTTTCGTCTTTTTTTCAAATCCTTGTTTTTCATCATTTATGACCATGGCGATGGGCTATAGCCCATGGTCTCGAACGGCATTCTATAGCATGCCGTTTTCCATCATTTTTGAGGATTTGAAAAAAATACGAAAATCACTCCGAGACCATGGGCTATAGCCCATCGTCTCGGAGTCATTTTCGTCTTTTTTTCAAATCCTTGTTTTTCATCATTTATGACCATGGCGATGGGCTATAGCCCATGGTCTCGAACGGCATACTATAGCATGCCGTTTTGCATCATTTTTGAGGATTTGAAAAAAAGACGAAAATGACTCCGAGACCATGGGCTATAGCCCATCGTCTCGGAGTCATTTTCGTCTTTTTTTCAAATCCTTGTTTTTCATCATTTATGACCATGGCGATGGGCTATAGCCCATGGTCTCGAACGGCATACTATAGCATGCCGTTTTCCATCATTTTTAAGGATTTGAAAAAAAGACGAAAATGACTCCGAGACCATGGGCTATAGCCCATCGTCTCGGAGTCATTTTCGTCTTTTTTTCAAATCCTTGTTTTTCATCATTTATGACCATGGCGATGGGCTATAGCCCATGGTCTCGAACGGCATTCTATAGCATGCCGTTTTCCATCATTTTTGAGGATTTGAAAAAAAGACGAAAATCACTCCGAGACCATGGGCTATAGCCCATCGTCTCGGAGTCATTTTCGTCTTTTTTTCAAATCCTTGTTTTTCATCATTTATGACCATGGCGATGGGCTATAGCCCATGGTCTCGAACGGCATACTATAGCATGCCGTTTTGCATCATTTTTGAGGATTTGAAAAAAAGACGAAAATGACTCCGAGACCATGGGCTATAGCCCATCGTCTCGGAGTCATTTTCGTCTTTTTTTCAAATCCTTGTTTTTCATCATTTATGACCATGGCGATGGGCTATAGCCCATGGTCTCGAACGGCATACTATAGCATGCCGTTTTGCATCATTTTTGAGGATTTGAAAAAAAGACGAAAATCACTCCGAGACCATGGGCTATAGCCCATCGTCTCGGAGTCATTTTCGACTTTTTTTCAAATCCTCGTTTTTCATCATTTATGACCATGGCGATGGGCTATAGCCCATGGTCTCGAACGGCATACTATAGCATGCCGTTTTGCATCATTTTTGAGGATTTGAAAAAAAGACGAAAATCACTCCGAGACGATGGGCTATAGCCCATCGTCTCGGAGTCATTTTCGTCTTTTTTTCATCATTTATGACCATGGCGATGGGCTATAGCCCATGGTCTCGAACGGCATACTATAGCATGCCATTTTCCATCATTTTTAAGGATTTGAAAAAAAGACGAAAATCACTCCGAGACCATGGGCTATAGCCCATCGTCTCGGAGTCATTTTCGTCTTTTTTTCAAATCCTTGTTTTTCATAATTTATGACCATGGCGATGGGCTATAGCCCATGGTCTCGAACGGCATACTATAGCATGCCGTTTTCCATCATTTTTGAGGATTTGAAAAAAAGACGAAAATCACTCCGAGACCATGGGCTATAGCCCATCGTCTCGGAGTCATTTTCGTCTTTTTTTCAAATCCTCGTTTTTCATCATTTATGACCATGGCGATGGGCTATAGCCCATGGTCTCGAACGGCATACTATAGCATGCCGTTTTCCATCATTTTTAAGGATTTGAAAAAAAGACGAAAATGACTCCGAGACCATGGGCTATAGCCCATCGTCTCGGAGTCATTTTCGTCTTTTTTTCAAATCCTTGTTTTTCATCATTTATGACCATGGCGATGGGCTATAGCCCATGGTCTCGAACGGCATTCTATAGCATGCCGTTTTCCATCATTTTTGAGGATTTGAAAAAAATACGAAAATCACTCCGAGACCATGGGCTATAGCCCATCGTCTCGGAGTCATTTTCGTCTTTTTTTCAAATCCTCGTTTTTCATCATTTATGACCATGGCGATGGGCTATAGCCCATGGTCTCGAACGGCATACTATAGCATTCCGTTTTGCATCATTTTTGAGGATTTGAAAAAAAGACGAAAATCACTCCGAGACCATGGGCTATAGCCCATCGTCTCGGAGTCATTTTCGTCTTTTTTTCAAATCCTTGTTTTTCATCATTTATGACCATGGCGATGGGCTATAGCCCATGGTCTCGAACGGCATACTATAGCATGCCGTTTTGCATCATTTTTGAGGATTTGAAAAAAAGACGAAAATGACTCCGAGACCATGGGCTATAGCCCATCGTCTCGGAGTCATTTTCGTCTTTTTTTCAAATCCTTGTTTTTCATCATTTATGACCATGGCGATGGGCTATAGCCCATGGTCTCGAACGGCATACTATAGCATGCCGTTTTCCATCATTTTTGAGGATTTGAAAAAAAGACGAAAATCACTCCGAGACCATGGGCTATAGCCCATCGTCTCGGAGTCATTTTCGTCTTTTTTTCAAATCCTTGTTTTTCATCATTTATGACCATGGCGATGGGCTATAGCCCATGGTCTCGAACGGCATACTATAGCATGCCGTTTTGCATCATTTTTGAGGATTTGAAAAAAAGACGAAAATCACTCCGAGACCATGGGCTATAGCCCATCGTCTCGGAGTCATTTTCGTCTTTTTTTCAAATCCTTGTTTTTCATCATTTATGACCATGGCGATGGGCTATAGCCCATGGTCTCGAACGGCATACTATAGCATGCCGTTTTCCATCATTTTTGAGGATTTAAAAAAAAGACGAAAATCACTCCGAGACCATGGGCTATAGCCCATCGTCTCGGAGTCATTTTCGTCTTTTTTTCAAATCCTTGTTTTTCATCATTTATGACCATGGCGATGGGCTATAGCCCATGGTCTCGAACGGCATACTATAGCATGCCGTTTTGCAACATTTTTGAGGATTTGAAAAAAAGACGAAAATCACTCCGAGACCATGGGCTATAGCCCATCGTCTCGGAGTCATTTTCGTCTTTTTTTCAAATCCTCGTTTTTCATCATTTATGACCATGGCGATGGGCTATAGCCCATGGTCTCGAACGGCATACTATAGCATGCCGTTTTTCATCATTTTTGAGGATTTGAAAAAAAGACGAAAATTACTCCGAGACCATGGGCTATAGCCCATCGTCTCGGAGTCATTTTCGTATTTTTTTCATCATTTATGACCATGGCGATGGGCTATAGCCCATGGTCTCGAACGGCATACTATAGCATGCCGTTTTCCATCATTTTTAAGGATTTGAAAAAAAGACGAAAATCACTCCGAGACCATGGGCTATAGCCCATCGTCTCGGAGTCATTTTCGTCTTTTTTTCAAATCCTTGTTTTTCATAATTTATGACCATGGCGATGGGCTATAGCCCATGGTCTCGAACGGCATACTATAGCATGCCGTTTTCCATCATTTTTGAGGATTTGAAAAAAAGACGAAAATTACTCCGAGACCATGGGCTATAGCCCATCGTCTCGGAGTCATTTTCGTCTTTTTTTCAAATCCTTGTTTTTCATCATTTATGACCATGGCGATGGGCTATAGCCCATGGTCTCGAACGGCATACTATAGCATGCCGTTTTCCATCATTTTTGAGGATTTGAAAAAAAGACGAAAATCACCCCGAGACCATGGGCTATAGCCCATCGTCTCGGAGTCATTTTCGTCTTTTTTTCAAATCCTTGTTTTTCATCATTTATGACCATGGCGATGGGCTATAGCCCATGGTCTCGAACGGCATACTATAGCATGCCGTTTTTCATCATTTTTGAGGATTTGAAAAAAAGACGAAAATTACTCCGAGACCATGGGCTATAGCCCATCGTCTCGGAGTCATTTTCGTATTTTTTTCATCATTTATGACCATGGCGATGGGCTATAGCCCATGGTCTCGAACGGCATACTATAGCATGCCGTTTTCCATCATTTTTAAGGATTTGAAAAAAAGACGAAAATCACTCCGAGACCATGGGCTATAGCCCATCGTCTCGGAGTCATTTTCGTCTTTTTTTCAAATCCTTGTTTTTCATAATTTATGACCATGGCGATGGGCTATAGCCCATGGTCTCGAACGGCATACTATAGCATGCCGTTTTCCATCATTTTTGAGGATTTGAAAAAAAGACGAAAATTACTCCGAGACCATGGGCTATAGCCCATCGTCTCGGAGTCATTTTCGTCTTTTTTTCAAATCCTTGTTTTTCATCATTTATGACCATGGCGATGGGCTATAGCCCATGGTCTCGAACGGCATACTATAGCATGCCGTTTTCCATCATTTTTGAGGATTTGAAAAAAAGACGAAAATCACCCCGAGACCATGGGCTATAGCCCATCGTCTCGGAGTCATTTTCGTCTTTTTTTCAAATCCTTGTTTTTCATCATTTATGACCATGGCAATGGGCTATAGCCCATGGTCTCGAACGGCATACTATAGCATGCCGTTTTCCATCATTTTTGAGGATTTGAAAAAAAGACGAAAATCACTCCGAGACCATGGGCTATAGCCCATCGTCTCGGAGTCATTTTCGTCTTTTTTTCAAATCCTCGTTTTTCATCATTTATGACCATGGCGATGGGCTATAGCCCATGGTCTCGAACGGCATACTATAGCATTCCGTTTTGCATCATTTTTGAGGATTTGAAAAAAAGACGAAAATCACTCCGAGACCATGGGCTATAGCCCATCGTCTCGGAGTCATTTTCGTCTTTTTTTCAAATCCTTGTTTTTCATCATTTATGACCATGGCGATGGGCTATAGCCCATGGTCTCGAACGGCATACTATAGCATTCCGTTTTGCATCATTTTTGAGGATTTGAAAAAAAGACGAAAATCACTCCGAGACCATGGGCTATAGCCCATCGTCTCGGAGTCATTTTCGTCTTTTTTTCAAATCCTTGTTTTTCATCATTTATGACCATGGCGATGGGCTATAGCCCATGGTCTCGAACGGCATACTATAGCATGCCGTTTTGCATCATTTTTGAGGATTTGAAAAAAAGACGAAAATCACTCCGAGACCATGGGCTATAGCCCATCGTCTCGGAGTCATTTTCGACTTTTTTTCAAATCCTCGTTTTTCATCATTTATGACCATGGCGATGGGCTATAGCCCATGGTCTCGAACGGCATACTATAGCATGCCGTTTTCCATCATTTTTGAGGATTTGAAAAAAAGACGAAAATCACCCCGAGACCATGGGCTATAGCCCATCGTCTCGGAGTCATTTTCGTCTTTTTTTCAAATCCTTGTTTTTCATCATTTATGACCATGGCAATGGGCTATAGCCCATGGTCTCGAACGGCATACTATAGCATGCCGTTTTCCATCATTTTTGAGGATTTGAAAAAAAGACGAAAATCACTCCGAGACCATGGGCTATAGCCCATCGTCTCGGAGTCATTTTCGTCTTTTTTTCAAATCCTCGTTTTTCATCATTTATGACCATGGCGATGGGCTATAGCCCATGGTCTCGAACGGCATACTATAGCATTCCGTTTTGCATCATTTTTGAGGATTTGAAAAAAAGACGAAAATCACTCCGAGACCATGGGCTATAGCCCATCGTCTCGGAGTCATTTTCGTCTTTTTTTCAAATCCTTGTTTTTCATCATTTATGACCATGGCGATGGGCTATAGCCCATGGTCTCGAACGGCATACTATAGCATGCCGTTTTGCATCATTTTTGAGGATTTGAAAAAAAGACAAAAATCACTCCGAGACCATGGGCTATAGCCCATCGTCTCGGAGTCATTTTCGTCTTTTTTTCAAATCCTTGTTTTTCATCATTTATGACCATGGCGATGGGCTATAGCCCATGGTCTCGAACGGCATACTATAGCATGCCGTTTTCCATCATTTTTGAGGATTTGAAAAAAAGACGAAAATCACTCCGAGACCATGGGCTATAGCCCATCGTCTCGGAGTCATTTTCGTCTTTTTTTCAAATCCTTGTTTTTCATCATTTATGACCATGGCGATGGGCTATAGCCCATGGTCTCGAACGGCATACTATAGCATGCCGTTTTGCAACATTTTTGAGGATTTGAAAAAAAGACGAAAATCACTCCGAGACCATGCGCTATAGCCCATCGTCTCGGAGTCATTTTCGTCTTTTTTTCAAATCCTCGTTTTTCATCATTTATGACCATGGCGATGGGCTATAGCCCATGGTCTCGAACGGCATACTATAGCATGCCGTTTTTCATCATTTTTGAGGATTTGAAAAAAAGACGAAAATTACTCCGAGACCATGGGCTATAGCCCATCGTCTCGGAGTCATTTTCGTCTTTTTTTCATCATTTATGACCATGGCGATGGGCTATAGCCCATGGTCTCGAACGGCATACTATAGCATGCCGTTTTCCATCATTTTTAAGGATTTGAAAAAAAGACGAAAATGACTCCGAGACCATGGGCTATAGCCCATCGTCTCGGAGTCATTTTCGTCTTTTTTTCAAATCCTTGTTTTTCATCATTTATGACCATGGCGATGGGCTATAGCCCATGGTCTCGAACGGCCTACTATAGCATGCCGTTTTGCATCATTTTTGAGGATTTGAAAAAAAGACGAAAATCACTCCGAGACCATGGGCTATAGCCCATCGTCTCGGAGTCATTTTCGTCTTTTTTTCAAATCCTCGTTTTTCATCATTTATGACCATGGCGATGGGCTATAGCCCATGGTCTCGAACGGCATACTATAGCATGCCGTTTTCCATCATTTTTGAGGATTTGAAAAAAAGACGAAAATTACTCCGAGACCATGGGCTATAGCCCATCGTCTCGGAGTCATTTTCGTCTTTTTTTCAAATCCTTGTTTTTCATCATTTATGACCATGGCGATGGGCTATAGCCCATGGTCTCGAACGGCATACTATAGCATGCCGTTTTCCATAATTTTTGAGGATTTGAAAAAAAGACGAAAATCACTCCGAGACCATGGGCTATAGCCCATCGTCTCGGAGTCATTTTCGTCTTTTTTTCAAATCCTCGTTTTTCATCATTTATGACCATGGCGATGGGCTATAGCCCATGGTCTCGAACGGCATACTATAGCATGCCGTTTTGCATCATTTTTGAGGATTTGAAAAAAAGACGAAAATCACTCCGAGACCATGGGCTATAGCCCATCGTCTCGGAGTCATTTTCGTCTTTTTTTCAAATCCTTGTTTTTCATCATTTATGACCATGGCGATGGGCTATAGCCCATGGTCTCGAACGGCATACTATAGCATGCCGTTTTGCATCATTTTTGAGGATTTGAAAAAAAGACGAAAATCACTCCGAGACCATGGGCTATAGCCCATCGTCTCGGAGTCATTTTCGTCTTTTTTTCAAATCCTCGTTTTTCATCATTTATGACTATGGCGATGGGCTATAGCCCATGGTCTCGAACGGCATACTATAGCATGCCGTTTTCCATCATTTTTGAGGATTTGAAAAAAAGACGAAAATTACTCCGAGACCATGGGCTATAGCCCATCGTCTCGGAGTCATTTTCGACTTTTTTTCAAATCCTCGTTTTTCATCATTTATGTCCATGGCGATGGGCTATAGCCCATGGTCTCGAACGGCATACTATAGCATGCCGTTTTGCATCATTTTTGAGGATTTGAAAAAAAGACGAAAATGACTCCGAGACCATGGGCTATAGCCCATCGTCTCGGAGTCATTTTCGTCTTTTTTTCAAATCCTCGTTTTTCATCATTTATGACCATGGCGATGGGCTATAGCCCATGGTCTCGAACGGCATACTATAGCATGCCGTTTTGCATCATTTTTGAGGATTTGAAAAAAAGACGAAAATCACTCCGAGACCATGGGCTATAGCCCATCGTCTCGGAGTCATTTTCGTCTTTTTTTCAAATCCTTGTTTTTCATCATTTATGACCATGGCGATGGGCTATAGCCCATGGTCTCGAACGGCATACTATAGCATGCCGTTTTGCAACATTTTTGAGGATTTGAAAAAAAGACGAAAATCACTCCGAGACCATGGGCTATAGCCCATCGTCTCGGAGTCATTTTCGTCTTTTTTTCAAATCCTCGTTTTTCATCATTTATGACCATGGCGATGGGCTATAGCCCATGGTCTCGAACGGCATACTATAGCATGCCGTTTTTCATCATTTTTGAGGATTTGAAAAAAAGACGAAAATTACTCCGAGACCATGGGCTATAGCCCATCGTCTCGGAGTCATTTTCGTCATTTTTTTATCATTTATGACCATGGCGATGGGCTATAGCCCATGGTCTCGAACGGCATACTATAGCATGCCCTTTTCCATCATTTTTAAGGATTTGAAAAAAAGACGAAAATGACTCCGAGACCATGGGCTATAGCCCATCGTCTCGGAGTCATTTTCGTCTTTTTTTCAAATCCTTGTTTTTCATCATTTATGACCATGGCGATGGGCTATAGCCCATGGTCTCGAACGGCATACTATAGCATGCCGTTTTGCATCATTTTTGAGGATTTGAAAAAAGACGAAAATCACTCCGAGACCATGGGCTATAGCCCATCGTCTCGGAGTCATTTTCGTCTTTTTTTCAAATCCTCGTTTTTCATCATTTATGACCATGGCGATGGGCTATAGCCCATGGTCTCGAACGGCATACTATAGCATGGCGTTTTCCATCATTTTTAAGGATTTGAAAAAAAGACGAAAATGACTCCGAGACCATGGGCTATAGCCCATCGTCTCGGAGTCATTTTCGTCTTTTTTTCAAATCCTTGTTTTTCATCATTTATGACCATGGCGATGGGCTATAGCCCATGGTCTCGAACGGCATACTATAGCATGCCGTTTTCCATCATTTTTGAGGATTTGAAAAAAAGACGAAAATCACTCCGAGACCATGGGCTATAGCCCATCGTCTCGGAGTCATTTTCGTCTTTTTTTCAAATCCTTGTTTTTCATCATTTATGACCATGGCGATGGGCTATAGCCCATGGTCTCGAACGGCATACTATAGCATGCCGTTTTGCATCATTTTTGAGGATTTGAAAAAAAGACGAAAATCACTCCGAGACCATGGGCTATAGCCCATCGTCTCGGAGTCATTTTCGTCTTTTTTTCAAATCCTTGTTTTTCATCATTTATGACCATGGCGATGGGCTATAGCCCATGGTCTCGAACGGCATACTATAGCATGCCGTTTTCCATCATTTTTGAGGATTTAAAAAAAAGACGAAAATCACTCCGAGACCATGGGCTATAGCCCATCGTCTCGGAGTCATTTTCGTCTTTTTTTCAAATCCTTGTTTTTCATCATTTATGACCATGGCGATGGGCTATAGCCCATGGTCTCGAACGGCATACTATAGCATGCCGTTTTGCATCATTTTTGAGGATTTGAAAAAAAGACGAAAATCACTCCGAGACCATGGGCTATAGCCCATCGTCTCGGAGTCATTTTCGTCTTTTTTTCAAATCCTTGTTTTTCATCATTTATGTCCATGGCGATGGGCTATAGCCCATGGTCTCGAACGGCATACTATAGCATGCCGTTTTCCATCATTTTTGAGGATTTAAAAAAAAGACGAAAATCACTCCGAGACCATGGGCTATAGCCCATCGTCTCGGAGTCATTTTCGTCTTTTTTTCAAATCCTTGTTTTTCATCATTTATGACCATGGCGATGGGCTATAGCCCATGGTCTCGAACGGCATACTATAGCATGCCGTTTTGCAACATTTTTGAGGATTTGAAAAAAAGACGAAAATCACTCCGAGACCATGGGCTATAGCCCATCGTCTCGGAGTCATTTTCGTCTTTTTTTCAAATCCTCGTTTTTCATCATTTATGACCATGGCGATGGGCTATAGCCCATGGTCTCGAACGGCATACTATAGCATGCCGTTTTTCATCATTTTTGAGGATTTGAAAAAAAGACGAAAATTACTCCGAGACCATGGGCTATAGCCCATCGTCTCGGAGTCATTTTCGTATTTTTTTCATCATTTATGACCATGGCGATGGGCTATAGCCCATGGTCTCGAACGGCATACTATAGCATGCCGTTTTCCATCATTTTTAAGGATTTGAAAAAAAGACGAAAATCACTCCGAGACCATGGGCTATAGCCCATCGTCTCGGAGTCATTTTCGTCTTTTTTTCAAATCCTTGTTTTTCATAATTTATGACCATGGCGATGGGCTATAGCCCATGGTCTCGAACGGCATACTATAGCATGCCGTTTTCCATCATTTTTGAGGATTTGAAAAAAAGACGAAAATTACTCCGAGACCATGGGCTATAGCCCATCGTCTCGGAGTCATTTTCGTCTTTTTTTCAAATCCTTGTTTTTCATCATTTATGACCATGGCGATGGGCTATAGCCCATGGTCTCGAACGGCATACTATAGCATGCCGTTTTCCATCATTTTTGAGGATTTGAAAAAAAGACGAAAATCACCCCGAGACCATGGGCTATAGCCCATCGTCTCGGAGTCATTTTCGTCTTTTTTTCAAATCCTTGTTTTTCATCATTTATGACCATGGCAATGGGCTATAGCCCATGGTCTCGAACGGCATACTATAGCATGCCGTTTTCCATCATTTTTGAGGATTTGAAAAAAAGACGAAAATCACTCCGAGACCATGGGCTATAGCCCATCGTCTCGGAGTCATTTTCGTCTTTTTTTCAAATCCTCGTTTTTCATCATTTATGACCATGGCGATGGGCTATAGCCCATGGTCTCGAACGGCATACTATAGCATTCCGTTTTGCATCATTTTTGAGGATTTGAAAAAAAGACGAAAATCACTCCGAGACCATGGGCTATAGCCCATCGTCTCGGAGTCATTTTCGTCTTTTTTTCAAATCCTTGTTTTTCATCATTTATGACCATGGCGATGGGCTATAGCCCATGGTCTCGAACGGCATACTATAGCATGCCGTTTTGCATCATTTTTGAGGATTTGAAAAAAATACGAAAATCACTCCGAGACCATGGGCTATAGCCCATCGTCTCGGAGTCATTTTCGACTTTTTTTCAAATCCTCGTTTTTCATCATTTATGACCATGGCGATGGGCTATAGCCCATGGTCTCGAACGGCATACTATAGCATGCCGTTTTCCATCATTTTTGAGGATTTGAAAAAAAGACGAAAATCACCCCGAGACCATGGGCTATAGCCCATCGTCTCGGAGTCATTTTCGTCTTTTTTTCAAATCCTTGTTTTTCATCATTTATGACCATGGCAATGGGCTATAGCCCATGGTCTCGAACGGCATACTATAGCATGCCGTTTTCCATCATTTTTGAGGATTTGAAAAAAAGACGAAAATCACTCCGAGACCATGGGCTATAGCCCATCGTCTCGGAGTCATTTTCGTCTTTTTTTCAAATCCTCGTTTTTCATCATTTATGACCATGGCGATGGGCTATAGCCCATGGTCTCGAACGGCATACTATAGCATTCCGTTTTGCATCATTTTTGAGGATTTGAAAAAAAGACGAAAATCACTCCGAGACGATGGGCTATAGCCCATGGTCTCGGAGTGATTTTCGTCTTTTTTTCAAATCCTTGTTTTTCATCATTTATGACCATGGCGATGGGCTATAGCCCATGGTCTCGAACGGCATACTATAGCATGCCGTTTTGCATCATTTTTGAGGATTTGAAAAAAAGACAAAAATCACTCCGAGACCATGGGCTATAGCCCATCGTCTCGGAGTCATTTTCGTCTTTTTTTCAAATCCTTGTTTTTCATCATTTATGACCATGGCGATGGGCTATAGCCCATGGTCTCGAACGGCATACTATAGCATGCCGTTTTCCATCATTTTTGAGGATTTGAAAAAAAGACGAAAATCACTCCGAGACCATGGGCTATAGCCCATCGTCTCGGAGTCATTTTCGTCTTTTTTTCAAATCCTTGTTTTTCATCATTTATGACCATGGCGATGGGCTATAGCCCATGGTCTCGAACGGCATACTATAGCATGCCGTTTTGCAACATTTTTGAGGATTTGAAAAAAAGACGAAAATCACTCCGAGACCATGCGCTATAGCCCATCGTCTCGGAGTCATTTTCGTCTTTTTTTCAAATCCTCGTTTTTCATCATTTATGACCATGGCGATGGGCTATAGCCCATGGTCTCGAACGGCATACTATAGCATGCCGTTTTTCATCATTTTTGAGGATTTGAAAAAAAGACGAAAATTACTCCGAGACCATGGGCTATAGCCCATCGTCTCGGAGTCATTTTCGTCTTTTTTTCATCATTTATGACCATGGCGATGGGCTATAGCCCATGGTCTCGAACGGCATACTATAGCATGCCGTTTTCCATCATTTTTAAGGATTTGAAAAAAAGACGAAAATGACTCCGAGACCATGGGCTATAGCCCATCGTCTCGGAGTCATTTTCGTCTTTTTTTCAAATCCTTGTTTTTCATCATTTATGACCATGGCGATGGGCTATAGCCCATGGTCTCGAACGGCATACTATAGCATGCCGTTTTGCATCATTTTTGAGGATTTGAAAAAAAGACGAAAATCACTCCGAGACCATGGGCTATAGCCCATCGTCTCGGAGTCATTTTCGTCTTTTTTTCAAATCCTCGTTTTTCATCATTTATGACCATGGCGATGGGCTATAGCCCATGGTCTCGAACGGCATACTATAGCATGCCGTTTTCCATCATTTTTGAGGATTTGAAAAAAAGACGAAAATTACTCCGAGACCATGGGCTATAGCCCATCGTCTCGGAGTCATTTTCGTCTTTTTTTCAAATCCTTGTTTTTCATCATTTATGACCATGGCGATGGGCTATAGCCCATGGTCTCGAACGGCATACTATAGCATGCCGTTTTCCATAATTTTTGAGGATTTGAAAAAAAGACGAAAATCACTCCGAGACCATGGGCTATAGCCCATCGTCTCGGAGTCATTTTCGTCTTTTTTTCAAATCCTCGTTTTTCATCATTTATGACCATGGCGATGGGCTATAGCCCATGGTCTCGAACGGCATACTATAGCATGCCGTTTTGCATCATTTTTGAGGATTTGAAAAAAAGACGAAAATCACTCCGAGACCATGGGCTATAGCCCATCGTCTCGGAGTCATTTTCGTCTTTTTTTCAAATCCTTGTTTTTCATCATTTATGACCATGGCGATGGGCTATAGCCCATGGTCTCGAACGGCATACTATAGCATGCCGTTTTGCATAATTTTTGAGGATTTGAAAAAAAGACGAAAATCACTCCGAGACCATGGGCTATAGCCCATCGTCTCGGAGTCATTTTCGTCTTTTTTTCAAATCCTCGTTTTTCATCATTTATGACTATGGCGATGGGCTATAGCCCATGGTCTCGAACGGCATACTATAGCATGCCGTTTTCCATCATTTTTGAGGATTTGAAAAAAAGACGAAAATTACTCCGAGACCATGGGCTATAGCCCATCGTCTCGGAGTCATTTTCGACTTTTTTTCAAATCCTCGTTTTTCATCATTTATGTCCATGGCGATGGGCTATAGCCCATGGTCTCGAACGGCATACTATAGCATGCCGTTTTGCATCATTTTTGAGGATTTGAAAAAAAGACGAAAATGACTCCGAGACCATGGGCTATAGCCCATCGTCTCGGAGTCATTTTCGTCTTTTTTTCAAATCCTCGTTTTTCATCATTTATGACCATGGCGATGGGCTATAGCCCATGGTCTCGAACGGCATACTATAGCATGCCGTTTTGCATCATTTTTGAGGATTTGAAAAAAAGACGAAAATCACTCCGAGACCATGGGCTATAGCCCATCGTCTCGGAGTCATTTTCGTCTTTTTTTCAAATCCTTGTTTTTCATCATTTATGACCATGGCGATGGGCTATAGCCCATGGTCTCGAACGGCATACTATAGCATGCCGTTTTGCAACATTTTTGAGGATTTGAAAAAAAGACGAAAATCACTCCGAGACCATGGGCTATAGCCCATCGTCTCGGAGTCATTTTCGTCTTTTTTTCAAATCCTCGTTTTTCATCATTTATGACCATGGCGATGGGCTATAGCCCATGGTCTCGAACGGCATACTATAGCATGCCGTTTTTCATCATTTTTGAGGATTTGAAAAAAAGACGAAAATTACTCCGAGACCATGGGCTATAGCCCATCGTCTCGGAGTCATTTTCGTCATTTTTTTATCATTTATGACCATGGCGATGGGCTATAGCCCATGGTCTCGAACGGCATACTATAGCATGGCGTTTTCCATCATTTTTAAGGATTTGAAAAAAAGACGAAAATGACTCCGAGACCATGGGCTATAGCCCATCGTCTCGGAGTCATTTTCGTCTTTTTTTCAAATCCTTGTTTTTCATCATTTATGACCATGGCGATGGGCTATAGCCCATGGTCTCGAACGGCATACTATAGCATGCCGTTTTCCATCATTTTTGAGGATTTGAAAAAAAGACGAAAATCACTCCGAGACCATGGGCTATAGTCCATCGTCTCGGAGTCATTTTCGTCTTTTTTTCAAATCCTCGTTTTTCATCATTTATGACCATGGCGATGGGCTATAGCCCATGGTCTCGAACGGCATACTATAGCATTCCGTTTTGCATCATTTTTGAGGATTTGAAAAAAAGACGAAAATCACTCCGAGACCATGGGCTGATGGGCTATAGCCCATCGTCTCGGAGTCATTTTCGTCTTTTTTTCAAATCCTTGTTTTTCATCATTTATGACCATGGCGATGGGCTATAGCCCATGGTCTCGAACGGCATACTATAGCATGCCGTTTTGCATCATTTTTGAGGATTTGAAAAAAAGACGAAAATCACTCCGAGACCATGGGCTATAGCCCATCGTCTCGGAGTCATTTTCGTCTTTTTTTCAAATCCTTGTTTTTCATAATTTATGACCATGGCGATGGGCTATAGCCCATGGTCTCGAACGGCATACTATAGCATGCCGTTTTCCATCATTTTTGAGGATTTGAAAAAAAGACGAAAATCACTCCGAGACCATGGGCTATAGCCCATCGTCTCGGAGTCATTTTCGTCTTTTTTTCAAATCCTTGTTTTTCATCATTTATGACCATGGCGATGGGCTATAGCCCATGGTCTCGAACGGCATACTATAGCATGCCGTTTTGCATCATTTTTGAGGATTTGAAAAAAAGACGAAAATGACTCCGAGACCATGGGCTATAGCCCATCGTCTCGGATTCATTTTCGTCTTTTTTTCAAATCCTTGTTTTTCATCATTTATGACCATGGCGATGGGCTATAGCCCATGGTCTCGAACGGCATACTATAGCATGCCGTTTTCCATCATTTTTGAGGATTTGAAAAAAAGACGAAAATCACTCCGAGACCATGGGCTATAGCCCATCGTCTCGGAGTCATTTTCGTCTTTTTTTCAAATCCTTGTTTTTCATCATTTATGACCATGGCGATGGGCTATAGCCCATGGTCTCGAACGGCATACTATAGCATGCCGTTTTGCATCATTTTTGAGGATTTGAAAAAAATACGAAAATCACTCCGAGACCATGGGCTATAGCCCATCGTCTCGGAGTAATTTTCGTCTTTTTTTCAAATCCTTGTTTTTCATCATTTATGACCATGGCGATGGGCTATAGCCCATGGTCTCGAACGGCATACTATAGCATGCCGTTTTCCATCATTTTTGAGGATTTGAAAAAAAGACAAAAATCACTCCGAGACCATGGGCTATAGCCCATCGTCTCGGAGTCATTTTCGTCTTTTTTTCAAATCCTTGTTTTTCATCATTTATGACCATGGCGATGGGCTATAGCCCATGGTCTCGAACGGCATACTATAGCATGCCGTTTTTCATCATTTTTGAGGATTTGAAAAAAAGACGAAAATTACTCCGAGACCATGGGCTATAGCCCATCGTCTCGGAGTCATTTTCGTCTTTTTTTCATCATTTATGACCATGGCGATGGGCTATAGCCCATGGTCTCGAACGGCATACTATAGCATGCCGTTTTCCATCATTTTTAAGGATTTGAAAAAAAGACGAAAATGACTCCGAGACCATGGGCTATAGCCCATCGTCTCGGAGTCATTTTCGTCTTTTTTTCAAATCCTTGTTTTTCATAATTTATGACCATGGCGATGGGCTATAGCCCATGGTCTCGAACGGCATACTATAGCATGCCGTTTTCCATCATTTTTGAGGATTTGAAAAAAAGACGAAAATCACTCCGAGACCATGGGCTATAGCCCATCGTCTCGGAGTCATTTTCGTCTTTTTTTAAAATCCTCGTTTTTCATCATTTATGACCATGGCGATGGGCTATAGCCCATGGTCTCGAACGGCATACTATAGCATGCCGTTTTCCATCATTTTTGAGGATTTGAAAAAAAGACGAAAATTACTCCGAGACCATGGGCTATAGCCCATCGTCTCGGAGTCATTTTCGACTTTTTTTCAAATCCTCGTTTTTCATCATTTATGACCATGGCGATGGGCTATAGCCCATGGTCTCGAACGGCATACTATAGCATGCCGTTTTGCATCATTTTTGAGGATTTGAAAAAAAGACGAAAATCACTCCGAGACCATGGGCTATAGCCCATCGTCTCGGAGTCATTTTCGTCTTTTTTTCAAATCCTCGTTTTTCATCATTTATGACCATGGCGATGGGCTATAGCCCATGGTCTCGAACGGCATACTATAGCATGCCGTTTTCCATCATTTTTAAGGATTTGAAAAAAAGACGAAAATGACTCCGAGACCATGGGCTATAGCCCATCGTCTCGGAGTCATTTTCGTCTTTTTTTCATCATTTATGACCATGGCGATGGGCTATAGCCCATGGTCTCGAACGGCATACTATAGCATGCCGTTTTCGATCATTTTTAAGGATTTGAAAAAAAGACGAAAATGACTCCGAGACCATGGGCTATAGCCCATCGTCTCGGAGTCATTTTCGTCTTTTTTTCAAATCCTTGTTTTTCATCATTTATGACCATGGCGATGGGCTATAGCCCATGGTCTCGAACGGCATACTATAGCATGCCGTTTTGCATCATTTTTGAGGATTTGAAAAAAAGACGAAAATCACTCCGAGACCATGGGCTATAGCCCATCATCTCGGAGTCATTTTCGTCTTTTTTTCAAATCCTTGTTTTTCATAATTTATGACCATGGCGATGGGCTATAGCCCATGGTCTCGAACGGCATACTATAGCATGCCGTTTTCCATCATTTTTGAGGATTTGAAAAAAAGACGAAAATCACTCCGAGACCATGGGCTATAGCCCATCGTCTCGGAGTCATTTTCGTCTTTTTTTCAAATCCTCGTTTTTCATCATTTATGACCATGGCGATGGGCTATAGCCCATGGTCTCGAACGGCATACTATAGCATGCCGTTTTCCATCATTTTTGAGGATTTGAAAAAAAGACGACAATTACTCCGAGACCATGGGCTATAGCCCATCGTCTCGGAGTCATTTTCGTCTTTTTTTCAAATCCTCGTTTTTCATCATTTATGACCATGGCGATGGGCTATAGCCCATGGTCTCGAACGGCATACTATAGCATGCCGTTTTTCATCATTTTTGAGGATTTGAAAAAAAGACGAAAATTACTCCGAGACCATGGGCTATAGCCCATTGTCTCGGAGTCATTTTCGTCTTTTTTTCATCATTTATGACCATGGCGATGGGCTATAGCCCATGGTCTCGAACGGCATACTATAGCATGCCGTTTTCCATCATTTTTAAGGATTTGAAAAAAAGACGAAAATGACTCCGAGACCATGGGCTATAGCCCATCGTCTCGGAGTCATTTTCGTCTTTTTTTCAAATCCTTGTTTTTCATCATTTATGACCATGGCGATGGGCTATAGCCCATGGTCTCGAACGGCATACTATATATAGCATGCCGTTTTGCATCATTTTTGAGGATTTGAAAAAAAGACGAAAATCACTCCGAGACCATGGGCTATAGCCCATCGTCTCGGAGTCATTTTCGTCTTTTTTTCAAATCCTTGTTTTTCATAATTTATGACCATGGCGATGGGCTATAGCCCATGGTCTCGAACGGCATACTATAGCATGCCGTTTTCCATCATTTTTGAGGATTTGAAAAAAAGACGAAAATCACTCCGAGACCATGGGCTATAGCCCATCGTCTCGGAGTCATTTTCGTCTTTTTTTCAAATCCTCGTTTTTCATCATTTATGACCATGGCGATGGGCTATAGCCCATGGTCTCGAACGGCATACTATAGCATGCCGTTTTCCATCATTTTTGAGGATTTGAAAAAAAGACGAAAATTACTCCGAGACCATGGGCTATAGCCCATCGTCTCGGAGTCATTTTCGACTTTTTTTCAAATCCTTGTTTTTCATCATTTATGACCATGGCGATGGGCTATAGCCCATGGTCTCGAACGGCATACTATAGCATGCCGTTTTGCATCATTTTTGAGGATTTGAAAAAAAGACGAAAATCACTCCGAGACCATGGGCTATAGCCCATCATCTCGGAGTCATTTTCGTCTTTTTTTCAAATCCTTGTTTTTCATAATTTATGACCATGGCGATGGGCTATAGCCCATGGTCTCGAACGGCATACTATAGCATGCCGTTTTCCATCATTTTTGAGGATTTGAAAAAAAGACGAAAATCACTCCGAGACCATGGGCTATAGCCCATCGTCTCGGAGTCATTTTCGTCTTTTTTTCAAATCCTCGTTTTTCATCATTTATGACCATGGCGATGGGCTATAGCCCATGGTCTCGAACGGCATACTATAGCATGCCGTTTTCCATCATTTTTGAGGATTTGAAAAAAAGACGACAATTACTCCGAGACCATGGGCTATAGCCCATCGTCTCGGAGTCATTTTCGTCTTTTTTTCAAATCCTCGTTTTTCATCATTTATGACCATGGCGATGGGCTATAGCCCATGGTCTCGAACGGCATACTATAGCATGCCGTTTTTCATCATTTTTGAGGATTTGAAAAAAATACGAAAATTACTCCGAGATTATGGGCTATAGCCCATTGTCTCGGAGTCATTTTCGTCTTTTTTTCATCATTTATGACCATGGCGATGGGCTATAGCCCATGGTCTCGAACGGCATACTATAGCATGCCGTTTTCCATCATTTTTAAGGATTTGAAAAAAAGACGAAAATGACTCCGAGACCATGGGCTATAGCCCATCGTCTCGGAGTCATTTTCGTCTTTTTTTCAAATCCTTGTTTTTCATCATTTATGACCATGGCGATGGGCTATAGCCCATGGTCTCGAACGGCATACTATATATAGCATGCCGTTTTGCATCATTTTTGAGGATTTGAAAAAAAGACGAAAATCACTCCGAGACCATGGGCTATAGCCCATCGTCTCGGAGTCATTTTCGTCTTTTTTTCAAATCCTTGTTTTTCATAATTTATGACCATGGCGATGGGCTATAGCCCATGGTCTCGAACGGCATACTATAGCATGCCGTTTTCCATCATTTTTGAGGATTTGAAAAAAAGACGAAAATCACTCCGAGACCATGGGCTATAGCCCATCGTCTCGGAGTCATTTTCGTCTTTTTTTCAAATCCTCGTTTTTCATCATTTATGACCATGGCGATGGGCTATAGCCCATGGTCTCGAACGGCATACTATAGCATGCCGTTTTCCATCATTTTTGAGGATTTGAAAAAAAGACGAAAATTACTCCGAGACCATGGGCTATAGCCCATCGTCTCGGAGTCATTTTCGACTTTTTTTCAAATCCTCGTTTTTCATCATTTATGACCATGGCGATGGGCTATAGCCCATGGTCTCGAACGGCATACTATAGCATGCCGTTTTGCATCATTTTTGAGGATTTGAAAAAAAGACGAAAATCACTCCGAGACCATGGGCTATAGCCCATCGTCTCGGAGTCATTTTCGTCTTTTTTTCAAATCCTCGTTTTTCATCATTTATGACCATGGCGATGGGCTATAGCCCATGGTCTCGAACGGCATACTATAGCATGCCGTTTTCCATCATTTTTAAGGATTTGAAAAAAAGACGACAATTACTCCGAGACCATGGGCTATAGCCCATCGTCTCGGAGTCATTTTCGTCTTTTTTTCAAATCCTCGTTTTTCATCATTTATGACCATGGCGATGGGCTATAGCCCATGGTCTCGAACGGCATACTATAGCATGCCGTTTTTCATCATTTTTGAGGATTTGAAAAAAAGACGAAAATTACTCCGAGACCATGGGCTATAGCCCATTGTCTCGGAGTCATTTTCGTCTTTTTTTCATCATTTATGACCATGGCGATGGGCTATAGCCCATGGTCTCGAACGGCATACTATAGCATGCCGTTTTCCATCATTTTTAAGGATTTGAAAAAAAGACGAAAATGACTCCGAGACCATGGGCTATAGCCCATCGTCTCGGAGTCATTTTCGTCTTTTTTTCAAATCCTTGTTTTTCATCATTTATGACCATGGCGATGGGCTATAGCCCATGGTCTCGAACGGCATACTATATATAGCATGCCGTTTTGCATCATTTTTGAGGATTTGAAAAAAAGACGAAAATCACTCCGAGACCATGGGCTATAGCCCATCGTCTCGGAGTCATTTTCGTCTTTTTTTCAAATCCTTGTTTTTCATAATTTATGACCATGGCGATGGGCTATAGCCCATGGTCTCGAACGGCATACTATAGCATGCCGTTTTCCATCATTTTTGAGGATTTGAAAAAAAGACGAAAATCACTCCGAGACCATGGGCTATAGCCCATCGTCTCGGAGTAATTTTCGTCTTTTTTTCAAATCCTCGTTTTTCATCATTTATGACCATGGCGATGGGCTATAGCCCATGGTCTCGAACGGCATACTATAGCATGCCGTTTTCCATCATTTTTGAGGATTTGAAAAAAAGACGAAAATTACTCCGAGACCATGGGCTATAGCCCATCGTCTCGGAGTCATTTTCGACTTTTTTTCAAATCCTCGTTTTTCATCATTTATGACCATGGCGATGGGCTATAGCCCATGGTCTCGAACGGCATACTATAGCATGCCGTTTTGCATCATTTTTGAGGATTTGAAAAAAAGACGAAAATCACTCCGAGACCATGGGCTATAGCCCATCGTCTCGGAGTCATTTTCGTCTTTTTTTCAAATCCTCGTTTTTCATCATTTATGACCATGGCGATGGGCTATAGCCCATGGTCTCGAACGGCATACTATAGCATGCCGTTTTCCATCATTTTTAAGGATTTGAAAAAAAGACGAAAATGACTCCGAGACCATGGGCTATAGCCCATCGTCTCGGAGTCATTTTCGTCTTTTTTTCAAATCCTTGTTTTTCATCATTTATGACCATGGCGATGGGCTATAGCCCATGGTCTCGAACGGCATACTATAGCATGCCGTTTTCCATCATTTTTAAGGATTTGAAAAAAAGACGAAAATGACTCCGAGACCATGGGCTATAGCCCATCGTCTCGGAGTCATTTTCGTCTTTTTTTCAAATCCTCGTTTTTCATCATTTATGACCATGGCGATGGGCTATAGCCCATGGTCTCGAACGGCATACTATAGCATGCCGTTTTCCATCATTTTTAAGGATTTGAAAAAAAGACGAAAATGACTCCGAGACCATGGGCTATAGCCCATCGTCTCGGAGTCATTTTCGTCTTTTTTTCAAATCCTTGTTTTTCATCATTTATGACCATGGCGATGGGCTATAGCCCATGGTCTCGAACGGCATACTATAGCATGCCGTTTTGCATCATTTTTGAGGATTTGAAAAAAAGACGAAAATCACTCCGAGACCATGGGCTATAGCCCATCATCTCGGAGTCATTTTCGTCTTTTTTTCAAATCCTTGTTTTTCATAATTTATGACCATGGCGATGGGCTATAGCCCATGGTCTCGAACGGCATACTATAGCATGCCGTTTTCCATCATTTTTGAGGATTTGAAAAAAAGACGAAAATCACTCCGAGACCATGGGCTATAGCCCATCGTCTCGGAGTCATTTTCGTCTTTTTTTCAAATCCTCGTTTTTCATCATTTATGACCATGGCGATGGGCTATAGCCCATGGTCTCGAACGGCATACTATAGCATGCCGTTTTACATCATTTTTGAGGATTTGAAAAAAAGACGACAATTACTCCGAGACCATGGGCTATAGCCCATCGTCTCGGAGTCATTTTCGTCTTTTTTTCAAATCCTCGTTTTTCATCATTTATGACCATGGCGATGGGCTATAGCCCATGGTCTCGAACGGCATACTATAGCATGCCGTTTTTCATCATTTTTGAGGATTTGAAAAAAAGACGAAAATTACTCCGAGACCATGGGCTATAGCCCATGGTCTCGGAGTCATTTTCGTCTTTTTTTCATCATTTATGACCATGGCGATGGGCTATAGCCCATGGTCTCGAACGGCATACTATAGCATGCCGTTTTCCATCATTTTTAAGGATTTGAAAAAAAGACGAAAATGACTCCGAGACCATGGGCTATAGCCCATCGTCTCGGAGTCATTTTCGTCTTTTTTTCAAATCCTTGTTTTTCATCATTTATGACCATGGCGATGGGCTATAGCCCATGGTCTCGAACGGCATACTATATATAGCATGCCGTTTTGCATCATTTTTGAGGATTTGAAAAAAAGACGAAAATCACTCCGAGACCATGGGCTATAGCCCATCGTCTCGGAGTCATTTTCGTCTTTTTTTCAAATCCTTGTTTTTCATAATTTATGACCATGGCGATGGGCTATAGCCCATGGTCTCGAACGGCATACTATAGCATGCCGTTTTCCATCATTTTTGAGGATTTGAAAAAAAGACGAAAATCACTCCGAGACCATGGGCTATAGCCCATCGTCTCGGAGTCATTTTCGTCTTTTTTTCAAATCCTCGTTTTTCATCATTTATGACCATGGCGATGGGCTATAGCCCATGGTCTCGAACGGCATACTATAGCATGCCGTTTTCCATCATTTTTGAGGATTTGAAAAAAAGACGAAAATTACTCCGAGACCATGGGCTATAGCCCATCGTCTCGGAGTCATTTTCGACTTTTTTTCAAATCCTCGTTTTTCATCATTTATGACCATGGCGATGGGCTATAGCCCATGGTCTCGAACGGCATACTATAGCATGCCGTTTTGCATCATTTTTGAGGATTTGAAAAAAAGACGAAAATCACTCCGAGACCATGGGCTATAGCCCATCGTCTCGGAGTCATTTTCGTCTTTTTTTCAAATCCTCGTTTTTCATCATTTATGACCATGGCGATGGGCTATAGCCCATGGTCTCGAACGGCATACTATAGCATGCCGTTTTCCATCATTTTTAAGGATTTGAAAAAAAGACGACAATTACTCCGAGACCATGGGCTATAGCCCATCGTCTCGGAGTCATTTTCGTCTTTTTTTCAAATCCTCGTTTTTCATCATTTATGACCATGGCGATGGGCTATAGCCCATGGTCTCGAACGGCATACTATAGCATGCCGTTTTTCATCATTTTTGAGGATTTGAAAAAAAGACGAAAATTACTCCGAGACCATGGGCTATAGCCCATTGTCTCGGAGTCATTTTCGTCTTTTTTTCATCATTTATGACCATGGCGATGGGCTATAGCCCATGGTCTCGAACGGCATACTATAGCATGCCGTTTTCCATCATTTTTAAGGATTTGAAAAAAAGACGAAAATGACTCCGAGACCATGGGCTATAGCCCATCGTCTCGGAGTCATTTTCGTCTTTTTTTCAAATCCTTGTTTTTCATCATTTATGACCATGGCGATGGGCTATAGCCCATGGTCTCGAACGGCATACTATATATAGCATGCCGTTTTGCATCATTTTTGAGGATTTGAAAAAAAGACGAAAATCACTCCGAGACCATGGGCTATAGCCCATCGTCTCGGAGTCATTTTCGTCTTTTTTTCAAATCCTTGTTTTTCATAATTTATGACCATGGCGATGGGCTATAGCCCATGGTCTCGAACGGCATACTATAGCATGCCGTTTTCCATCATTTTTGAGGATTTGAAAAAAAGACGAAAATCACTCCGAGACCATGGGCTATAGCCCATCGTCTCGGAGTCATTTTCGTCTTTTTTTCAAATCCTCGTTTTTCATCATTTATGACCATGGCGATGGGCTATAGCCCATGGTCTCGAACGGCATACTATAGCATGCCGTTTTCCATCATTTTTGAGGATTTGAAAAAAAGACGAAAATTACTCCGAGACCATGGGCTATAGCCCATCGTCTCGGAGTCATTTTCGACTTTTTTTCAAATCCTCGTTTTTCATCATTTATGACCATGGCGATGGGCTATAGCCCATGGTCTCGAACGGCATACTATAGCATGCCGTTTTGCATCATTTTTGAGGATTTGAAAAAAAGACGAAAATCACTCCGAGACCATGGGCTATAGCCCATCGTCTCGGAGTCATTTTCGTCTTTTTTTCAAATCCTCGTTTTTCATCATTTATGACCATGGCGATGGGCTATAGCCCATGGTCTCGAACGGCATACTATAGCATGCCGTTTTCCATCATTTTTAAGGATTTGAAAAAAAGACGAAAATGACTCCGAGACCATGGGCTATAGCCCATCGTCTCGGAGTCATTTTCGTCTTTTTTTCAAATCCTTGTTTTTCATCATTTATGACCATGGCGATGGGCTATAGCCCATGGTCTCGAACGGCATACTATAGCATGCCGTTTTCCATCATTTTTAAGGATTTGAAAAAAAGACGAAAATGACTCCGAGACCATGGGCTATAGCCCATCGTCTCGGAGTCATTTTCGTCTTTTTTTCAAATCCTTGTTTTTCATCATTTATGACCATGGCGATGGGCTATAGCCCATGGTCTCGAACGGCATACTATAGCATGCCGTTTTGCATCATTTTTGAGGATTTGAAAAAAAGACGAAAATCACTCCGAGACCATGGGCTATAGCCCATCGTCTCGGAGTCATTTTCGTCTTTTTTTCAAATCCTTGTTTTTCATAATTTATGACCATGGCGATGGGCTATAGCCCATGGTCTCGAACGGCATACTATAGCATGCCGTTTTCCATAATTTTTGAGGATTTGAAAAAAAGACGAAAATCACCCCGAGTCGAGACCATGGGCTATAGCCCATCGTCTCGGAGTCATTTTCGTCTTTTTTTCAAATCCTCGTTTTTCATCATTTATGACCATGGCGATGGGCTATAGCCCATGGTCTCGAACGGCATACTATAGCATGCCGTGTTCCATCATTTTTGAGGATTTGAAAAAAAGACGAAAATCACTCCGAGACCATGGGCTATAGCCCATCGTCTCGGAGTCATTTTCGTCTTTTTTTCATCATTTATGACCATGGCGATGGGCTATAGCCCATGGTCTCGAACGGCATACTATAGCATGCCGTTTTCCATCATTTTTAAGGATTTGAAAAAAAGACGAAAATGACTCCGAGACCATGGGCTATAGCCCATCGTCTCGGAGTCATTTTCGTCTTTTTTTCAAATCCTTGTTTTTCATCATTTATGACCATGGCGATGGGCTATAGCCCATGGTCTCGAACGGCATACTATAGCATGCCGTTTTGCATCATTTTTGAGGATTTGAAAAAAAGACGAAAATGACTCCGAGACCATGGGCTATAGCCCATCGTCTCGGAGTCATTTTCGTCTTTTTTTCAAATCCTCGTTTTTCATCATTTATGACCATGGCGATGGGCTATAGCCCATGGTCTCGAACGGCATACTATAGCATGCCGTTTTGCATCATTTTTGAGGATTTGAAAAAAAGACGAAAATCACTCCGAGACCATGGGCTATAGCCCATCGTCTCGGAGTCATTTTCGTCTTTTTTTCAAATCCTTGTTTTTCATAATTTATGACCATGGCGATGGGCTATAGCCCATGGTCTCGAACGGCATACTATATATAGCATGCCGTTTTGCATCATTTTTGAGGATTTGAAAAAAAGACGAAAATCACTCCGAGACCATGGGCTATAGCCCATCGTCTCGGAGTCATTTTCGTCTTTTTTTCATCATTTATGACCATGGCGATGGGCTATAGCCCATGGTCTCGAACGGCATACTATAGCATGCCGTTTTCCATCATTTTTAAGGATTTGAAAAAAAGACGAAAATGACTCCGAGACCATGGGCTATAGCCCATCGTCTCGGAGTCATTTTCGTCTTTTTTTCAAATCCTTGTTTTTCATCATTTATGACCATGGCGATGGGCTATAGCCCATGGTCTCGAACGGCATACTATAGCATGCCGTTTTGCATCATTTTTGAGGATTTGAAAAAAAGACGAAAATGACTCCGAGACCATGGGCTATAGCCCATCGTCTCGGAGTCATTTTCGTCTTTTTTTCAAATCCTTGTTTTTCATAATTTATGACCATGGCGATGGGCTATAGCCCATGGTCTCGAACGGCATACTATAGCATGCCGTTTTCCATCATTTTTGAGGATTTGAAAAAAAGACGAAAATCACTCCGAGACCATGGGCTATAGCCCATCGTCTCGGAGTCATTTTCGTCTTTTTTTTAAATCCTCGTTTTTCATCATTTATGACCATGGCGATGGGCTATAGCCCATGGTCTCGAACGGCATACTATAGCATGCCGTTTTCCATCATTTTTGAGGATTTGAAAAAAAGACGAAAATTACTCCGAGACCATGGGCTATAGCCCATCGTCTCGGAGTCATTTTCGTCTTTTTTTCATAATTTATGACCATGGCGATGGGCTATAGCCCATGGTCTCGAACGGCATACTATAGCATGCCGTTTTCGATCATTTTTAAGGATTTGAAAAAAATGACTCCGAGACCATGGGCTATAGCCCATCGTCTCGGAGTCATTTTCGTCTTTTTTTCAAATCCTTGTTTTTCATCATTTATGACCATGGCGATGGGCTATAGCCCATGGTCTCGAACGGCATACTATAGCATGCCGTTTTGCATCATTTTTGAGGATTTGAAAAAAAGACGAAAATCACTCCGAGACCATGGGCTATAGCCCATCGTCTCGGAGTCATTTTCGTCTTTTTTTCAAATCCTCGTTTTTCATCATTTATGACCATGGCGATGGGCTATAGCCCATGGTCTCGAACGGCATACTATAGCATGCCGTTTTCCATCATTTTTGAGGATTTGAAAAAAAGACGACAATTACTCCGAGACCATGGGCTATAGCCCATCGTCTCGAACGGCATACTATAGCATGCCGTGTTCCATCATTTTTGAGGATTTGAAAAAAAGACGAAAATCACTCCGAGACCATGGGCTATAGCCCATCGTCTCGGAGTCATTTTCGACTTTTTTTCAAATCCTTGTTTTTCATCATTTATGACCATGGCGATGGGCTATAGCCCATGGTCTCGAACGGCATACTATAGCATGCCGTTTTGCATCATTTTTGAGGATTTGAAAAAAAGACGAAAATCACTCCGAGACCATGGGCTATAGCCCATCGTCTCGGAGTCATTTTCGTCTTTTTTTCAAATCCTTGTTTTTCATCATTTATGACCATGGCGATGGGCTATAGCCCATGGTCTCGAACGGCATACTATATATAGCATGCCGTTTTGCATCATTTTTGAGGATTTGAAAAAAAGACGAAAATCACTCCGAGACCATGGGCTATAGCCCATCGTCTCGGAGTCATTTTCGTCTTTTTTTCATCATTTATGACCATGGCGATGGGCTATAGCCCATGGTCTCGAACGGCATACTATAGCATGCCGTTTTCCATCATTTTTAAGGATTTGAAAAAAAGACGAAAATGACTCCGAGACCATGGGCTATAGCCCATCGTCTCGGAGTCATTTTCGTCTTTTTTTCAAATCCTTGTTTTTCATCATTTATGACCATGGCGATGGGCTATAGCCCATGGTCTCGAACGGCATACTATAGCATGCCGTTTTGCATCATTTTTGAGGATTTGAAAAAAAGACGAAAATGACTCCGAGACCATGGGCTATAGCCCATCGTCTCGGAGTCATTTTCGTCTTTTTTTCAAATCCTCGTTTTTCATCATTTATGACCATGGCGATGGGCTATAGCCCATGGTCTCGAACGGCATACTATAGCATGCCGTTTTGCATCATTTTTGAGGATTTGAAAAAAAGACGAAAATCACTCCGAGACCATGGGCTATAGCCCATCGTCTCGGAGTCATTTTCGTCTTTTTTTCAAATCCTTGTTTTTCATAATTTATGACCATGGCGATGGGCTATAGCCCATGGTCTCGAACGGCATACTATAGCATGCCGTTTTCCATCATTTTTGAGGATTTGAAAAAAAGACGAAAATCACTCCGAGACCATGGGCTATAGCCCATCGTCTCGGAGTCATTTTCGACTTTTTTTCAAATCCTCGTTTTTCATCATTTATGACCATGGCGATGGGCTATAGCCCATGGTCTCGAACGGCATACTATAGCATGCCGTTTTGCATCATTTTTGAGGATTTGAAAAAAAGACGAAAATCACTCCGAGACCATGGGCTATAGCCCATCGTCTCGGAGTAATTTTCGTCTTTTTTTCAAATCCTTGTTTTTCATCATTTATGACCATGGCGATGGGCTCTAGCCCATGGTCTCGAACGGCATACTATAGCATGCCGTTTTGCATCATTTTTGAGGATTTGAAAAAAAGACGAAAATCACTCCGAGACCATGGGCTATAGCCCATCGTCTCGGAGTAATTTTCGTCTTTTTTTCAAATCCTCGTTTTTCATCATTTATGACCATGGCGATGGGCTATAGCCCATGGTCTCGAACGGCATACTATAGCATGCCGTTTTTCATCATTTTTGAGGATTTGAAAAAAAGACGAAAATTACTCCGAGACCATGGGCTATAGCCCATCGTCTCGGAGTCATTTTCGTCCTTTTTTCATCATTTATGACCATGGCGATGGGCTATAGCCCATGGTCTCGAACGGCATACTATAGCATGCCGTTTTCCATCATTTTTAAGGATTTGAAAAAAAGACGAAAATGACTCCGAGACCATGGGCTATAGCCCATCGTCTCGGAGTAATTTTCGTCTTTTTTTCAAATCCTTGTTTTTCATCATTTATGACCATGGCGATGGGCTATAGCCCATGGTCTCGAACGGCATACTATAGCATGCCGTTTTGCATCATTTTTGAGGATTTGAAAAAAAGACGAAAATCACTCCGAGACCATGGGCTATAGCCCATCGTCTCGGAGTCATTTTCGTCTTTTTTTCAAATCCTTGTTTTTCATAATTTATGACCATGGCGATGGGCTATAGCCCATGGTCTCGAACGGCATACTATAGCATGCCGTTTTCCATCATTTTTGAGGATTTGAAAAAAAGACGAAAATCACTCCGAGACCATGGGCTATAGCCCATCGTCTCGGAGTCATTTTCGTCTTTTTTTCAAATCCTCGTTTTTCATCATTTATGACCATGGCGATGGGCTATAGCCCATGGTCTCGAACGGCATACTATAGCATGCCGTTTTCCATCATTTTTGAGGATTTGAAAAAAAGACGAAAATTACTCCGAGACCATGGGCTATAGCCCATCGTCTCGGAGTCATTTTCGACTTTTTTTCAAATCCTCGTTTTTCATCATTTATGACCATGGCGATGGGCTATAGCCCATGGTCTCGAACGGCATACTATAGCATTCCGTTTTGCATCATTTTTGAGGATTTGAAAAAAAGACGAAAATCACTCCGAGACCATGGGCTATAGCCCATCGTCTCGGAGTCATTTTCGTCTTTTTTTCAAATCCTCGTTTTTCATCATTTATGACCATGGCGATGGGCTATAGCCCATGGTCTCGAACGGCATACTATAGCATGCCGTTTTCCATCATTTTTGAGGATTTGAAAAAAAGACGAAAATTACTCCGAGACCATGGGCTATAGCCCATCGTCTCGGAGTCATTTTCGACTTTTTTTCAAATCCTCGTTTTTCATCATTTATGACCATGGCGATGGGCTATAGCCCATGGTCTCGAACGGCATACTATAGCATGCCGTTTTGCATCATTTTTGAGGATTTGAAAAAAAGACGAAAATCACTCCGAGACCATGGGCTATAGCCCATCGTCTCGGAGTCATTTTCGTCTTTTTTTCAAATCCTCGTTTTTCATCATTTATGACCATGGCGATGGGCTATAGCCCATGGTCTCGAACGGCATACTATAGCATGCCGTTTTCCATCATTTTTAAGGATTTGAAAAAAAGACGAAAATGACTCCGAGACCATGGGCTATAGCCCATCGTCTCGGAGTCATTTTCGTCTTTTTTTCAAATCCTTGTTTTTCATCATTTATGACCATGGCGATGGGCTATAGCCCATGGTCTCGAACGGCATACTATAGCATGCCGTTTTCCATCATTTTTAAGGATTTGAAAAAAAGACGAAAATGACTCCGAGACCATGGGCTATAGCCCATCGTCTCGGAGTCATTTTCGTCTTTTTTTTCAAATCCTCGTTTTTCATCATTTATGACCATGGCGATGGGCTATAGCCCATGGTCTCGAACGGCATACTATAGCATGCCGTTTTTCATCATTTTTGAGGATTTGAAAAAAAGACGAAAATTACTCCGAGACCATGGGCTATAGCCCATCGTCTCGGAGTCATTTTCGTCTTTTTTTCATCATTTATGACCATGGCGATGGGCTATAGCCCATGGTCTCGAACGGCATACTATAGCATGCCGTTTTCCATCATTTTTAAGGATTTGAAAAAAAGACGAAAATGACTCCGAGACCATGGGCTATAGCCCATCGTCTCGGAGTCATTTTCGTCTTTTTTTCAAATCCTTGTTTTTCATCATTTATGACCATGGCGATGGGCTATAGCCCATGGTCTCGAACGGCATACTATAGCATGCCGTTTTGCATCATTTTTGAGGATTTGAAAAAAAGACGAAAATCACTCCGAGACCATGGGCTATAGCCCATCGTCTCGAACGGCATACTATAGCATGCCGTTTTCCATCATTTTTGAGGATTTGAAAAAAAGACGAAAATCACTCCGAGACCATGGGCTATAGCCCATCGTCTCGGAGTCATTTTCGTCTTTTTTTCAAATCCTCGTTTTTCATCATTTATGACCATGGCGATGGGCTATAGCCCATGGTCTCGAACGGCATACTATAGCATGCCGTTTTCCATCATTTTTGAGGATTTGAAAAAAAGACGAAAATTACTCCGAGACCATGGGCTATAGCCCATCGTCTCGGAGTCATTTTCGACTTTTTTTCAAATCCTCGTTTTTCATCATTTATGACCATGGCGATGGGCTATAGCCCATGGTCTCGAACGGCATACTATAGCATTCCGTTTTGCATCATTTTTGAGGATTTGAAAAAAAGACGAAAATCACTCCGAGACCATGGGCTATAGCCCATCGTCTCGGAGTCATTTTCGTCTTTTTTTCAAATCCTCGTTTTTCATCATTTATGACCATGGCGATGGGCTATAGCCCATGGTCTCGAACGGCATACTATAGCATGCCGTTTTCCATCATTTTTGAGGATTTGAAAAAAAGACGAAAATTACTCCGAGACCATGGGCTATAGCCCATCGTCTCGGAGTCATTTTCGACTTTTTTTCAAATCCTCGTTTTTCATCATTTATGACCATGGCGATGGGCTATAGCCCATGGTCTCGAACGGCATACTATAGCATGCCGTTTTCCATCATTTTTGAGGATTTGAAAAAAAGACGAAAATTACTCCGAGACCATGGGCTATAGCCCATCGTCTCGGAGTCATTTTCGTCTTTTTTTCAAATCCTCGTTTTTCATCATTTATGACCATGGCGATGGGCTATAGCCCATGGTCTCGAACGGCATACTATAGCATGCCGTTTTCCATCATTTTTAAGGATTTGAAAAAAAGACGAAAATGACTCCGAGACCATGGGCTATAGCCCATCGTCTCGGAGTCATTTTCGTCTTTTTTTCAAATCCTTGTTTTTCATCATTTATGACCATGGCGATGGGCTATAGCCCATGGTCTCGAACGGCATACTATAGCATGCCGTTTTCCATCATTTTTAAGGATTTGAAAAAAAGACGAAAATGACTCCGAGACCATGGGCTATAGCCCATCGTCTCGGAGTCATTTTCGTCTTTTTTTTCAAATCCTCGTTTTTCATCATTTATGACCATGGCGATGGGCTATAGCCCATGGTCTCGAACGGCATACTATAGCATGCCTTTTTCATCATTTTTGAGGATTTGAAAAAAAGACGAAAATTACTCCGAGACCATGGGCTATAGCCCATCGTCTCGGAGTCATTTTCGTCTTTTTTTCATCATTTATGACCATGGCGATGGGCTATAGCCCATGGTCTCGAACGGCATACTATAGCATGCCGTTTTCCATCATTTTTAAGGATTTGAAAAAAAGACGAAAATGACTCCGAGACCATGGGCTATAGCCCATCGTCTCGGAGTCATTTTCGTCTTTTTTTCAAATCCTTGTTTTTCATCATTTATGACCATGGCGATGGGCTATAGCCCATGGTCTCGAACGGCATACTATAGCATGCCGTTTTGCATCATTTTTGAGGATTTGAAAAAAAGACGAAAATCACTCCGAGACCATGGGCTATAGCCCATCGTCTCGGAGTCATTTTCGTCTTTTTTTCAAATCCTTGTTTTTCATAATTTATGACCATGGCGATGGGCTATAGCCCATGGTCTCGAACGGCATACTATAGCATGCCGTTTTCCATCATTTTTGAGGATTTGAAAAAAAGACGAAAATCACTCCGAGACCATGGGCTATAGCCCATCGTCTCGGAGTCATTTTCGTCTTTTTTTCAAATCCTCGTTTTTCATCATTTATGACCATGGCGATGGGCTATAGCCCATGGTCTCGAACGGCATACTATAGCATGCCGTTTTCCATCATTTTTGAGGATTTGAAAAAAAGACGACAATTACTCCGAGACCATGGGCTATAGCCCATCGTCTCGGAGTCATTTTCGACTTTTTTTCAAATCCTCGTTTTTCATCATTTATGACCATGGCGATGGGCTATAGCCCATGGTCTCGAACGGCATACTATAGCATGCCGTTTTCCATCATTTTTGAGGATTTGAAAAAAAGACGAAAATCACTCCGAGACCATGGGCTATAGCCCATCGTCTCGGAGTCATTTTCGTCTTTTTTTCAAATCCTCGTTTTTCATCATTTATGACCATGGCGATGGGCTATAGCCCATGGTCTCGAACGGCATACTATAGCATGCCGTTTTCCATCATTTTTGAGGATTTGAAAAAAAGACGAAAATTACTCCGAGACCATGGGCTATAGCCCATCGTCTCGGAGTAATTTTCGACTTTTTTTCAAATCCTCGTTTTTCATCATTTATGACCATGGCGATGGGCTATAGCCCATGGTCTCGAACGGCATACTATAGCGTGCCGTTTTGCATCATTTTTGAGGATTTGAAAAAAAGACGAAAATCACTCCGAGACCATGGGCTATAGCCCATCGTCTCGGAGTCATTTTCGTCTTTTTTTCAAATCCTCGTTTTTCATCATTTATGACCATGGCGATGGGCTATAGCCCATGGTCTCGAACGGCATACTATAGCATGCCGTTTTCCATCATTTTTGAGGATTTGAAAAAAAGACGAAAATTACTCCGAGACCATGGGCTATAGCCCATCGTCTCGGAGTCATTTTCGACTTTTTTTCAAATCCTCGTTTTTCATCATTTATGACCATGGCGATGGGCTATAGCCCATGGTCTCGAACGGCATACTATAGCATGCCGTTTTGCATCATTTTTGAGGATTTGAAAAAAAGACGAAAATCACTCCGAGACCATGGGCTATAGCCCATCGTCTCGGAGTCATTTTCGTCTTTTTTTCAAATCCTCGTTTTTCATCATTTATGACCATGGCGATGGGCTATAGCCCATGGTCTCGAACGGCATACTATAGCATGCCGTTTTCCATCATTTTTGAGGATTTGAAAAAAAGACGAAAATTACTCCGAGACCATGGGCTATAGCCCATCGTCTCGGAGTAATTTTCGACTTTTTTTCAAATCCTCGTTTTTCATCATTTATGACCATGGCGATGGGCTATAGCCCATGGTCTCGAACGGCATACTATAGCGTGCCGTTTTGCATCATTTTTGAGGATTTGAAAAAAAGACGAAAATCACTCCGAGACCATGGGCTATAGCCCATCGTCTCGGAGTCATTTTCGTCTTTTTTTCAAATCCTCGTTTTTCATCATTTATGACCATGGCGATGGGCTATAGCCCATGGTCTCGAACGGCATACTATAGCATGCCGTTTTCCATCATTTTTGAGGATTTGAAAAAAAGACGAAAATTACTCCGAGACCATGGGCTATAGCCCATCGTCTCGGAGTCATTTTCGACTTTTTTTCAAATCCTCGTTTTTCATCATTTATGACCATGGCGATGGGCTATAGCCCATGGTCTCGAACGGCATACTATAGCATGCCGTTTTGCATCATTTTTGAGGATTTGAAAAAAAGACGAAAATCACTCCGAGACCATGGGCTATAGCCCATCGTCTCGGAGTCATTTTCGTCTTTTTTTCAAATCCTCGTTTTTCATAATTTATGACCATGGCGATGGGCTATAGCCCATGGTCTCGAACGGCATACTATAGCATGCCGTTTTCCATCATTTTTAAGGATTTGAAAAAAAGACGAAAATGACTCCGAGACCATGGGCTATAGCCCATCGTCTCGGAGTCATTTTCGTCCTTTTTTCATCATTTATGACCATGGCGATGGGCTATAGCCCATGGTCTCGAACGGCATACTATAGCATGCCGTTTTCCATCATTTTTAAGGATTTGAAAAAAAGACGAAAATGACTCCGAGACCATGGGCTATAGCCCATCGTCTCGGAGTAATTTTCGTCTTTTTTTCAAATCCTTGTTTTTCATCATTTATGACCATGGCGATGGGCTATAGCCCATGGTCTCGAACGGCATACTATAGCATGCCGTTTTGCATCATTTTTGAGGATTTGAAAAAAAGACGAAAATCACTCCGAGACCATGGGCTATAGCCCATCGTCTCGGAGTCATTTTCGTCTTTTTTTCAAATCCTTGTTTTTCATAATTTATGACCATGGCGATGGGCTATAGCCCATGGTCTCGAACGGCATACTATAGCATGCCGTTTTCCATCATTTTTGAGGATTTGAAAAAAAGACGAAAATCACTCCGAGACCATGGGCTATAGCCCATCGTCTCGGAGTCATTTTCGTCTTTTTTTCAAATCCTCGTTTTTCATCATTTATGACCATGGCGATGGGCTATAGCCCATGGTCTCGAACGGCATACTATAGCATGCCGTTTTCCATCATTTTTGAGGATTTGAAAAAAAGACGAAAATTACTCCGAGACCATGGGCTATAGCCCATCGTCTCGGAGTCATTTTCGACTTTTTTTCAAATCCTCGTTTTTCATCATTTATGACCATGGCGATGGGCTATAGCCCATGGTCTCGAACGGCATACTATAGCATTCCGTTTTGCATCATTTTTGAGGATTTGAAAAAAAGACGAAAATCACTCCGAGACCATGGGCTATAGCCCATCGTCTCGGAGTCATTTTCGTCTTTTTTTCAAATCCTCGTTTTTCATCATTTATGACCATGGCGATGGGCTATAGCCCATGGTCTCGAACGGCATACTATAGCATGCCGTTTTCCATCATTTTTGAGGATTTGAAAAAAAGACGAAAATTACTCCGAGACCATGGGCTATAGCCCATCGTCTCGGAGTCATTTTCGACTTTTTTTCAAATCCTCGTTTTTCATCATTTATGACCATGGCGATGGGCTATAGCCCATGGTCTCGAACGGCATACTATAGCATGCCGTTTTGCATCATTTTTGAGGATTTGAAAAAAAGACGAAAATCACTCCGAGACCATGGGCTATAGCCCATCGTCTCGGAGTCATTTTCGTCTTTTTTTCAAATCCTCGTTTTTCATCATTTATGACCATGGCGATGGGCTATAGCCCATGGTCTCGAACGGCATACTATAGCATGCCGTTTTCCATCATTTTTAAGGATTTGAAAAAAAGACGAAAATGACTCCGAGACCATGGGCTATAGCCCATCGTCTCGGAGTCATTTTCGTCTTTTTTTCAAATCCTTGTTTTTCATCATTTATGACCATGGCGATGGGCTATAGCCCATGGTCTCGAACGGCATACTATAGCATGCCGTTTTCCATCATTTTTAAGGATTTGAAAAAAAGACGAAAATGACTCCGAGACCATGGGCTATAGCCCATCGTCTCGGAGTCATTTTCGTCTTTTTTTTCAAATCCTCGTTTTTCATCATTTATGACCATGGCGATGGGCTATAGCCCATGGTCTCGAACGGCATACTATAGCATGCCGTTTTTCATCATTTTTGAGGATTTGAAAAAAAGACGAAAATTACTCCGAGACCATGGGCTATAGCCCATCGTCTCGGAGTCATTTTCGTCTTTTTTTCATCATTTATGACCATGGCGATGGGCTATAGCCCATGGTCTCGAACGGCATACTATAGCATGCCGTTTTCCATCATTTTTAAGGATTTGAAAAAAAGACGAAAATGACTCCGAGACCATGGGCTATAGCCCATCGTCTCGGAGTCATTTTCGTCTTTTTTTCAAATCCTTGTTTTTCATCATTTATGACCATGGCGATGGGCTATAGCCCATGGTCTCGAACGGCATACTATAGCATGCCGTTTTGCATCATTTTTGAGGATTTGAAAAAAAGACGAAAATCACTCCGAGACCATGGGCTATAGCCCATCGTCTCGAACGGCATACTATAGCATGCCGTTTTCCATCATTTTTGAGGATTTGAAAAAAAGACGAAAATCACTCCGAGACCATGGGCTATAGCCCATCGTCTCGGAGTCATTTTCGTCTTTTTTTCAAATCCTCGTTTTTCATCATTTATGACCATGGCGATGGGCTATAGCCCATGGTCTCGAACGGCATACTATAGCATGCCGTTTTCCATCATTTTTGAGGATTTGAAAAAAAGACGAAAATTACTCCGAGACCATGGGCTATAGCCCATCGTCTCGGAGTCATTTTCGACTTTTTTTCAAATCCTCGTTTTTCATCATTTATGACCATGGCGATGGGCTATAGCCCATGGTCTCGAACGGCATACTATAGCATTCCGTTTTGCATCATTTTTGAGGATTTGAAAAAAAGACGAAAATCACTCCGAGACCATGGGCTATAGCCCATCGTCTCGGAGTCATTTTCGTCTTTTTTTCAAATCCTCGTTTTTCATCATTTATGACCATGGCGATGGGCTATAGCCCATGGTCTCGAACGGCATACTATAGCATGCCGTTTTCCATCATTTTTGAGGATTTGAAAAAAAGACGAAAATTACTCCGAGACCATGGGCTATAGCCCATCGTCTCGGAGTCATTTTCGACTTTTTTTCAAATCCTCGTTTTTCATCATTTATGACCATGGCGATGGGCTATAGCCCATGGTCTCGAACGGCATACTATAGCATGCCGTTTTCCATCATTTTTGAGGATTTGAAAAAAAGACGAAAATTACTCCGAGACCATGGGCTATAGCCCATCGTCTCGGAGTCATTTTCGTCTTTTTTTCAAATCCTCGTTTTTCATCATTTATGACCATGGCGATGGGCTATAGCCCATGGTCTCGAACGGCATACTATAGCATGCCGTTTTCCATCATTTTTAAGGATTTGAAAAAAAGACGAAAATGACTCCGAGACCATGGGCTATAGCCCATCGTCTCGGAGTCATTTTCGTCTTTTTTTCAAATCCTTGTTTTTCATCATTTATGACCATGGCGATGGGCTATAGCCCATGGTCTCGAACGGCATACTATAGCATGCCGTTTTCCATCATTTTTAAGGATTTGAAAAAAAGACGAAAATGACTCCGAGACCATGGGCTATAGCCCATCGTCTCGGAGTCATTTTCGTCTTTTTTTTCAAATCCTCGTTTTTCATCATTTATGACCATGGCGATGGGCTATAGCCCATGGTCTCGAACGGCATACTATAGCATGCCTTTTTCATCATTTTTGAGGATTTGAAAAAAAGACGAAAATTACTCCGAGACCATGGGCTATAGCCCATCGTCTCGGAGTCATTTTCGTCTTTTTTTCATCATTTATGACCATGGCGATGGGCTATAGCCCATGGTCTCGAACGGCATACTATAGCATGCCGTTTTCCATCATTTTTAAGGATTTGAAAAAAAGACGAAAATGACTCCGAGACCATGGGCTATAGCCCATCGTCTCGGAGTCATTTTCGTCTTTTTTTCAAATCCTTGTTTTTCATAATTTATGACCATGGCGATGGGCTATAGCCCATGGTCTCGAACGGCATACTATAGCATGCCGTTTTCCATCATTTTTGAGGATTTGAAAAAAAGACGAAAATCACTCCGAGACCATGGGCTATAGCCCATCGTCTCGGAGTCATTTTCGTCTTTTTTTCAAATCCTCGTTTTTCATCATTTATGACCATGGCGATGGGCTATAGCCCATGGTCTCGAACGGCATACTATAGCATGCCGTTTTCCATCATTTTTGAGGATTTGAAAAAAAGACGACAATTACTCCGAGACCATGGGCTATAGCCCATCGTCTCGGAGTCATTTTCGACTTTTTTTCAAATCCTCGTTTTTCATCATTTATGACCATGGCGATGGGCTATAGCCCATGGTCTCGAACGGCATACTATAGCATGCCGTTTTCCATCATTTTTGAGGATTTGAAAAAAAGACGAAAATCACTCCGAGACCATGGGCTATAGCCCATCGTCTCGGAGTCATTTTCGTCTTTTTTTCAAATCCTCGTTTTTCATCATTTATGACCATGGCGATGGGCTATAGCCCATGGTCTCGAACGGCATACTATAGCATGCCGTTTTCCATCATTTTTGAGGATTTGAAAAAAAGACGAAAATTACTCCGAGACCATGGGCTATAGCCCATCGTCTCGGAGTAATTTTCGACTTTTTTTCAAATCCTCGTTTTTCATCATTTATGACCATGGCGATGGGCTATAGCCCATGGTCTCGAACGGCATACTATAGCGTGCCGTTTTGCATCATTTTTGAGGATTTGAAAAAAAGACGAAAATCACTCCGAGACCATGGGCTATAGCCCATCGTCTCGGAGTCATTTTCGTCTTTTTTTCAAATCCTCGTTTTTCATCATTTATGACCATGGCGATGGGCTATAGCCCATGGTCTCGAACGGCATACTATAGCATGCCGTTTTCCATCATTTTTGAGGATTTGAAAAAAAGACGAAAATTACTCCGAGACCATGGGCTATAGCCCATCGTCTCGGAGTCATTTTCGACTTTTTTTCAAATCCTCGTTTTTCATCATTTATGACCATGGCGATGGGCTATAGCCCATGGTCTCGAACGGCATACTATAGCATGCCGTTTTGCATCATTTTTGAGGATTTGAAAAAAAGACGAAAATCACTCCGAGACCATGGGCTATAGCCCATCGTCTCGGAGTCATTTTCGTCTTTTTTTCAAATCCTCGTTTTTCATAATTTATGACCATGGCGATGGGCTATAGCCCATGGTCTCGAACGGCATACTATAGCATGCCGTTTTCCATCATTTTTAAGGATTTGAAAAAAAGACGAAAATGACTCCGAGACCATGGGCTATAGCCCATCGTCTCGGAGTCATTTTCGTCTTTTTTTCAAATCCTTGTTTTTCATCATTTATGACCATGGCGATGGGCTATAGCCCATGGTCTCGAACGGCATACTATAGCATGCCGTTTTCCATCATTTTTAAGGATTTGAAAAAAAGACGAAAATGACTCCGAGACCATGGGCTATAGCCCATCGTCTCGGAGTCATTTTCGTCTTTTTTTTATCATTTATGACCATGGCGATGGGCTATAGCCCATGGTCTCGAACGGCATACTATAGCATGCCGTTTTCCATCATTTTTAAGGATTTGAAAAAAAGACGAAAATGACTCCGAGACCATGGGCTATAGCCCATCGTCTCGGAGTCATTTTCGTCTTTTTTTCATCATTTATGACCATGGCGATGGGCTATAGCCCATGGTCTCGAACGGCATACTATAGCATGCCGTTTTCCATCATTTTTACGGATTTGAAAAAAAGACGAAAATGACTCCGAGACCATGGGCTATAGCCCATCGTCTCGGAGTCATTTTCGTCTTTTTTTCAAATCCTTGTTTTTCATCATTTATGACCATGGCGATGGGCTATAGCCCATGGTCTCGAACGGCATACTATAGCATGCCGTTTTGCATCATTTTTGAGGATTTGAAAAAAAGACGAAAATCACTCCGAGACCATGGGCTATAGCCCATCGTCTCGGAGTCATTTTCGTCTTTTTTTCAAATCCTTGTTTTTCATAATTTATGACCATGGCGATGGGCTATAGCCCATGGTCTCGAACGGCATACTATAGCATGCCGTTTTCCATCATTTTTGAGGATTTGAAAAAAAAGACGAAAATCACTCCGAGACCATGGGCTATAGCCCATCGTCTCGGAGTCATTTTCGTCTTTTTTTCAAATCCTTGTTTTTCATAATTTATGACCATGGCGATGGGCTATAGCCCATGGTCTCGAACGGCATACTATAGCATGCCGTTTTCCATCATTTTTGAGGATTTGAAAAAAAGACGAAAATCACTCCGAGACCATGGGCTATAGCCCATCGTCTCGGAGTCATTTTCGACTTTTTTTCAAATCCTCGTTTTTCATCATTTATGACCATGGCGATGGGCTATAGCCCATGGTCTCGAACGGCATACTATAGCATGCCGTTTTGCATCATTTTTGAGGATTTGAAAAAAAGACGAAAATCACTCCGAGACCATGGGCTATAGCCCATCGTCTCGGAGTAATTTTCGTCTTTTTTTCAAATCCTTGTTTTTCATCATTTATGACCATGGCGATGGGCTATAGCCCATGGTCTCGAACGGCATACTATAGCATGCCGTTTTGCATCATTTTTGAGGATTTGAAAAAAAGACGAAAATCACACCGAGACCATGGGCTATAGCCCATCGTCTCGGAGTAATTTTCGTCTTTTTTTCAAATCCTCGTTTTTCATCATTTATGACCATGGCGATGGGCTATAGCCCATGGTCTCGAACGGCATACTATAGCATGCCGTTTTTCATCATTTTTGAGGATTTGAAAAAAAGACGAAAATTACTCCGAGACCATGGGCTATAGCCCATCGTCTCGGAGTCATTTTCGTCTTTTTTTCATCATTTATGACCATGGCGATGGGCTATAGCCCATGGTCTCGAACGGCATACTATAGCATGCCGTTTTCCATCATTTTTAAGGATTTGAAAAAAAGACGAAAATGACTCCGAGACCATGGGCTATAGCCCATCGTCTCGGAGTCATTTTCGTCTTTTTTTCAAATCCTTGTTTTTCATCATTTATGACCATGGCGATGGGCTATAGCCCATGGTCTCGAACGGCATACTATAGCATGCCGTTTTGCATCATTTTTGAGGATTTGAAAAAAAGACGAAAATCACTCCGAGACCATGGGCTATAGCCCATCGTCTCGGAGTCATTTTCGTCTTTTTTTCAAATCCTTGTTTTTCATAATTTATGACCATGGCGATGGGCTATAGCCCATGGTCTCGAACGGCATACTATAGCATGCCGTTTTCCATCATTTTTGAGGATTTGAAAAAAATACGAAAATCACTCCGAGACCATGGGCTATAGCCCATCGTCTCGGAGTCATTTTCGACTTTTTTTCAAATCCTCGTTTTTCATCATTTATGACCATGGCGATGGGCTATAGCCCATGGTCTCGAACGGCATACTATAGCATGCCGTTTTGCATCATTTTTGAGGATTTGAAAAAAATACGAAAATCACTCCGAGACCATGGGCTATAGCCCATCGTCTCGGAGTAATTTTCGTCTTTTTTTCAAATCCTTGTTTTTCATCATTTATGACCATGGCGATGGGCTATAGCCCATGGTCTCGAACGGCATACTATAGCATGCCGTTTTGCATCATTTTTGAGGATTTGAAAAAAAGACGAAAATCACTCCGAGACCATGGGCTATAGCCCATCGTCTCGGAGTAATTTTCGTCTTTTTTTCAAATCCTTGTTTTTCATCATTTATGACCATGGCGATGGGCTATAGCCCATGGTCTCGAACGGCATACTATAGCATGCCGTTTTGCATCATTTTTGAGGATTTGAAAAAAAGACGAAAATCACTCCGAGACCATGGGCTATAGCCCATCGTCTCGGAGTAATTTTCGTCTTTTTTTCAAATCCTCGTTTTTCATCATTTATGACCATGGCGATGGGCTATAGCCCATGGTCTCGAACGGCATACTATAGCATGCCGTTTTTCATCATTTTTGAGGATTTGAAAAAAAGACGAAAATTACTCCGAGACCATGGGCTATAGCCCATCGTCTCGGAGTCATTTTCGTCTTTTTTTCATCATTTATGACCATGGCGATGGGCTATAGCCCATGGTCTCGAACGGCATACTATAGCATGCCGTTTTCCATCATTTTTAAGGATTTGAAAAAAAGACGAAAATGACTCCGAGACCATGGGCTATAGCCCATCGTCTCGGAGTCATTTTCGTCTTTTTTTCAAATCCTTGTTTTTCATCATTTATGACCATGGCGATGGGCTATAGCCCATGGTCTCGAACGGCATACTATAGCATGCCGTTTTCCATCATTTTTGAGGATTTGAAAAAAATACGAAAATCACTCCGAGACCATGGGCTATAGCCCATCGTCTCGGAGTCATTTTCGTCTTTTTTTCAAATCCTCGTTTTTCATCATTTATGACCATGGCGATGGGCTATAGCCCATGGTCTCGAACGGCATACTATAGCATGCCGTTTTCCATAATTTTTGAGGATTTGAAAAAAAGACGAAAATTACTCCGAGACCATGGGCTATAGCCCATCGTCTCGTAGTCATTTTCGTCTTTTTTTCAAATCCTTGTTTTTCATCATTTATGACCATGGCGATGGGCTATAGCCCATGGTCTCGAACGGCATACTATAGCATGCCGTTTTCCATAATTTTTGAGGATTTGAAAAAAAGACGAAAATCACCCCGAGTCGAGACCATGGGCTATAGCCCATCGTCTTGGAGTCATTTTCGTCTTTTTTTCAAATCCTCGTTTTTCATAATTTATGACCATGGCGATGGGCTATAGCCCATGGTCTCGAACGGCATACTATAGCATGCCGTTTTCCATCATTTTTGAGGATTTGAAAAAAAGACGAAAATCACTCCGAGACCATGGGCTATAGCCCATCGTCTCGGAGTCATTTTCGTCTTTTTTTCAAATCCTCGTTTTTCATCATTTATGACCATGGCGATGGGCTATAGCCCATGGTCTCGAACGGCATACTATAGCATGCCGTTTTCCATCATTTTTGAGGATTTGAAAAAAAGACGACAATGACTCCGAGACCATGGGCTATAGCCCATCGTCTCGGAGTCATTTTCGTCTTTTTTTCAAATCCTCGTTTTTCATCATTTATGACCATGGCGATGGGCTATAGCCCATGGTCTCGAACGGCATACTATTGCATGCCGTTTTCCATCATTTTTGAGGATTTGAAAAAAAGACGAAAATCACTCCGAGACCATGGGCTATAGCCCATCGTCTCGGAGTCATTTTCGACTTTTTTTCAAATCCTCGTTTTTCATCATTTATGACCATGGCGATGGGCTATAGCCCATGGTCTCGAACGGCATACTATAGCATGCCGTTTTGCATCATTTTTGAGGATCTGAAAAAAAGACGAAAATCACTCCGAGACCATGGGCTATAGCCCATCGTCTCGAAGTCATTTTCGTCTTTTTTTCATCATTCATGACCATGGCGATGGGCTATAGCCCATGGTCTCGAACGGCATACTATAGCATGCCGTTTTCCATCATTTTTAAGGATTTGAAAAAAAGACGAAAATGACTCCGAGACCATGGGCTATAGCCCATCGTCTCGGAGTCATTATAGCCCATCGTCTCGGAGTCATTTTCGTCTTTTTTTCAAATCCTTGTTTTTCATCATTTATGACCATGGCGATGGGCTATAGCCCATGGTCTCGAACGGCATACTATAGCATGCCGTTTTGCATCATTTTTGAGGATTTGAAAAAAAGACGAAAATCACTCCGAGACCATGGGCTATAGCCCATCGTCTCGGAGTCATTTTCGTATTTTTTTCAAATCCTTGTTTTTCATAATTTATGACCATGGCGATGGGCTATAGCCCATGGTCTCGAACGGCATACTATAGCATGCCGTTTTCCATCATTTTTAAGGATTTGAAAAAAAGACGAAAATGACTCCGAGACCATGGGCTATAGCCCATCGTCTCGGAGTCATTTTCGTCTTTTTTTCAAATCCTTGTTTTTCATCATTTATGACCATGGCGATGGGCTATAGCCCATGGTCTCGAACGGCATACTATAGCATGCCGTTTTGCATCATTTTTGAGGATTTGAAAAAAAGACGAAAATCACTCCGAGACCATGGGCTATAGCCCATCGTCTCGGAGTCATTTTCGTCTTTTTTTTAAATCCTTGTTTTTCATCATTTATGACCATGGCGATGGGCTATAGCCCATGGTCTCGAACGGCATACTATAGCATGCCGTTTTCCATCATTTTTGAGGATTTGAAAAAAAGACGACAATTACTCCGAGACCATGGGCTATAGCCCATCGTCTCGGAGTCATTTTCGACTTTTTTTCAAATCCTTTTTTTTCATCATTTATGACCATGGCGATGGGCTATAGCCCATGGTCTCGAACGGCATACTATAGCATGCCGTTTTGCATCATTTTTGAGGATTTGAAAAAAAGACGAAAATCACTCCGAGACCATGGGCTATAGCCCATCGTCTCGGAGTCATTTTCGTCTTTTTTTCAAATCCTCGTTTTTCATCATTTATGACCATGGCGATGGGCTATAGCCCATGGTCTCGAACGGCATACTATAGCATGCCGTTTTCCATCATTTTTGAGGATTTGAAAAAAAGACGACAATGACTCCGAGACCATGGGCTATAGCCCATCGTCTCGGAGTCATTTTCGTCTTTTTTTCAAATCCTCGTTTTTCATAATTTATGACCATGGCGATGGGCTATAGCCCATGGTCTCGAACGGCATACTATAGCATGCCGTTTTCCATCATTTTTGAGGATTTGAAAAAAAGACGAAAATCACTCCGAGACCATGGGCTATAGCCCATCGTCTCGGAGTCATTTTCGTCTTTTTTTCAAATCCTCGTTTTTCATCATTTATGACCATGGCGATGGGCTATAGCCCATGGTCTCGAACGGCATACTATAGCATGCCGTTTTCCATCATTTTTGAGGATTTGAAAAAAAGACGACAATGACTCCGAGACCATGGGCTATAGCCCATCGTCTCGGAGTCATTTTTGTCTTTTTTTCAAATCCTCGTTTTTCATCATTTATGACCATGGCGATGGGCTATAGCCCATGGTCTCGAACGGCATACTATTGCATGCCGTTTTCCATCATTTTTGAGGATTTGAAAAAAAGACGAAAATCACTCCGAGACCATGGGCTATAGCCCATCGTCTCGGAGTCATTTTCGTCTTTTTTTTAAATCCTTGTTTTTCATCATTTATGACCATGGCGATGGGCTATAGCCCATGGTCTCGAACGGCATACTATAGCATGCCGTTTTGCATCATTTTTGAGGATCTGAAAAAAAGACGAAAATCACTCCGAGACCATGGGCTATAGCCCATCGTCTCGAAGTCATTTTCGTCTTTTTTTCATCATTTATGACCATGGCGATGGGCTATAGCCCATGGTCTCGAACGGCATACTATAGCATGCCGTTTTCCATCATTTTTAAGGATTTGAAAAAAAGACGAAAATGACTCCGAGACCATGGGCTATAGCCCATCGTCTCGGAGTCATTATAGCCCATCGTCTCGGAGTCATTTTCGTCTTTTTTTCAAATCCTTGATTTTCATCATTTATGACCATGGCGATGGGCTATAGCCCATGGTCTCGAACGGCATACTATAGCATGCCGTTTTCCATCATTTTTGAGGATTTGAAAAAAAGACGAAAATCACTCCGAGACCATGGGCTATAGCCCATCGTCTCGGAGTCATTTTCGTCTTTTTTTCAAATCCTCGTTTTTCATCATTTATGACCATGGCGATGGGCTATAGCCCATGGTCTCGAACAGCATACTATAGCATGCCGTTTTCCATCATTTTTGAGGATTTGAAAAAAAGACGACAATTACTCCGAGACCATGGGCTATAGCCCATCGTCTCGGAGTAATTTTCGACTTTTTTTCAAATCCTCGTTTTTCATCATTTATGACCATGGCGATGGGCTATAGCCCATGGTCTCGAACGGCATACTATAGCATGCCGTTTTCCATCATTTTTGAGGATTTGAAAAAAAGACGAAAATCACTCCGAGACCATGGGCTATAGCCCATCGTCTCGGAGTCATTTTCGTCTTTTTTTCAAATCCTCGTTTTTCATCATTTATGACCATGGCGATGGGCTATAGCCCATGGTCTCGAACGGCATACTATAGCATGCCGTTTTCCATCATTTTTGAGGATTTGAAAAAAAGACGAAAATCACTCCGAGACCATGGGCTATAGCCCATCGTCTCGGAGTAATTTTCGACTTTTTTTCAAATCCTCGTTTTTCATCATTTATGACCATGGCGATGGGCTATAGCCCATGGTCTCGAACGGCATACTATAGCGTGCCGTTTTGCATCATTTTTGAGGATTTGAAAAAAAGACGAAAATCACTCCGAGACCATGGGCTATAGCCCATCGTCTCGGAGTCATTTTCGTCTTTTTTTCAAATCCTCGTTTTTCATCATTTATGACCATGGCGATGGGCTATAGCCCATGGTCTCGAACGGCATACTATAGCATGCCGTTTTGCATCATTTTTAAGGATTTGAAAAAAAGACGAAAATGACTCCGAGACCATGGGCTATAGCCCATCGTCTCGGAGTCATTTTCGTCTTTTTTTCAAATCCTCGTTTTTCATAATTTATGACCATGGCGATGGGCTATAGCCCATGGTCTCGAACGGCATACTATAGCATGCCGTTTTCCATCATTTTTAAGGATTTGAAAAAAAGACGAAAATGACTCCGAGACCATGGGCTATAGCCCATCGTCTCGGAGTCATTTTCGTCTTTTTTTCAAATCCTTGTTTTTCATCATTTATGACCATGGCGATGGGCTATAGCCCATGGTCTCGAACGGCATACTATAGCATGCCGTTTTCCATCATTTTTAAGGATTTGAAAAAAAGACGAAAATGACTCCGAGACCATGGGCTATAGCCCATCGTCTCGGAGTCATTTTCGTCTTTTTTTTTATCATTTATGACCATGGCGATGGGCTATAGCCCATGGTCTCGAACGGCATACTATAGCATGCCGTTTTCCATCATTTTTAAGGATTTGAAAAAAAGACGAAAATGACTCCGAGACCATGGGCTATAGCCCATCGTCTCGGAGTCATTTTCGTCTTTTTTTCATCATTTATGACCATGGCGATGGGCTATAGCCCATGGTCTCGAACGGCATACTATAGCATGCCGTTTTCCATCATTTTTAAGGATTTGAAAAAAAGACGAAAATGACTCCGAGACCATGGGCTATAGCCCATCGTCTCGGAGTCATTTTCGTCTTTTTTTCAAATCCTTGTTTTTCATCATTTATGACCATGGCGATGGGCTATAGCCCATGGTCTCGAACGGCATACTATAGCATGCCGTTTTGCATCATTTTTGAGGATTTGAAAAAAAGACGAAAATCACTCCGAGACCATGGGCTATAGCCCATCGTCTCGGAGTCATTTTCGTCTTTTTTTCAAATCCTTGTTTTTCATAATTTATGACCATGGCGATGGGCTATAGCCCATGGTCTCGAACGGCATACTATAGCATGCCGTTTTCCATCATTTTTGAGGATTTGAAAAAAAAGACGAAAATCACTCCGAGACCATGGGCTATAGCCCATCGTCTCGGAGTCATTTTCGTCTTTTTTTCAAATCCTTGTTTTTCATAATTTATGACCATGGCGATGGGCTATAGGCCATGGTCTCGAACGGCATACTATAGCATGCCGTTTTCCATCATTTTTGAGGATTTGAAAAAAAGACGAAAATCACTCCGAGACCATGGGCTATAGCCCATCGTCTCGGAGTCATTTTCGACTTTTTTTCAAATCCTCGTTTTTCATCATTTATGACCATGGCGATGGGCTATAGCCCATGGTCTCGAACGGCATACTATAGCATGCCGTTTTGCATAATTTTTGAGGATTTGAAAAAAAGACGAAAATCACTCCGAGACCATGGGCTATAGCCCATCGTCTCGGAGTCATTTTCGTCTTTTTTTCAAATCCTCGTTTTTCATCATTTATGACCATGGCGATGGGCTATAGCCCATGGTCTCGAACGGCATACTATAGCATGCCGTTTTTCATCATTTTTGAGGATTTGAAAAAAAGACGAAAATTACTCCGAGACCATGGGCTATAGCCCATCGTCTCGGAGTCATTTTCGTCTTTTTTTCATCATTTATGACCATGGCGATGGGCTATAGCCCATGGTCTCGAACGGCATACTATAGCATGCCGTTTTCCATCATTTTTAAGGATTTGAAAAAAAGACGAAAATGACTCCGAGACCATGGGCTATAGCCCATCGTATCGGAGTCATTTTCGTCTTTTTTTCAAATCCTTGTTTTTCATCATTTATGACCATGGCGATGGGCTATAGCCCATGGTCTCGAACGGCATACTATAGCATGCCGTTTTCCATCATTTTTGAGGATTTGAAAAAAATACGAAAATCACTCCGAGACCATGGGCTATAGCCCATCGTCTCGGAGTCATTTTCGTCTTTTTTTCAAATCCTCGTTTTTCATCATTTATGACCATGGCGATGGGCTATAGCCCATGGTCTCGAACGGCATACTATAGCATGCCGTTTTCCATAATTTTTGAGGATTTGAAAAAAAGACGAAAATTACTCCGAGACCATGGGCTATAGCCCATCGTCTCGTAGTCATTTTCGTCTTTTTTTCAAATCCTTGTTTTTCATCATTTATGACCATGGCGATGGGCTATAGCCCATGGTCTCGAACGGCATACTATAGCATGCCGTTTTCCATAATTTTTGAGGATTTGAAAAAAAGACGAAAATCACCCCGAGTCGAGACCATGGGCTATAGCCCATCGTCTTGGAGTCATTTTCGTCTTTTTTTCAAATCCTCGTTTTTCATAATTTATGACCATGGCGATGGGCTATAGCCCATGGTCTCGAACGGCATACTATAGCATGCCGTTTTCCATCATTTTTGAGGATTTGAAAAAAAGACGAAAATCACTCCGAGACCATGGGCTATAGCCCATCGTCTCGGAGTCATTTTCGTCTTTTTTTCAAATCCTCGTTTTTCATCATTTATGACCATGGCGATGGGCTATAGCCCATGGTCTCGAACGGCATACTATAGCATGCCGTTTTCCATCATTTTTGAGGATTTGAAAAAAAGACGACAATGACTCCGAGACCATGGGCTATAGCCCATCGTCTCGGAGTCATTTTCGTCTTTTTTTCAAATCCTCGTTTTTCATCATTTATGACCATGGCGATGGGCTATAGCCCATGGTCTCGAACGGCATACTATTGCATGCCGTTTTCCATCATTTTTGAGGATTTGAAAAAAAGACGAAAATCACTCCGAGACCATGGGCTATAGCCCATCGTCTCGGAGTCATTTTCGACTTTTTTTCAAATCCTCGTTTTTCATCATTTATGACCATGGCGATGGGCTATAGCCCATGGTCTCGAACGGCATACTATAGCATGCCGTTTTGCATCATTTTTGAGGATCTGAAAAAAAGACGAAAATCACTCCGAGACCATGGGCTATAGCCCATCGTCTCGAAGTCATTTTCGTCTTTTTTTCATCATTCATGACCATGGCGATGGGCTATAGCCCATGGTCTCGAACGGCATACTATAGCATGCCGTTTTCCATCATTTTTAAGGATTTGAAAAAAAGACGAAAATGACTCCGAGACCATGGGCTATAGCCCATCGTCTCGGAGTCATTATAGCCCATCGTCTCGGAGTCATTTTCGTCTTTTTTTCAAATCCTTGTTTTTCATCATTTATGACCATGGCGATGGGCTATAGCCCATGGTCTCGAACGGCATACTATAGCATGCCGTTTTGCATCATTTTTGAGGATTTGAAAAAAAGACGAAAATCACTCCGAGACCATGGGCTATAGCCCATCGTCTCGGAGTCATTTTCGTATTTTTTTCAAATCCTTGTTTTTCATAATTTATGACCATGGCGATGGGCTATAGCCCATGGTCTCGAACGGCATACTATAGCATGCCGTTTTCCATCATTTTTAAGGATTTGAAAAAAAGACGAAAATGACTCCGAGACCATGGGCTATAGCCCATCGTCTCGGAGTCATTTTCGTCTTTTTTTCAAATCCTTGTTTTTCATCATTTATGACCATGGCGATGGGCTATAGCCCATGGTCTCGAACGGCATACTATAGCATGCCGTTTTGCATCATTTTTGAGGATTTGAAAAAAAGACGAAAATCACTCCGAGACCATGGGCTATAGCCCATGGTCTCGGAGTCATTTTCGTCTTTTTTTTAAATCCTTGTTTTTCATCATTTATGACCATGGCGATGGGCTATAGCCCATGGTCTCGAACGGCATACTATAGCATGCCGTTTTCCATCATTTTTGAGGATTTGAAAAAAAGACGACAATTACTCCGAGACCATGGGCTATAGCCCATCGTCTCGGAGTCATTTTCGACTTTTTTTCAAATCCTTTTTTTTCATCATTTATGACCATGGCGATGGGCTATAGCCCATGGTCTCGAACGGCATACTATAGCATGCCGTTTTGCATCATTTTTGAGGATTTGAAAAAAAGACGAAAATCACTCCGAGACCATGGGCTATAGCCCATCGTCTCGGAGTCATTTTCGTCTTTTTTTCAAATCCTCGTTTTTCATCATTTATGACCATGGCGATGGGCTATAGCCCATGGTCTCGAACGGCATACTATAGCATGCCGTTTTCCATCATTTTTGAGGATTTGAAAAAAAGACGACAATGACTCCGAGACCATGGGCTATAGCCCATCGTCTCGGAGTCATTTTCGTCTTTTTTTCAAATCCTCGTTTTTCATAATTTATGACCATGGCGATGGGCTATAGCCCATGGTCTCGAACGGCATACTATAGCATGCCGTTTTCCATCATTTTTGAGGATTTGAAAAAAAGACGAAAATCACTCCGAGACCATGGGCTATAGCCCATCGTCTCGGAGTCATTTTCGTCTTTTTTTCAAATCCTCGTTTTTCATCATTTATGACCATGGCGATGGGCTATAGCCCATGGTCTCGAACGGCATACTATAGCATGCCGTTTTCCATCATTTTTGAGGATTTGAAAAAAAGACGACAATGACTCCGAGACCATGGGCTATAGCCCATCGTCTCGGAGTCATTTTCGTCTTTTTTTCAAATCCTCGTTTTTCATCATTTATGACCATGGCGATGGGCTATAGCCCATGGTCTCGAACGGCATACTATTGCATGCCGTTTTCCATCATTTTTGAGGATTTGAAAAAAAGACGAAAATCACTCCGAGACCATGGGCTATAGCCCATCGTCTCGGAGTCATTTTCGACTTTTTTTCAAATCCTTGTTTTTCATCATTTATGACCATGGCGATGGGCTATAGCCCATGGTCTCGAACGGCATACTATAGCATGCCGTTTTGCATCATTTTTGAGGATTTGAAAAAAAGACGAAAATCACTCCGAGACCATGGGCTATAGCCCATCGTCTCGGAGTCATTTTCGTCTTTTTTTCAAATCCTTGTTTTTCATCATTTATGACCATGGCGATGGGCTATAGCCCATGGTCTCGAACGGCATACTATAGCATGCCGTTTTGCATCATTTTTGAGGATCTGAAAAAAAGACGAAAATCACTCCGAGACCATGGGCTATAGCCCATCGTCTCGAAGTCATTTTCGTCTTTTTTTCATCATTCATGACCATGGCGATGGGCTATAGCCCATGGTCTCGAACGGCATACTATAGCATGCCGTTTTCCATCATTTTTAAGGATTTGAAAAAAAGACGAAAATGACTCCGAGACCATGGGCTATAGCCCATCGTCTCGTTGTCATTATAGCCCATCGTCTCGGAGTCATTTTCGTCTTTTTTTCAAATCCTTGTTTTTCATCATTTATGACCATGGCGATGGGCTATAGCCCATGGTCTCGAACGGCATACTATAGCATGCCGTTTTGCATCATTTTTGAGGATTTGAAAAAAAGACGAAAATCACTCCGAGACCATGGGCTATAGCCCATCGTCTCGGAGTCATTTTCGTATTTTTTTAAAATCCTTGTTTTTCATCATTTATGACCATGGCGATGGGCTATAGCCCATGGTCTCGAACGGCATACTATAGCATGCCGTTTTCCATCATTTTTGAGGATTTGAAAAAAAGACGAAAATCACTCCGAGATCATGGGCTATAGCCCATCGTCTCGGAGTCATTTTCGTCTTTTTTTCATCATTTATGACCATGGCGATGGGCTATAGCCCATGGTCTCGAACGGCATACTATAGCATGCCGTTTTCCATCATTTTTAAGGATTTGAAAAAAAGACGAAAATGACTCCGAGACCATGGGCTATAGCCCATCGTCTCGGAGTCATTTTCGTCTTTTTTTTCAAATCCTTGTTTTTCATAATTTATGACCATGGCGATGGGCTATAGCCCATGGTCTCGAACGGCATACTATAGCATGCCGTTTTCCATCATTTTTGAGGATTTGAAAAAAAGACGAAAATCACTCCGAGACCATGGGCTATAGCCCATCGTCTCGGAGTCATTTTTGTCGTTTTTTCAAATCCTTGTTTTTCATCATTTATGACCATGGCGATGGGCTATAGCCCATGGTCTCGAACGGCATACTATAGCATGCCGTTTTCCATCATTTTTGAGGATTTGAAAAAAAGACGAAAATCAGTCCGAGACCATGGGCTATAGCCCATCGTCTCGGAGTCATTTTCGTCTTTTTTTCAAATCCTTGCTTTTCATCATTTATGACCATGGCGATGGGCTATAGCCCATGGTCTCGAACGGCATACTATAGCATGCCGTTTTGCATCATTTTTGAGGATTTGAAAAAAATACGAAAATCACTCCGAGACCATGGGCTATAGCCCATCGTCTCGGAGTCATTTTCGTCTTTTTTTCAAATCCTTGTTTTTCATCATTTATGACCATGGCGATGGGCTATAGCCCATGGTCTCGAACGGCATACTATAGCATGCCGTTTTTCATCATTTTTGAGGATTTGAAAAAAAGACGAAAATTACTCCGAGACCATGGGCTATATAGCCCATCGTCTCGGAGTCATTTTCGACTTTTTTTCAAATCCTCGTTTTTCATCATTTATGACCATGGCGATGGGCTATAGCCCATGGTCTCGAACGGCATACTATAGCATGCCGTTTTGCATCATTTTTGAGGATCTGAAAAAAAGACGAAAATCACTCCGAGACCATGGGCTATAGCCCATCGTCTCGAAGTCATTTTCGTCTTTTTTTCATCATTTATGACCATGGCGATGGGCTATAGCCCATGGTCTCGAACGGCATACTATAGCATGCCGTTTTCCATCATTTTTAAGGATTTGAAAAAAAGACGAAAATGACTCCGAGACCATGGGCTATAGCCCATCGTCTCGGAGTCATTATAGCCCATCGTCTCGGAGTCATTTTCGTCTTTTTTTCAAATCCTTGATTTTCATCATTTATGACCATGGCGATGGGCTATAGCCCATGGTCTCGAACGGCATACTATAGCATGCCGTTTTGCATCATTTTTGAGGATTTGAAAAAAAGACGAAAATCACTCCGAGACCATGGGCTATAGCCCATCGTCTCGGAGTCATTTTCGTATTTTTTTCAAATCCTTGTTTTTCATAATTTATGACCATGGCGATGGGCTATAGCCCATGGTCTCGAACGGCATACTATAGCATGCCGTTTTCCATCATTTTTAAGGATTTGAAAAAAAGACGAAAATCACTCCGAGACCATGGGCTATAGCCCATCGTCTCAGAGTCATTTTCGTCTTTTTTTCAAATCCTCGTTTTTCATCATTTATGACCATGGCGATGGGCTATAGCCCATGGTCTCGAACGGCATACTATAGCATGCCGTTTTCCATCATTTTTGAGGATTTGAAAAAAAGACGAAAATCACTCCGAGACCATGGGCTATAGCCCATCGTCTCGGAGTCATTTTCGTCTTTTTTTCAAATCCTCGTTTTTCATCATTTATGACCATGGCGATGGGCTATAGCCCATGGTCTCGAACGGCATACTATAGCATGCCGTTTTCCATCATTTTTAAGGATTTGAAAAAAAGACGAAAATGACTCCGAGACCATGGGCTATAGCCCATCGTCTCGGAGTCATTTTCGTCTTTTTTTCAAATCCTTGTTTTTCATCATTTATGACCATGGCGATGGGCTATAGCCCATGGTCTCGAACGGCATACTATAGCATGCCGTTTTGCATCATTTTTGAGGATTTGAAAAAAAGACGAAAATCACTCCGAGACCATGGGCTATAGCCCATCGTCTCGGAGTCATTTTCGTCTTTTTTTCAAATCCTTGTTTTTCATAATTTATGACCATGGCGATGGGCTATAGCCCATGGTCTCGAACGGCATACTATAGCATGCCGTTTTTCATCATTTTTGAGGATTTGAAAAAAAGACGAAAATTACTCCGAGACCATGGGCTATATAGCCCATCGTCTCGGAGTCATTTTCGACTTTTTTTCAAATCCTCGTTTTTCATCATTTATGACCATGGCGATGGGCTATAGCCCATGGTCTCGAACGGCATACTATAGCATGCCGTTTTGCATCATTTTTGAGGATCTGAAAAAAAGACGAAAATCACTCCGAGACCATGGGCAATAGCCCATCGTCTCGAAGTCATTTTCGTCTTTTTTTCATCATTTATGACCATGGCGATGGGCTATAGCCCATGGTCTCGAACGGCATACTATAGCATGCCGTTTTCCATCATTTTTAAGGATTTGAAAAAAAGACGAAAATGACTCCGAGACCATGGGCTATAGCCCATCGTCTCGGAGTCATTATAGCCCATCGTCTCGAAGTCATTTTCGTCTTTTTTTCATCATTTATGACCATGGCGATGGGCTATAGCCCATGGTCTCGAACGGCATACTATAGCATGCCGTTTTGCATCATTTTTGAGGATTTGAAAAAAAGACGAAAATCACTCCGAGACCATGGGCTATAGCCCATCGTCTCGGAGTCATTTTCGTATTTTTTTCAAATCCTTGTTTTTCATAATTTATGACCATGGCGATGGGCTATAGCCCATGGTCTCGAACGGCATACTATAGCATGCCGTTTTCCATCATTTTTGAGGATTTGAAAAAAAGACGAAAATCACTCCGAGACCATGGGCTATAGCCCATCGTCTCGGAGTCATTTTCGTCTTTTTTTCAAATCCTCGTTTTTCATCATTTATGACCATGGCGATGGGCTATAGCCCATGGTCTCGAACGGCATACTATAGCATGCCGTTTTCCATCATTTTTGAGGATTTGAAAAAAAGACGAAAATTACTCCGAGACCATGGGCTATAGCCCATCGTCTCGGAGTCATTTTCGACTTTTTTTCAAATCCTCGTTTTTCATCATTTATGACCATGGCGATGGGCTATAGCCCATGGTCTCGAACGGCATACTATAGCATGCCGTTTTGCATCATTTTTGAGGATTTGAAAAAAAGACGAAAATGACTCCGAGACCATGGGCTATAGCCCATCGTCTCGGAGTCATTTTCGTCTTTTTTTCAAATCCTTGTTTTTCATCATTTATGACCATGGCGATGGGCTATAGCCCATGGTCTCGAACGGCATACTATAGCATGCCGTTTTCCATCATTTTTAAGGATTTGAAAAAAAGACGAAAATGACTCCGAGACCATGGGCTATAGCCCATCGTCTCGGAGTCATTTTCGTCTTTTTTTCAAATCCTTGTTTTTCATCATTTATGACCATGGCGATGGGCTATAGCCCATGGTCTCGAACGGCATACTATAGCATGCCGTTTTGCATCATTTTTGAGGATTTGAAAAAAAGACGAAAATCACTCCGAGACCATGGGCTATAGCCCATCGTCTCGGAGTCATTTTCGTCTTTTTTTCAAATCCTTGTTTTTCATAATTTATGACCATGGCGATGGGCTATAGCCCATGGTCTCGAACGGCATACTATAGCATGCCGTTTTCCATCATTTTTGAGGATTTGAAAAAAAGACGAAAATCACTCCGAGACCATGGGCTATAGCCCATCGTCTCGGAGTCATTTTCGTCTTTTTTTCAAATCCTCGTTTTTCATCATTTATGACCATGGCGATGGGCTATAGCCCATGGTCTCGAACGGCATACTATAGCATGCCGTTTTCCATCATTTTTGAGGATTTGAAAAAAAGACGACAATTACTCCGAGACCATGGGCTATAGCCCATCGTCTCGGAGTCATTTTCGACTTTTTTTCAAATCCTCGTTTTTCATCATTTATGACCATGGCGATGGGCTATAGCCCATGGTCTCGAACGGCATACTATAGCATGCCGTTTTGCATCATTTTTGAGGATTTGAAAAAAAGACGAAAATCACTCCGAGACCATGGGCTATAGCCCATCGTCTCGGAGTCATTTTCGTCTTTTTTTCATCATTTATGACCATGGCGATGGGCTATAGCCCATGGTCTCGAACGGCATACTATAGCATGCCGTTTTCCATCATTTTTAAGGATTTGAAAAAAAGACGAAAATGACTCCGAGACCATGGGCTATAGCCCATCGTCTCGGAGTCATTTTCGTCTTTTTTTCAAATCCTTGTTTTTCATCATTTATGACCATGGCGATTGGCTATAGCCCATGGTCTCGAACGGCATACTATAGCATGCCGTTTTGCATCATTTTTGAGGATTTGAAAAAAAGACGAAAATCACTCCGAGACCATGGGCTATAGCCCATCGTCTCGGAGTCATTTTCGTCTTTTTTTCAAATCCTTGTTTTTCATAATTTATGACCATGGCGATGGGCTATAGCCCATGGTCTCGAACGGCATACTATAGCATGCCGTTTTCCATCATTTTTGAGGATTTGAAAAAAAGACGAAAATCACTCCGAGACCATGGGCTATAGCCCATCGTCTCGGAGTCATTTTCGTCTTTTTTTCAAATCCTCGTTTTTCATCATTTATGACCATGGCGATGGGCTATAGCCCATGGTCTCGAACGGCATACTATAGCATGCCGTTTTCCATCATTTTTAAGGATTTGAAAAAAAGTAGAAAATGACTCCGAGACCATGGGCTATAGCCCATCGTCTCAGAGTCATTTTCGTCTTTTTTTCAAATCCTTGTTTTTCATCATTTATGACCATGGCGATGGGCTATAGCCCATGGTCTCGAACGGCATACTATAGCATGCCGTTTTGCATCATTTTTGAGGATTTGAAAAAAAGACGAAAATCACTCCGAGACCATGGGCTATAGCCCATCGTCTCGGATTCATTTTCGTCTTTTTTTCAAATCCTTGTTTTTCATAATTTATGACCATGGCGATGGGCTATAGCCCATGGTCTCGAACGGCATACTATAGCATGCCGTTTTCCATCATTTTTGAGGATTTGAAAAAAAGACGAAAATAACTCCGAGACCATGGGCTATAGCCCATCGTCTCGGAGTCATTTTCGTCTTTTTTTCAAATCCTCGTTTTTCATCATTTATGACCATGGCGATGGGCTATAGCCCATGGTCTCGAACGGCATACTATAGCATGCCGTTTTCCATCATTTTTGAGGATTTGAAAAAAAGACGAAAATTACTCCGAGACCATGGGCTATAGCCCATCGTCTCGGAGTCATTTTCGACTTTTTTTCAAATCCTCGTTTTTCATCATTTATGACCATGGCGATGGGCTATAGCCCATGGTCTCGAACGGCATACTATAGCATGCCGTTTTGCATCATTTTTGAGGATTTGAAAAAAAGACGAAAATCACTCCGAGACCATGGGCTATAGCCCATCGTCTCGGAGTCATTTTCGTCTTTTTTTCAAATCCTCGTTTTTCATCATTTATGACCATGGCGATGGGCTATAGCCCATGGTCTCGAACGGCATACTATAGCATGCCGTTTTCCATCATTTTTAAGGATTTGAAAAAAAGACGAAAATGACTCCGAGACCATGGGCTATAGCCCATCGTCTCGGAGTCATTTTCGTCTTTTTTTCAAATCCTCGTTTTTCATCATTTATGACCATGGCGATGGGCTATAGCCCATGGTCTCGAACGGCATACTATAGCATGCCGTTTTCCATCATTTTTGAGGATTTGAAAAAAAGACGAAAATCACTCCGAGACCATGGGCTATAGCCCATCGTCTCGGAGTCATTTTCGTCCTTTTTTTCAAATCCTTGCTTTTCATCATTTATGACCATGGCGATGGGCTATAGCCCATGGTCTCGAACGGCATACTATAGCATGCCGTTTTGCATCATTTTTGAGGATTTGAAAAAAATACGAAAATCACTCCGAGACCATGGGCTATAGCCCATCGTCTCGGAGTCATTTTCGTCTTTTTTTCAAATCCTTGTTTTTCATCATTTATGACCATGGCGATGGGCTATAGCCCATGGTCTCGAACGGCATACTATAGCATGCCGTTTTTCATCATTTTTGAGGATTTGAAAAAAAGACGAAAATTACTCCGAGACCATGGGCTATATAGCCCATCGTCTCGGAGTCATTTTCGACTTTTTTTCAAATCCTCGTTTTTCATCATTTATGACCATGGCGATGGGCTATAGCCCATGGTCTCGAACGGCATACTATAGCATGCCGTTTTGCATCATTTTTGAGGATCTGAAAAAAAGACGAAAATCACTCCGAGACCATGGGCTATAGCCCATCGTCTCGAAGTCATTTTCGTCTTTTTTTCATCATTTATGACCATGGCGATGGGCTATAGCCCATGGTCTCGAACGGCATACTATAGCATGCCGTTTTCCATAATTTTTAAGGATTTGAAAAAAAGACGAAAATGACTCAGAGACCATGGGCTATAGCCCATCGTCTCGGAGTCATTATAGCCCATCGTCTCGGAGTCATTTTCGTCTTTTTTTCAAATCCTTGATTTTCATCATTTATGACCATGGCGATGGGCTATAGCCCATGGTCTCGAACGGCATACTATAGCATGCCGTTTTGCATCATTTTTGAGGATTTGAAAAAAAGACGAAAATCACTCCGAGACCATGGGCTATAGCCCATCGTCTCGGAGTCATTTTCGTATTTTTTTCAAATCCTTGTTTTTCATAATTTATGACCATGGCGATGGGCTATAGCCCATGGTCTCGAACGGCATACTATAGCATGCCGTTTTCCATCATTTTTGAGGATTTGAAAAAAAGACGAAAATCACTCCGAGACCATGGGCTATAGCCCATCGTCTCGGAGTCATTTTCGTCTTTTTTTCAAATCCTCGTTTTTCATCATTTATGACCATGGCGATGGGCTATAGCCCATGGTCTCGAACGGCATACTATAGCATGCCGTTTTCCATCATTTTTGAGGATTTGAAAAAAAGACGAAAATTACTCCGAGACCATGGGCTATAGCCCATCGTCTCGGAGTCATTTTCGACTTTTTTTCAAATCCTCGTTTTTCATCATTTATGACCATGGCGATGGGCTATAGCCCATGGTCTCGAACGGCATACTATAGCATGCCGTTTTCCATCATTTTTAAGGATTTGAAAAAAAGACGAAAATGACTCCGAGACCATGGGCTATAGCCCATCGTCTCGGAGTCATTTTCGTCTTTTTTTCAAATCCTTGTTTTTCATCATTTATGACCATGGCGATGGGCTATAGCCCATGGTCTCGAACGGCATACTATAGCATGCCGTTTTGCATCATTTTTGAGGATTTGAAAAAAAGACGAAAATCACTCCGAGACCATGGGCTATAGCCCATCGTCTCGGAGTCATTTTCGTCTTTTTTTCAAATCCTTGTTTTTCATAATTTATGACCATGGCGATGGGCTATAGCCCATGGTCTCGAACGGCATACTATAGCATGCCGTTTTCCATCATTTTTGAGGATTTGAAAAAAAGACGAAAATCACTCCGAGACCATGGGCTATAGCCCATCGTCTCGGAGTCATTTTCGTCTTTTTTTCAAATCCTCGTTTTTCATCATTTATGACCATGGCGATGGGCTATAGCCCATGGTCTCGAACGGCATACTATAGCATGCCGTTTTCCATCATTTTTGAGGATTTGAAAAAAAGACGACAATTACTCCGAGACCATGGGCTATAGCCCATCGTCTCGGAGTCATTTTCGACTTTTTTTCAAATCCTCGTTTTTCATCATTTATGACCATGGCGATGGGCTATAGCCCATGGTCTCGAACGGCATACTATAGCATGCCGTTTTGCATCATTTTTGAGGATTTGAAAAAAAGACGAAAATCACTCCGAGACCATGGGCTATAGCCCATCGTCTCGGAGTCATTTTCGTCTTTTTTTCATCATTTATGACCATGGCGATGGGCTATAGCCCATGGTCTCGAACGGCATACTATAGCATGCCGTTTTCCATCATTTTTAAGGATTTGAAAAAAAGACGAAAATGACTCCGAGACCATGGGCTATAGCCCATCGTCTCGGAGTCATTTTCGTCTTTTTTTCAAATCCTTGTTTTTCATCATTTATGACCATGGCGATTGGCTATAGCCCATGGTCTCGAACGGCATACTATAGCATGCCGTTTTGCATCATTTTTGAGGATTTGAAAAAAAGACGAAAATCACTCCGAGACCATGGGCTATAGCCCATCGTCTCGGAGTCATTTTCGTCTTTTTTTCAAATCCTTGTTTTTCATAATTTATGACCATGGCGATGGGCTATAGCCCATGGTCTCGAACGGCATACTATAGCATGCCGTTTTCCATCATTTTTGAGGATTTGAAAAAAAGACGAAAATCACTCCGAGACCATGGGCTATAGCCCATCGTCTCGGAGTCATTTTCGTCTTTTTTTCAAATCCTCGTTTTTCATCATTTATGACCATGGCGATGGGCTATAGCCCATGGTCTCGAACGGCATACTATAGCATGCCGTTTTCCATCATTTTTGAGGATTTGAAAAAAAGACGACAATTACTCCGAGACCATGGGCTATAGCCCATCGTCTCGGAGACATTTTCGACTTTTTTTCAAATCCTCGTTTTTCATCATTTATGACCATGGCGATGGGCTATAGCCCATGGTCTCGAACGGCATACTATAGCATGCCGTTTTGCATCATTTTTGAGGATTTGAAAAAAAGACGAAAATCACTCCGAGACCATGGGCTATAGCCCATCGTCTCGGAGTCATTTTCGTCTCTTTTTCAAATCCTCGTTTTTCATCATTTATGACCATGGCGATGGGCTATAGCCCATGGTCTCGAACGGCATACTATAGCATGCCGTTTTTCATCATTTTTGAGGATTTGAAAAAAAGACGAAAATTACTCCGAGACCATGGGCTATAGCCCATCGTCTCGGAGTCATTTTCGTCTTTTTTTCATCATTTATGACCATGGCGATGGGCTATAGCCCATGGTCTCGAACGGCATACTATAGCATGCCGTTTTCCATCATTTTTAAGGATTTGAAAAAAAGACGAAAATGACTCCGAGACCATGGGCTATAGCCCATCGTCTCGGAGTCATTTTCGTCTTTTTTTCAAATCCTTGTTTTTCATCATTTATGACCATGGCGATGGGCTAAAGCCCATGGTCTCGAACGGCATACTATAGCATGCCGTTTTGCATCATTTTTGAGGATTTGAAAAAAATACGAAAATCACTCCGAGACCATGGGCTATAGCCCATCGTCTCGGAGTCATTTTCGTCTTTTTTTCAAATCCTTGTTTTTCATAATTTATGACCATGGCGATGGGCTATAGCCCATGGTCTCGAACGGCATACTATAACATGCCGTTTTGCATCATTTTTGAGGATTTGAAAAAAAGACGAAAATCACTCCGAGACCATGGGCTATAGCCCATCGTCTCGGAGTCATTTTCGTCTTTTTTTCAAATCCATGTTTTTCATAATTTATGACCATGGCGATGGGCTATAGCCCATGGTCTCGAACGGCATACTATAGCATGCCGTTTTCCATCATTTTTGAGGATTTGAAAAAAAGACGAAAATCACTCCGAGACCATGGGCTATAGCCCATCGTCTCGGAGTCATTTTCGTCTTTTTTTCAAATCCTCGTTTTTCATCATTTATGACCATGGCGATGGGCTATAGCCCATGGTCTCGAACGGCATACTATAGCATGCCGTTTTCCATCATTTTTGAGGATTTGAAAAAAAGACGAAAATCACTCCGAGACCAGGGGTATAGCCCATCGTCTCGGAGTCATTTTCGACTTTTTTTCAAATCCTTGTTTTTCATCATTTATGACCATGGCGATGGGCTATAGCCCATGGTCTCGAACGGCATAATATAGCATGCCGTTTTGCATCATTTTTGAGGATTTGAAAAAAAGACGAAAATGACTCCGAGACCATGGGCTATAGCCCATCGTCTCGGAGTCATTTTCGTCTTTTTTTCAAATCCTTGTTTTTCATCATTTATGACCATGGCGATGGGCTATAGCCCATGGTCTCGAACGGCATACTATAGCATGCCGTTTTCCATCATTTTTAAGGATTTGAAAAAAAGACGAAAATGACTCCGAGACCATGGGCTATAGCCCATCGTCTCGGAGTCATTTTCGTCTTTTTTTCAAATCCTTGTTTTTCATCATTTATGACCATGGCGATGGGCTATAGCCCATGGTCTCGAACGGCATACTATAGCATGCCGTTTTGCATCATTTTTGAGGATTTGAAAAAAAGACGAAATACTCTCCGAGACCATGGGCTATAGCCCATCGTCTCGGAGTCATTTTCGTCTTTTTTTCAAATCCTTGTTTTTCATAATTTATGACCATGGCGATGGGCTATAGCCCATGGTCTCGAACGGCATACTATAGCATGCCGTTTTCCATAATTTTTGAGGATTTGAAAAAAAGACGAAAATCACCCCGAGTCGAGACCATGGGCTATAGCCCATCGTCTTGGAGTCATTTTCGTCTTTTTTTCAAATCCTCGTTTTTCATAATTTATGACCATGGCGATGGGCTATAGCCCATGGTCTCGAACGGCATACTATAGCATGCCGTTTTCCATCATTTTTGAGGATTTGAAAAAAAGACGAAAATCACTCCGAGACCATGGGCTATAGCCCATTGTCTCGGAGTCATTTTCGTCTTTTTTTCAAATCCTCGTTTTTCATCATTTATGACCATGGCGATGGGCTATAGCCCATGGTCTCGAACGGCATACTATAGCATGCCGTTTTCCATCATTTTTGAGGATTTGAAAAAAAGACGAAAATCACTCCGAGACCATGGGCTATAGCCCATCGTCTCGGAGTAATTTTCGACTTTTTTTCAAATCCTTGTTTTTCATCATTTATGACCATGGCGATGGGCTATAGCCCATGGTCTCGAACGGCATACTATAGCATGCCGTTTTGCATCATTTTTGAGGATTTGAAAAAAAGACGAAAATCACTCCGAGACCATGGGCTATAGCCCATCGTCTCGGAGTCATTTTCGACTTTTTTTCAAATCCTTGTTTTTCATCATTTATGACCATGGCGATGGGCTATAGCCCATGGTCTCGAACGGCATACTATAGCATGCCGTTTTTCATCATTTTTGAGGATTTAAAAAAAAGACGAAAATTACTCCGAGACCATGGGCTATAGCCCATCGTCTCGGAGTCATTTTCGACTTTTTTTCAAATCCTCGTTTTTCATCATTTATGACCATGGCGATAGGCTATAGCCCATGGTCTCGAACGGCATACTATAGCATGCCGTTTTGCATCATTTTTGAGGATCTGAAAAAAAGACGAAAATCACTCCGAGACCATGGGCTATAGCCCATCGTCTCGAAGTCATTTTCGTCTTTTTTTCATCATTTATGACCATGGCGATGGGCTATAGCCCATGGTCTCGAACGGCATACTATAGCATGCCGTTTTGCAACATTTTTGAGGATTTGAAAAAAAGACGAAAATCACTCCGAGACCATGGGCTATAGCCCATCGTCTCGGAGTCATTTTCGTCTTTTTTTCAAATCCTCGTTTTTCATCATTTATGACCATGGCGATGGGCTATAGCCCATGGTCTCGAACGGCATACTATAGCATGCCGTTTTGCATCATTTTTGAGGATCTGAAAAAAAGACGAAAATCACTCCGAGACCATGGGCTATAGCCCATCGTCTCGAAGTCATTTTCGTCTTTTTTTCATCATTTATGACCATGGCGATGGGCTATAGCCCATGGTCTCGAACGGCATACTATAGCATGCCGTTTTCCATCACTTTTAAGGATTTGAAAAAAAGACGAAAATGACTCCGAGACCATGGGCTATAGCCCATCGTCTCGGAGTCATTATAGCCCATCGTCTCGGAGTCATTTTCGTCTTTTTTTCAAATCCTTGTTTTTCATCATTTATGACCATGGCGATGGGCTATAGCCCATGGTCTCGAACGGCATACTATAGCATGCCGTTTTCCATCATTTTTAAGGATTTGAAAAAAAGACGAAAATGACTCCGAGACCATGGGCTATAGCCCATCGTCTCGGAGTCATTTTCGTCTTTTTTTCAAATCCTTGTTTTTCATCATTTATGACCATGGCGATGGGCTATAGCCCATGGTCTCGAACGGCATACTATAGCATGCCGTTTTGCATCATTTTTGAGGATTTGAAAAAAAGACGAAAATCACTCCGAGACCATGGGCTATAGCCCATCGTCTCGGAGTCATTTTCGTCTTTTTTTCAAATCCTCGTTTTTCATCATTTATGACCATGGCGATGGGCTATAGCCCATGGTCTCGAACGGCATACTATAGCATTCCGTTTTGCATCATTTTTGAGGATTTGAAAAAAAGACGAAAATCACTCCGAGACCATGGGCTATATATAGCCCATCGTCTCGGAGTCATTTTCGTCTTTTTTTCAAATCCTCGTTTTTCATCATTTATGACCATGGCGATGGGCTATAGCCCATGGTCTCGAACGGCATACTATAGCATTCCGTTTTGCATCATTTTTGAGGATTTGAAAAAAAGACGAAAATCACTCCGAGACCATGGGCTATAGCCCATCGTCTCGGAGTCATTTTCGTCTTTTTTTCAAATCCTCGTTTTTCATCATTTATGACCATGGCGATGGGCTATAGCCCATGGTCTCGAACGGCATACTATAGCATTCCTTTTTGCATCATTTTTGAGGATTTGAAAAAAAGACGAAAATCACTCCGAGACCATGGGCTATAGCCCATCGTCTCGGAGTCATTTTCGTATTTTTTTCAAATCCTTGTTTTTCATCATTTATGACCATGGCGATGGGCTATAGCCCATGGTCTCGAACGGCATACTATAGCATGCCGTTTTGCATCATTTTTGAGGATTTGAAAAAAAGACGAAAATCACTCCGAGACCATGGGCTATAGCCCATCGTCTCGGAGTCATTTTCGTCTTTTTTTCAAATCCTTGTTTTTCATAATTTATGACCATGGCGATGGGCTATAGCCCATGGTCTCGAACGGCATACTATAGCATGCCGTTTTCCATCATTTTTGAGGATTTGAAAAAAAGACGAAAATCACTCCGAGACCATGGGCTATAGCCCATCGTCTCGGAGTCATTTTCGACTTTTTTTCAAATCCTCGTTTTTCATCATTTATGACCATGGCGATGGGCTATAGCCCATGGTCTCGAACGGCATACTATAGCATGCCGTTTTGCATCATTTTTGAGGATTTGAAAAAAAGACGAAAATCACTCCGAGACCATGGGCTATAGCCCATCGTCTCGGAGTCATTTTCGTCTTTTTTTCAAATCCTCGTTTTTCATCATTTATGACCATGGCGATGGGCTATAGCCCATGGTCTCGAACGGCATACTATAGCATGCCGTTTTCCATCATTTTTAAGGATTTGAAAAAAAGACGAAAATGACTCCGAGACCATGGGCTATAGCCCATCGTCTCGGAGTCATTTTCGTCTTTTTTTCAAATCCTTGTTTTTCATCATTTATGACCATGGCGATGGGCTATAGCCCATGGTCTCGAACGGCATTCTATAGCATGCCGTTTTCCATCATTTTTGAGGATTTGAAAAAAAGACGAAAATTACTCCGAGACCATGGGCTATAGCCCATCGTCTCGGAGTCATTTTCGTCTTTTTTTCATCATTTATGACCATGGCGATGGGCTATAGCCCATGGTCTCGAACGGCATACTATAGCATGCCGTTTTCCATCATTTTTAAGGATTTGAAAAAAAGACGAAAATGACTCCGAGACCATGGGCTATAGCCCATCGTCTCGGAGTCATTTTCGTCTTTTTTTCAAATCCTTTTTTTTCATCATTTATGACCATGGCGATGGGCTATAGCCCATGGTCTCGAACGGCATACTATAGCATGCCGTTTTGCATCATTTTTGAGGATTTGAAAAAAAGACGAAAATCACTCCGAGACCATGGGCTATAGCCCATCGTCTCGGAGTCATTTTCGTCTTTTTTTCAAATCCTTGTTTTTCATAATTTATGACCATGGCGATGGGCTATAGCCCATGGTCTCGAACGGCATACTATAGCATGCCGTTTTCCATCATTTTTGAGGATTTGAAAAAAAGACGAAAATCACTCCGAGACCATGGGCTATAGCCCATCGTCTCGGAGTCATTTTCGTCTTTTTTTCAAATCCTCGTTTTTCATCATTTATGACCATGGCGATGGGCTATAGCCCATGATCTCGAACGGCATACTATAGCATGCCGTTTTCCATCATTTTTGAGGATTTGAAAAAAAGACGAAAATTACTCCGAGACCATGGGCTATAGCCCATCGTCTCGGAGTCATTTTCGACTTTTTTTCAAATCCTCGTTTTTCATCATTTATGACCATGGCGATGGGCTATAGCCCATGGTCTCGAACGGCATACTATAGCATGCCGTTTTGCATCATTTTTGAGGATTTGAAAAAAAGACGAAAATCACTCCGAGACCATGGGCTATAGCCCATCGTCTCGGAGTCATTTTCGTCTTTTTTTCAAATCCTCGTTTTTCATCATTTATGACCATGGCGATGGGCTATAGCCCATGGTCTCGAACGGCATACTATAGCATGCCGTTTTCCATCATTTTTGAGGATTTGAAAAAAAGACGAAAATTACTCCGAGACCATGGGCTATAGCCCATCGTCTCGGAGTCATTTTCGACTTTTTTTCAAATCCTCGTTTTTCATCATTTATGACCATGGCGATGGGCTATAGCCCATGGTCTCGAACGGCATACTATAGCATGCCGTTTTCCATCATTTTTAAGGATTTGAAAAAAAGACGAAAATGACTCCGAGACCATGGGCTATAGCCCATCGTCTCGGAGTCATTTTCGTCTTTTTTTTCAAATCCTCGTTTTTCATCATTTATGACCATGGCGATGGGCTATAGCCCATGGTCTCGAACGGCATACTATAGCATGCCGTTTTTCATCATTTTTGAGGATTTGAAAAAAAGACGAAAATTACTCCGAGACCATGGGCTATAGCCCATCGTCTCGGAGTCATTTTCGTCTTTTTTTCATCATTTATGACCATGGCGATGGGCTATAGCCCATGGTCTCGAACGGCATACTATAGCATGCCGTTTTCCATCATTTTTGAGGATTTGAAAAAAAGACGAAAATGACTCCGAGACCATGGGCTATAGCCCATCGTCTCGGAGTCATTTTCGACTTTTTTTCAAATCCTCGTTTTTCATCATTTATGACCATGGCGATGGGCTATAGCCCATGGTCTCGAACGGCATACTATAGCATGCCGTTTTGCATCATTTTTGAGGATTTGAAAAAAAGACGAAAATCACTCCGAGACCATGGGCTATAGCCCATCGTCTCGGAGTCATTTTCGTCTTTTTTTCAAATCCTCGTTTTTCATCATTTATGACCATGGCGATGGGCTATAGCCCATGGTCTCGAACGGCATACTATAGCATGCCGTTTTGCATCATTTTTGAGGATTTGAAAAAAAGACGAAAATCACTCCGAGACCATGGGCTATAGCCCATCGTCTCGGAGTCATTTTCGACTTTTTTTCAAATCCTCGTTTTTCATCATTTATGACCATGGCGATGGGCTATAGCCCATGGTCTCGAACGGCATACTATAGCATGCCGTTTTCCATCATTTTTAAGGATTTGAAAAAAAGACGAAAATGACTCCGAGACCATGGGCTATAGCCCATCGTCTCGGAGTCATTTTCGACTTTTTTTCAAATCCTCGTTTTTCATCATTTATGACCATGGCGATGGGCTATAGCCCATGGTCTCGAACGGCATACTATAGCATGCCGTTTTCCATCATTTTTAAGGATTTGAAAAAAAGACGAAAATGACTCCGAGACCATGGGCTATAGCCCATCGTCTCGGAGTCATTTTCGTCTTTTTTTTCAAATCCTCGTTTTTCATCATTTATGACCATGGCGATGGGCTATAGCCCATGGTCTCGAACGGCATACTATAGCATGCCGTTTTTCATCATTTTTGAGGATTTGAAAAAAAGACGAAAATTACTCCGAGACCATGGGCTATAGCCCATCGTCTCGGAGTCATTTTCGTCTTTTTTTCATCATTTATGACCATGGCGATGGGCTATAGCCCATGGTCTCGAACGGCATACTATAGCATGCCGTTTTCCATAATTTTTGAGGATTTGAAAAAAAGACGAAAATGACTCCGAGACCATGGGCTATAGCCCATCGTCTCGGAGTCATTTTCGACTTTTTTTCAAATCCTCGTTTTTCATCATTTATGACCATGACGATGGGCTATAGCCCATGGTCTCGAACGGCATACTATAGCATGCCGTTTTGCATCATTTTTGAGGATTTGAAAAAAAGACGAAAATCACTCCGAGACCATGGGCTATAGCCCATCGTCTCGGAGTCATTTTCGTCTTTTTTTCAAATCCTCGTTTTTCATCATTTATGACCATGGCGATGGGCTATAGCCCATGGTCTCGAACGGCATACTATAGCATGCCGTTTTGCATCATTTTTGAGGATTTGAAAAAAAGACGAAAATCACTCCGAGACCATGGGCTATAGCCCATCGTCTCGGAGTCATTTTCGACTTTTTTTCAAATCCTCGTTTTTCATCATTTATGACCATGGCGATGGGCTATAGCCCATGGTCTCGAACGGCATACTATAGCATGCCGTTTTCCATCATTTTTAAGGATTTGAAAAAAAGACGAAAATGACTCCGAGACCATGGGCTATAGCCCATCGTCTCGGAGTCATTTTCGTCTTTTTTTCAAATCCTTGTTTTTCATCATTTATGACCATGGCGATGGGCTATAGCCCATGGTCTCGAACGGCATACTATAGCATGCCGTTTTCCATCATTTTTAAGGATTTGAAAAAAAGACGAAAATGACTCCGAGACCATGGGCTATAGCCCATCGTCTCGGAGTCATTTTCGTCTTTTTTTCAAATCCTCGTTTTTCATCATTTATGACCATGGCGATGGGCTATAGCCCATGGTCTCGAACGGCATACTATAGCATGCCGTTTTGCATCATTTTTGAGGATTTGAAAAAAAGACGAAAATCACTCCGAGACCATGGGCTATAGCCCATCGTCTCGGAGTCATTTTCGACTTTTTTTCAAATCCTCGTTTTTCATCATTTATGACCATGGCGATGGGCTATAGCCCATGGTCTCGAACGGCATACTATAGCATGCCGTTTTCCATCATTTTTAAGGATTTGAAAAAAAGACGAAAATGACTCCGAGACCATGGGCTATAGCCCATCGTCTCGGAGTCATTTTCGTCTTTTTTTCAAATCCTTGTTTTTCATCATTTATGACCATGGCGATGGGCTATAGCCCATGGTCTCGAACGGCATACTATAGCATGCCGTTTTCCATAATTTTTGAGGATTTGAAAAAAAGACGAAAATCACCCCGAGTCGAGACCATGGGCTATAGCCCATCGTCTTGGAGTCATTTTCGTCTTTTTTTCAAATCCTCGTTTTTCATAATTTATGACCATGGCGATGGGCTATAGCCCATGGTCTCGAACGGCATACTATAGCATGCCGTTTTCCATCATTTTTGAGGATTTGAAAAAAAGACGAAAATCACTCCGAGACCATGGGCTATAGCCCATCGTCTCGGAGTCATTTTCGTCTTTTTTTCAAATCCTCGTTTTTCATCATTTATGACCATGGCGATGGGCTATAGCCCATGGTCTCGAACGGCATACTATAGCATGCCGTTTTCCATCATTTTTGAGGATTTGAAAAAAAGACGACAATGACTCCGAGACCATGGGCTATAGCCCATCGTCTCTGAGTCATTTTCGTCTTTTTTTCAAATCCTCGTTTTTCATCATTTATGACCATGGCGATGGGCTATAGCCCATGGTCTCGAACGGCATACTATTGCATGCCGTTTTCCATCATTTTTGAGGATTTGAAAAAAATACGAAAATCACTCCGAGACCATGGGCTATAGCCCATAGTCTCGGAGTCATTTTCGACTTTTTTTCAAATCCTTGTTTTTCATCATTTATGACCATGGCGATGGGCTATAGCCCATGGTCTCGAACGGCATACTATAGCATGCCGTTTTGCATCATTTTTGAGGATTTGAAAAAAAGACGAAAATCACTCCGAGACCATGGGCTATAGCCCATCGTCTCGGAGTCATTTTCGTCTTTTTTTCAAATCCTTGTTTTTAATCATTTATGACCATGGCGATGGGCTATAGCCCATGGTCTCGAACGGCATACTATAGCATGCCGTTTTCCATCATTTTTAAGGATTTGAAAAAAAGACGAAAATGACTCCGAGACCATGGGCTATAGCCCATCGTCTCGGAGTCATTTTCGTCTTTTTTTCAAATCCTCGTTTTTCATCATTTATGACCATGGCGATGGGCTATAGCCCATGGTCTCGAACGGCATACTATAGCATGCCGTTTTCCATCATTTTTAAGGATTTGAAAAAAAGACGAAAATGACTCCGAGACCATGGGCTATAGCCCATCGTCTCGGAGTCATTTTCGTCTTTTTTTCAAATCCTTGTTTTTCATCATTTATGACCATGGCGATGGGCTATAGCCCATGGTCTCGAACGGCATACTATAGCATGCCGTTTTGCATCATTTTTGAGGATTTGAAAAAAAGACGAAAATCACTCCGAGACCATGGGCTATAGCCCATCGTCTCAGAGTCATTTTCGTCTTTTTTTCAAATCCTTGTTTTTCATAATTTATGACCATGGCGATGGGCTATAGCCCATGGTCTCGAACGGCATACTATAGCATGCCGTTTTCCATCATTTTTGAGGATTTGAAAAAAAGACGAAAATCACTCCGAGACCATGGGCTATAGCCCATCGTCTCGGAGTCATTTTCGTCTTTTTTTCAAATCCTCGTTTTTCATCATTTATGACCATGGCGATGGGCTATAGCCCATGGTCTCGAACGGCATACTATAGCATGCCGTTTTCCATCATTTTTAAGGATTTGAAAAAAAGACGAAAATGACTCCGAGACCATGGGCTATAGCCCATCGTCTCGGAGTCATTTTCGTCTTTTTTTCAAATCCTTGTTTTTCATCATTTATGACCATGGCGATGGGCTATAGCCCATGGTCTCGAACGGCATACTATAGCATGCCGTTTTCCATCATTTTTAAGGATTTGAAAAAAAGACGAAAATGACTCCGAGACCATGGGCTATAGCCCATCGTCTCGGAGTCATTTTCGTCTTTTTTTCAAATCCTCGTTTTTCATCATTTATGACCATGGCGATGGGCTATAGCCCATGGTCTCGAACGGCATACTATAGCATGCCGTTTTCCATCATTTTTAAGGATTTGAAAAAAAGACGAAAATGACTCCGAGACCATGGGCTATAGCCCATCGTCTCGGAGTCATTTTCGACTTTTTTTCAAATCCTCGTTTTTCATCATTTATGACCATGGCGATGGGCTATAGCCCATGGTCTCGAACGGCATACTATAGCATGCCGTTTTGCATCATTTTTGAGGATTTGAAAAAAAGACGAAATACTCTCCGAGACCATGGGCTATAGCCCATCGTCTCGGAGTCATTTTCGTCTTTTTTTCAAATCCTTGTTTTTCATAATTTATGACCATGGCGATGGGCTATAGCCCATGGTCTCGAACGGCATACTATAGCATGCCGTTTTCCATAATTTTTGAGGATTTGAAAAAAAGACGAAAATCACCCCGAGTCGAGACCATGGGCTATAGCCCATCGTCTTGGAGTCATTTTCGTCTTTTTTTCAAATCCTCGTTTTTCATAATTTATGACCATGGCGATGGGCTATAGCCCATGGTCTCGAACGGCATACTATAGCATGCCGTTTTCCATCATTTTTGAGGATTTGAAAAAAAGACGAAAATCACTCCGAGACCATGGGCTATAGCCCATCGTCTCGGAGTCATTTTCGTCTTTTTTTCAAATCCTCGTTTTTCATCATTTATGACCATGGCGATGGGCTATAGCCCATGGTCTCGAACGGCATACTATAGCATGCCGTTTTCCATCATTTTTGAGGATTTGAAAAAAAGACGAAAATCACTCCGAGACCATGGGCTATAGCCCATCGTCTCGGAGTCATTTTCGTCTTTTTTTCAAATCCTCGTTTTTCATCATTTATGACCATGGCGATGGGCTATAGCCCATGGTCTCGAACGGCATACTATAGCATGCCGTTTTGCATCATTTTTGAGGATCTGAAAAAAAGACGAAAATCACTCCGAGACCATGGGCTATAGCCCATCGTCTCGAAGTCATTTTCGTCTTTTTTTCATCATTTATGACCATGGCGATGGGCTATAGCCCATGGTCTCGAACGGCATACTATAGCATGCCGTTTTCCATCATTTTTAAGGATTTGAAAAAAAGACGAAAATGATTCCGAGACCATGGGCTATAGCCCATCGTCTCGGAGTCATTATAGCCCATCGTCTCGGAGTCATTTTCGTCTTTTTTTCAAATCCTTGTTTTTCATCATTTATGACCATGGCGATGGGCTATAGCCCATGGTCTCGAACGGCATACTATAGCATGCCGTTTTCCATCATTTTTGAGGATTTGAAAAAAAGACGAAAATCACTCCGAGACCATGGGCTATAGCCCATCGTCTCGGAGTCATTTTCGTCTTTTTTTCAAATCCTTGTTTTTCATCATTTATGACCATGGCGATGGGCTATAGCCCATGGTCTCGAACGGCATACTATAGCATGCCGTTTTGCAACATTTTTGAGGATTTGAAAAAAAGACGAAAATCACTCCGAGACCATGGGCTATAGCCCATCGTCTCGGAGTCATTTTCGTCTTTTTTTCATCATTTATGACCATGGCGATGGGCTATAGCCCATGGTCTCGAACGGCATACTATAGCATGCCGTTTTCCATCATTTTTAAGGATTTGAAAAAAAGACGAAAATGACTCCGAGACCATGGGCTATAGCCCATCGTCTCGGAGTCATTTTCGTCTTTTTTTCAAATCCTTGTTTTTCATCATTTATGACCATGGCGATGGGCTATAGCCCATGGTCTCGAACGGCATACTATAGCATGCCGTTTTGCATCATTTTTGAGGATTTGAAAAAAAGACGAAAATCACTCCGAGACCATGGGCTATAGCCCATCGTCTCGGAGTCATTTTCGTCTTTTTTTCAAATCCTTGTTTTTCATCATTTATGACCATGGCGATGGGCTATAGCCCATGGTCTCGAACGGCATACTATAGCATGCCGTTTTGCATCATTTTTGAGGATTTGAAAAAAAGACGAAAATCACTCCGAGACCATGGGCTATAGCCCATCGTCTCGGAGTCATTTTCGTCTTTTTTTCAAATCCTCGTTTTTCATCATTTATGACCATGGCGATGGGCTATAGCCCATGGTCTCGAACGGCATACTATAGCATTCCGTTTTGCATCATTTTTGAGGATTTGAAAAAAAGACGAAAATCACTCCGAGACCATGGGCTATATATAGCCCATCGTCTCGGAGTCATTTTCGTCTTTTTTTCAAATCCTCGTTTTTCATCATTTATGACCATGGCGATGGGCTATAGCCCATGGTCTCGAACGGCATACTATAGCATTCCGTTTTGCATCATTTTTGAGGATTTGAAAAAAAGACGAAAATCACTCCGAGACCATGGGCTATAGCCCATCGTCTCGGAGTCATTTTCGTTTTTTTTTCAAATCCTCGTTTTTCATCATTTATGACCATGGCGATGGGCTATAGCCCATGGTCTCGAACGGCATACTATAGCATTCCGTTTTGCATCATTTTTGAGGATTTGAAAAAAAGACGAAAATCACTCCGAGACCATGGGCTATAGCCCATCGTCTCGGAGTCATTTTCGTCTTTTTTTCAAATCCTTGTTTTTCATCATTTATGACCATGGCGATGGGCTATAGCCCATGGTCTCGAACGGCATACTATAGCATGCCGTTTTGCATCATTTTTGAGGATTTGAAAAAAAGACGAAAATCACTCCGAGACCATGGGCTATAGCCCATCGTCTCGGAGTCATTTTCGTCTTTTTTTCAAATCCTTGTTTTTCATAATTTATGACCATGGCGATGGGCTATAGCCCATGGTCTCGAACGGCATACTATAGCATGCCGTTTTCCATCATTTTTGAGGATTTGAAAAAAAGACGAAAATCACTCCGAGACCATGGGCTATAGCCCATCGTCTCGGAGTCATTTTCGTCTTTTTTTCAAATCCTCGTTTTTCATCATTTATGACCATGGCGATGGGCTATAGCCCATGGTCTCGAACGGCATACTATAGCATGCCGTTTTCCATCATTTTTAAGGATTTGAAAAAAAGACGAAAATGACTTCCGAGACCATGGGCTATAGCCCATCGTCTCGGAGTCATTTTCGTCTTTTTTTCAAATCCTTGTTTTTCATCATTTATGACCATGGCGATGGGCTATAGCCCATGGTCTCGAACGGCATTCTATAGCATGCCGTTTTCCATCATTTTTGAGGATTTGAAAAAAAGACGAAAATCACTCCGAGACCATGGGCTATAGCCCATCGTCTCGGAGTCATTTTCGTCTTTTTTTCAAATCCTCGTTTTTCATCATTTATGACCATGGCGATGGGCTATAGCCCATGGTCTCGAACGGCATACTATAGCATGCCGTTTTCCATCATTTTTGAGGATTTGAAAAAAAGACGAAAATCACTCCGAGACCATGGGCTATAGCCCATCGTCTCGGAGTCATTTTCGTCTTTTTTTCAAATCCTCGTTTTTCATCATTTATGACCATGGCGATGGGCTATAGCCCATGGTCTCGAACGGCATACTATAGCATGCCGTTTTTCATCATTTTTGAGGATTTGAAAAAAAGACGAAAATTACTCCGAGACCATGGGCTATAGCCCATCGTCTCGGAGTCATTTTCGTCTTTTTTTCATCATTTATGACCATGGCGATGGGCTATAGCCCATGGTCTCGAACGGCATACTATAGCATGCCGTTTTCCATCATTTTTAAGGATTTGAAAAAAAGACGAAAATGACTCCGAGACCATGGGCTATAGCCCATCGTCTCGGAGTCATTTTCGTCTTTTTTTCAAATCCTTGTTTTTCATCATTTATGACCATGGCGATGGGCTATAGCCCATGGTCTCGAACGGCATACTATAGCATGCCGTTTTGCATCATTTTTGAGGATTTGAAAAAAATACGAAAATCACTCCGAGACCATGGGCTATAGCCCATCGTCTCGGAGTCATTTTCGTCTTTTTTTCAAATCCTTGTTTTTCATAATTTACGACCATGGCGATGGGCTATAGCCCATGGTCTCGAACGGCATACTATAGCATGCCGTTTTCCATCATTTTTGAGGATTTGAAAAAAAGACGAAAATCACTCCGAGACCATGGGCTATAGCCCATGGTCTCGGAGTCATTTTCGTCTTTTTTTCAAATCCTCGTTTTTCATCATTTATGACCATGGCGATGGGCTATAGCCCATGGTCTCGAACGGCATACTATAGCATGCCGTTTTGCATCATTTTTGAGGATTTGAAAAAAAGACGAAAATTACTCCGAGACCATGGGCTATAGCCCATCGTCTCGGAGTCATTTTCGTCTTTTTTTCATCATTTATGACCATGGCGATGGGCTATAGCCCATGGTCTCGAACGGCATACTATAGCATGCCGTTTTCCATCATTTTTAAGGATTTGAAAAAAAGACGAAAATGACTCCGAGACCATGGGCTATAGCCCATCGTCTCGGAGTCATTTTCGTCTTTTTTTCAAATCCTTGTTTTTCATCATTTATGACCATGGCGATGGGCTATAGCCCATGGTCTCGAACGGCATACTATAGCATGCCGTTTTCCATCATTTTTGAGGATTTGAAAAAAAGACGAAAATCACTCCGAGACCATGGGCTATAGCCCATCGTCTCGGAGTCATTTCCGTCTTTTTTTCAAATCCTTGTTTTTCATCATTTATGACCATGGCGATGGGCTATAGCCCATGGTCTCGAACGGCATACTATAGCATTCCGTTTTGCATCATTTTTGAGGATTTGAAAAAAAGACGAAAATCACTCCGAGACCATGGGCTATAGCCCATCGTCTCGGAGTAATTTTCGTCTTTTTTTCAAATCCTTGTTTTTCATCATTTATGACCATGGCGATGGGCTATAGCCCATGGTCTCGAACGGCATACTATAGCATGCCGTTTTCCATCATTTTTGAGGATTTGAAAAAAAGACGAAAATCACTCCGAGACCATGGGCTATAGCCCATCGTCTCGGAGTCATTTTCGTCTTTTTTTAAAATCCTCGTTTTTCATCATTTATGACCATGGCGATGGGCTATAGCCCATGGTCTCGAACGGCATACTATAGCATGCCGTTTTTCATCATTTTTGAGGATTTGAAAAAAAGACGAAAATTACTCCGAGACCATGGGCTATAGCCCATCGTCTCGGAGTCATTTTCGTCTTTTTTTCATCATTTATGACCATGGCGATGGGCTATAGCCCATGGTCTCGAACGGCATACTATAGCATGCCGTTTTCCATCATTTTTAAGGATTTGAAAAAAAGACGAAAATGACTCCGAGACCATGGGCTATAGCCCATCGTCTCGGAGTCATTTTCGTCTTTTTTTCAAATCCTTGTTTTTCATCATTTATGACCATGGCGATGGGCTATAGCCCATGGTCTCGAACGGCATACTATAGCATGCCGTTTTGCATCATTTTTGAGGATTTGAAAAAAAGACGAAAATCACTCCGAGACCATGGGCTATAGCCCATCGTCTCGGAGTCATTTTCGTCTTTTTTTCAAATCCTTGTTTTTCATAATTTATGACCATGGCGATGGGCTATAGCCCATGGTCTCGAACGGCATACTATAGCATGCCGTTTTCCATCATTTTTGAGGATTTGAAAAAAAGACGAAAATCACTCCGAGACCATGGGCTATAGCCCATCGTCTCGGAGTCATTTTCGACTTTTTTTCAAATCCTCGTTTTTCATCATTTATGACCATGGCGATGGGCTATAGCCCATGGTCTCGAACGGCATACTATAGCATGCCGTTTTGCATCATTTTTGAGGATTTGAAAAAAAGACGAAAATCACTCCGAGACCATGGGCTATAGCCCATCGTCTCGGAGTCATTTTCGTCTTTTTTTCAAATCCTCGTTTTTCATCATTTATGACCATGGCGATGGGCTATAGCCCATGGTCTCGAACGGCATACTATAGCATGCCGTTTTCCATCATTTTTGAGGATTTGAAAAAAAGACGAAAATTACTCTGAGACCATGGGCTATAGCCCATCGTCTCGGAGTCATTTTCGACTTTTTTTCAAATCCTCGTTTTTCATCATTTATGACCATGGCGATGGGCTATAGCCCATGGTCTCGAACGGCATACTATAGCATGCCGTTTTGCATCATTTTTGAGGATTTGAAAAAAAGACGAAAATCACTCCGAGACCATGGGCTATAGCCCATCGTCTCGGAGTCATTTTCGTCTTTTTTTCAAATCCTCGTTTTTCATCATTTATGACCATGGCGATGGGCTATAGCCCATGGTCTCGAACGGCATACTATAGCATGCCGTTTTGCATCATTTTTGAGGATTTGAAAAAAAGACGAAAATCACTCCGAGACCATGGGCTATAGCCCATCGTCTCGGAGTCATTTTCGTCTTTTTTTCAAATCCTCGTTTTTCATCATTTATGACCATGGCGATGGGCTATAGCCCATGGTCTCGAACGGCATACTATAGCATGCCGTTTTCCATCATTTTTAAGGATTTGAAAAAAAGACGAAAATGACTCCGAGACCATGGGCTATAGCCCATCGTCTCGGAGTCATTTTCGTCTTTTTTTCAAATCCTCGTTTTTCATCATTTATGACCATGGCGATGGGCTATAGCCCATGGTCTCGAACGGCATACTATAGCATGCCGTTTTTCATCATTTTTGAGGATTTGAAAAAAAGACGAAAATTACTCCGAGACCATGGGCTATAGCCCATCGTCTCGGAGTCATTTTCGTCTTTTTTTCATCATTTATGACCATGGCGATGGGCTATAGCCCATGGTCTCGAACGGCATACTATAGCATGCCGTTTTCCATCATTTTTGAGGATTTGAAAAAAAGACGAAAATGACTCCGAGACCATGGGCTATAGCCCATCGTCTCGGAGTCATTTTCGACTTTTTTTCAAATCCTCGTTTTTCATCATTTATGACCATGGCGATGGGCTATAGCCCATGGTCTCGAACGGCATACTATAGCATGCCGTTTTGCATCATTTTTGAGGATTTGAAAAAAAGACGAAAATCACTCCGAGACCATGGGCTATAGCCCATCGTCTCGGAGTCATTTTCGTCTTTTTTTCAAATCCTTGTTTTTCATCATTTATGACCATGGCGATGGGCTATAGCCCATGGTCTCGAACGGCATACTATAGCATGCCGTTTTCCATAATTTTTGAGGATTTGAAAAAAAGACGAAAATCACCCCGAGTCGAGACCATGGGCTATAGCCCATCGTCTTGGAGTCATTTTCGTCTTTTTTTCAAATCCTCGTTTTTCATAATTTATGACCATGGCGATGGGCTATAGCCCATGGTCTCGAACGGCATACTATAGCATGCCGTTTTCCATCATTTTTGAGGATTTGAAAAAAAGACGAAAATCACTCCGAGACCATGGGCTATAGCCCATCGTCTCGGAGTCATTTTCGTCTTTTTTTCAAATCCTCGTTTTTCATCATTTATGACCATGGCGATGGGCTATAGCCCATGGTCTCGAACGGCATACTATTGCATGCCGTTTTCCATCATTTTTGAGGATTTGAAAAAAAGACGAAAATCACTCAGAGACCATGGGCTATAGCCCATCGTCTCGGAGTCATTTTCGTCTTTTTTTCAAATCCTCGTTTTTCATCATTTATGACCATGGCGATGGGCTATAGCCCATGGTCTCGAACGGCATACTATAGCATGCCGTTTTCCATCATTTTTGAGGATTTGAAAAAAAGACGAAAATTACTCCGAGACCATGGGCTATAGCCCATCGTCTCGGAGTCATTTTCGACTTTTTTTCAAATCCTCGTTTTTCATCATTTATGACCATGGCGATGGGCTATAGCCCATGGTCTCGAACGGCATACTATAGCATGCCGTTTTGCATCATTTTTGAGGATTTGAAAAAAAGACGAAAATCACTCCGAGACCATGGGCTATAGCCCATCGTCTCGGAGTCATTTTCGTCTTTTTTTCAAATCCTCGTTTTTCATCATTTATGACCATGGCGATGGGCTATAGCCCATGGTCTCGAACGGCATACTATAGCATGCCGTTTTCCATCATTTTTAAGGATTTGAAAAAAAGACGAAAATGACTCCGAGACCATGGGCTATAGCCCATCGTCTCGGAGTCATTTTCGTCTTTTTTTCAAATCCTTGTTTTTCATCATTTATGACCATGGCGATGGGCTATAGCCCATGGTCTCGAACGGCATACTATAGCATGCCGTTTTCCATCATTTTTAAGGATTTGAAAAAAAGACGAAAATGACTCCGAGACCATGGGCTATAGCCCATCGTCTCGGAGTCATTTTCGTCTTTTTTTTCAAATCCTCGTTTTTCATCATTTATGACCATGGCGATGGGCTATAGCCCATGGTCTCGAACGGCATACTATAGCATGCCGTTTTGCATCATTTTTGAGGATTTGAAAAAAAGACGAAAATCACTCCGAGACCATGGGCTATAGCCCATCGTCTCAGGGTCATTTTCGTCTTTTTTTCAAATCCTCGTTTTTCATCATTTATGACCATGGCGATGGGCTATAGCCCATGGTCTCGAACGGCATACTATAGCATGCCGTTTTGCATCATTTTTGAGGATTTGAAAAAAAGACGAAAATCACTCCGAGACCATGGGCTATAGCCCATCGTCTCGGAGTCATTTTCGACTTTTTTTCAAATCCTCGTTTTTCATCATTTATGACCATGGCGATGGGCTATAGCCCATGGTCTCGAACGGCATACTATAGCATGCCGTTTTGCATCATTTTTGAGGATTTGAAAAAAAGACGGAAATCACTCCGAGACCATGGGCTATAGCCCATCGTCTCGGAGTCATTTTCGTCTTTTTTTCAAATCCTTGTTTTTCATCATTTATGACCATGGCGATGGGCTATAGCCCATGGTCTCGAACGGCATACTATAGCATGCCGTTTTCCATAATTTTTGAGGATTTGAAAAAAAGACGAAAATCACCCCGAGTCGAGACCATGGGCTATAGCCCATCGTCTTGGAGTCATTTTCGTCTTTTTTTCAAATCCTCGTTTTTCATAATTTATGACCATGGCGATGGGCTATAGCCCATGGTCTCGAACGGCATACTATAGCATGCCGTTTTCCATCATTTTTGAGGATTTGAAAAAAAGACGAAAATCACTCCGAGACCATGGGCTATAGCCCATCGTCTCGGAGTCATTTTCGTCTTTTTTTCAAATCCTCGTTTTTCATCATTTATGACCATGGCGATGGGCTATAGCCCATGGTCTCGAACGGCATACTATAGCATGCCGTTTTCCATCATTTTTGAGGATTTGAAAAAAAGACGACAATGACTCCGAGACCATGGGCTATAGCCCATCGTCTCGGAGTCATTTTCGTCTTTTTTTCAAATCCTCGTTTTTCATCATTTATGACCATGGCGATGGGCTATAGCCCATGGTCTCGAACGGCATACTATTGCATGCCGTTTTCCATCATTTTTGAGGATTTGAAAAAAAGACGAAAATCACTCCGAGACCATGGGCTATAGCCCATCGTCTCGGAGTCATTTTCGACTTTTTTTCAAATCCTTGTTTTTCATCATTTATGACCATGGCGATGGGCTATAGCCCATGGTCTCGAACGGCATACTATAGCATGTCGTTTTGCATCATTTTTGAGGATTTGAAAAAAAGACGAAAATCACTCCGAGACCATGGGCTATAGCCCATCGCCTCGGAGTCATTTTCGTATTTTTTTCAAATCCTTGTTTTTCATAATTTATGACCATGGCTATGGGCTATAGCCCATGGTCTCGAACGGCATACTATAGCATGCCGTTTTCCATCATTTTTAAGGATTTGAAAAAAAGACGAAAATGACTCCGAGACCATGGGCTATAGCCCATCGTCTCGGAGTCATTTTCGTCTTTTTTTCAAATCCTTGTTTTTCATCATTTATGACCATGGCGATGGGCTATAGCCCATGGTCTCGAACGGCATACTATAGCATGCCGTTTTGCATCATTTTTGAGGATTTGAAAAAAAGACGAAAATCACTCCGAGACCATGGGCTATAGCCCATCGTCTCAGAGTCATTTTCGTCTTTTTTTCAAATCCTTGTTTTTCATAATTTATGACCATGGCGATGGGCTATAGCCCATGGTCTCGAACGGCATACTATAGCATGCCGTTTTCCATCATTTTTGAGGATTTGAAAAAAAGACGAAAATCACTCCGAGACCATGGGCTATAGCCCATCGTCTCGGAGTCATTTTCGTCTTTTTTTCAAATCCTCGTTTTTCATCATTTATGACCATGGCGATGGGCTATAGCCCATGGTCTCGAACGGCATACTATAGCATGCCGTTTTCCATCATTTTTGAGGATTTGAAAAAAAGACGACAATTACTCCGAGACCATGGGCTATAGCCCATCGTCTCGGAGTCATTTTCGACTTTTTTTCAAATCCTCGTTTTTCATCATTTATGACCATGGCGATGGGCTATAGCCCATGGTCTCGAACGGCATACTATAGCATGCCGTTTTCCATCATTTTTAAGGATTTGAAAAAAAGACGAAAATGACTCCGAGACCATGGGCTATAGCCCATCGTCTCGGAGTCATTATAGCCCATCGTCTCGGAGTCATTTTCGTCTTTTTTTCAAATCCTTGTTTTTCATCATTTATGACTATGGCGATGGGCTATAGCCCATGGTCTCGAACGGCATACTATAGCATGCCGTTTTGCATCATTTTTGAGGATTTGAAAAAAAGACGAAAATCACTCCGAGACCATGGGCTATAGCCCATCGTCTCGGAGTCATTTTCGTATTTTTTTAAAATCCTTGTTTTTCATAATTTATGACCATGGCGATGGGCTATAGCCCATGGTCTCGAACGGCATACTATAGCATGCCGTTTTCCATCATTTTTGAGGATTTGAAAAAAAGACGAAAATCACTCCGAGACCATGGGCTATAGCCCATCGTCTCGGAGTCATTTTCGTCTTTTTTTCATCATTTATGACCATGGCGATGGGCTATAGCCCATGGTCTCGAACGGCATACTATAGCATGCCGTTTTCCATCATTTTTAAGGATTTGAAAAAAAGACGAAAATGACTCCGAGACCATGGGCTATAGCCCATCGTCTCGGAGTCATTTTCGTCTTTTTTTTCAAATCCTTGTTTTTCATAATTTATGACCATGGCGATGGGCTATAGCCCATGGTCTCGAACGGCATACTATAGCATGCCGTTTTCCATCATTTTTGAGGATTTGAAAAAAAGACGAAAATCACTCCGAGACCATGGGCTATAGCCCATCGTCTCGGAGTCATTTTTGTCGTTTTTTCAAATCCTTGTTTTTCATCATTTATGACCATGGCGATGGGCTATAGCCCATGGTCTCGAACGGCATACTATAGCATGCCGTTTTCCATAATTTTTGAGGATTTGAAAAAAAGACGAAAATCACTCCGAGACCATGGGCTATAGCCCATCGTCTCGGAGTCATTTTCGTCTTTTTTTCAAATCCTTATTTTTCATCATTTATGACCATGGCGATGGGCTATAGCCCATGGTCTCGAACGGCATACTATAGCATGCCGTTTTGCATCATTTTTGAGGATTTGAAAGAAAGACGAAAATTACTCCGAGACCATGGGCTATAGCCCATCGTCTCGGAGTCATTTTCGTCTTTTTTTCAAATCCTTGTTTTTCATAATTTATGACCTTGGCGATGGGCTATAGCCCATGGTCTCGAACGGCATACTATAGCATGCCGTTTTCCATCATTTTTGAGGATTTGAAAAAAAGACGACAATTACTCCGAGACCATGGGCTATAGCCCATCGTCTCGGAGTCATTTTCGACTTTTTTTCAAATCCTCGTTTTTCATCATTTATGACCATGGCGATGGGCTATAGCCCATGGTCTCGAACGGCATACTATAGCATGCCGTTTTGCATCATTTTTGAGGATTTGAAAAAAAGACGAAAATCACTCCGAGACCATGGGCTATAGCCCATCGTCTCGGAGTCATTTTCGTCTTTTTTTCAAATCCTCGTTTTTCATCATTTATGACCATGGCGATGGGCTATAGCCCATGGTCTCGAACGGCATACTATAGCATGCCGTTTTCCATCATTTTTGAGGATTTGAAAAAAAGACGACAATGACTCCGAGACCATGGGCTATAGCCCATCGTCTCGGAGTCATTTTCGTCTTTTTTTCAAATCCTCGTTTTTCATCATTTATGACCATGGCGATGGGCTATAGCCCATGGTCTCGAACGGCATACTATTGCATGCCGTTTTCCATCATTTTTGAGGATTTGAAAAAAAGACGAAAATCACTCCGAGACCATGGGCTAAAGCCCATCGTCTCGGAGTCATTTTCGACTTTTTTTCAAATCCTTGTTTTTCATCATTTATGACCATGGCGATGTGCTATAGCCCATGGTCTCGAACGGCATACTATAGCATGCCGTTTTGCATCATTTTTGAGGATTTGAAAAAAAGACGAAAATCACTCCGAGACCATGGGCTATAGCCCATCGTCTCGGAGTCATTTTCGTCTTTTTTTCAAATCCTTGTTTTTCATCATTTATGACCATGGCGATGGGCTATAGCCCATGGTCTCGAACGGCATACTATAGCATGCCGTTTTGCATCATTTTTGAGGATTTGAAAAAAAGACGAAAATTACTCCGAGACCATGGGCTATATAGCCCATCGTCTCGGAGTCATTTTCGACTTTTTTTCAAATCCTCGTTTTTCATCATTTATGACCATGGCGATGGGCTATAGCCCATGGTCTCGAACGGCATACTATAGCATGCCGTTTTGCATCATTTTTGAGGATTTGAAAAAAAGACGAAAATCACTCCGAGACCATGGGCTATAGCCCATCGTCTCGGAGTCATTTTCGTATTTTTTTCAAATCCTTGATTTTCATCATTTATGACCATGGCGATGGGCTATAGCCCATGGTCTCGAACGGCATACTATAGCATGCCGTTTTGCATCATTTTTGAGGATTTGAAAAAAAGACGAAAATCACTCCGAGACCATGGGCTATAGCCCATCGTCTCGGAGTCATTTTCGTATTTTTTTCAAATCCTTGTTTTTCATAATTTATGACCATGGCGATGGGCTATAGCCCATGGTCTCGAACGGCATACTATAGCATGCCGTTTTCCATCATTTTTGAGGATTTGAAAAAAAGACGAAAATCACTCCGAGACCATGGGCTATAGCCCATCGTCTCGGAGTCATTTTCGTCTTTTTTTCATCATTTATGACCATGGCGATGGGCTATAGCCCATGGTCTCGAACGGCATACTATAGCATGCCGTTTTCCATCATTTTTAAGGATTTGAAAAAAAGACGAAAATGACTCCGAGACCATGGGTTATAGCCCATCGTCTCGGAGTCATTTTCGTCTTTTTTTTCAAATCCTTGTTTTTCATCATTTATGACCATGGCGATGGGCTATAGCCCATGGTCTCGAACGGCATACTATAGCATGCCGTTTTGCATCATTTTTGAGGATCTGAAAAAAAGACGAAAATCACTCCGAGACCATGGGCTATAGCCCATGGTCTCGGAGTCATTTTCGTCTTTTTTTCAAATCCTCGTTTTTCATCATTTATGACCATGGCGATGGGCTATAGCCCATGGTCTCGAACGGCATACTATAGCATGCCGTTTTCCATCATTTTTGAGGATTTGAAAAAAAGACGACAATGACTCCGAGACCATGGGCTATAGCCCATCGTCTCGGAGTCATTTTCGTCTTTTTTTCAAATCCTTGTTTTTCATAATTTATGACCTTGGCGATGGGCTATAGCCCATGGTCTCGAACGGCATACTATAGCATGCCGTTTTCCATCATTTTTGAGGATTTGAAAAAAAGACGACAATTACTCCGAGACCATGGGCTATAGCCCATCGTCTCGGAGTCATTTTCGACTTTTTTTCAAATCCTCGTTTTTCATCATTTATGACCATGGCGATGGGCTATAGCCCATGGTCTCGAACGGCATACTATAGCATGCCGTTTTGCATCATTTTTGAGGATTTGAAAAAAAGACGAAAATCACTCCGAGACCATGGGCTATAGCCCATCGTCTCGGAGTCATTTTCGTATTTTTTTCAAATCCTTGTTTTTCATAATTTATGACCATGGCGATGGGCTATAGCCCATGGTCTCGAACGGCATACTATAGCATGCCGTTTTCCATCATTTTTGAGGATTTGAAAAAAAGACGAAAATCACTCCGAGACCATGGGCTATAGCCCATCGTCTCGGAGTCATTTTCGTCTTTTTTTCATCATTTATGACCATGGCGATGGGCTATAGCCCATGGTCTCGAACGGCATACTATAGCATGCCGTTTTCCATCATTTTTAAGGATTTGAAAAAAAGACGAAAATGACTCCGAGACCATGGGCTATAGCCCATCGTCTCGGAGTCATTTTCGTCTTTTTTTTCAAATCCTTGTTTTTCATAATTTATGACCATGGCGATGGGCTATAGCCCATGGTCTCGAACGGCATACTATAGCATGCCGTTTTCCATCATTTTTGAGGATTTGAAAAAAAGACGAAAATCACTCCGAGACCATGGGCTATAGCCCATCGTCTCGGAGTCATTTTTGTCTTTTTTTCAAATCCTTGTTTTTCATCATTTATGACCATGGCGATGGGCTATAGCCCATGGTCTCGAACGGCATACTATAGCATGCCGTTTTGCATCATTTTTGAGGATCTGAAAAAAAGACGAAAATCACTCCGAGACCATGGGCTATAGCCCATGGTCTCGGAGTCATTTTCGTCTTTTTTTCAAATCCTCGTTTTTCATCATTTATGACCATGGCGATGGGCTATAGCCCATGGTCTCGAACGGCATACTATAGCATGCCGTTTTCCATCATTTTTGAGGATTTGAAAAAAAGACGACAATGACTCCGAGACCATGGGCTATAGCCCATCGTCTCGGAGTCATTTTCGACTTTTTTTCAAATCCTCGTTTTTCATCATTTATGACCATGGCGATGGGCTATAGCCCATGGTCTCGAACGGCATACTATAGCATGCCGTTTTGCATCATTTTTGAGGATTTGAAAAAAAGACGAAAATCACTCCGAGACCATGGGCTATAGCCCATCGTCTCGGAGTCATTTTCGTCTTTTTTTCAAATCCTCGTTTTTCATCATTTATGACCATGGCGATAGGCTATAGCCCATGGTCTCGAACGGCATACTATAGCATGCCGTTTTCCATCATTTTTGAGGATTTGAAAAAAAGACGACAATGACTCCGAGACCATGGGCTATAGCCCATCGTCTCGGAGTCATTTTCGTCTTTTTTCCAAATCCTCGTTTTTCATCATTTATGACCATGGCGATTTGAAAAAAAGACGAAAATCACTCCGAGACCATGGGCTAAAGCCCATCGTCTCGGAGTCATTTTCGACTTTTTTTCAAATCCTTGTTTTTCATCATTTATGACCATGGCGATGGGCTATAGCCCATGGTCTCGAACGGCATACTATAGCATGCCGTTTTGCATCATTTTTGAGGATTTGAAAAAAAGACGAAAATCACTCCGAGACCATGGGCTATAGCCCATCGTCTCGGAGTCATTTTCGTCTTTTTTTCAAATCCTTGTTTTTCATCATTTATGACCATGGCGATGGGCTATAGCCCATGGTCTCGAACGGCATACTATAGCATGCCGTTTTGCATCATTTTTGAGGATTTGAAAAAAAGACGAAAATCACTCCGAGACCATGGGCTATAGCCCATCGTCTCGGAGTCATTTTCGTCTTTTTTTCAAATCCTCGTTTTTCATCATTTATGACCATGGCGATGGGCTATAGCCCATGGTCTCGAACGGCATACTATAGCATGCCGTTTTCCATCATTTTTGAGGATTTGAAAAAAAGACGACAATGACTCCGAGACCATGGGCTATAGCCCATCGTCTCGGAGTCATTTTCGTCTTTTTTTCAAATCCTCGTTTTTCATCATTTATGACCATGGCGATGGGCTATAGCCCATGGTCTCGAACGGCATACTATTGCATGCCGTTTTCCATCATTTTTGAGGATTTGAAAAAAAGACGAAAATCACTCCGAGACCATGGGCTAAAGCCCATCGTCTCGGAGTCATTTTCGACTTTTTTTCAAATCCTTGTTTTTCATCATGTATGACCATGGCGATGGGCTATAGCCCATGGTCTCGAACGGCATACTATAGCATGCCGTTTTGCATCATTTTTGAGGATTTGAAAAAAAGACGAAAATCACTCCGAGACCATGGGCTATAGCCCATCGTCTCGGAGTCATTTTCGTCTTTTTTTCAAATCCTTGTTTTTCATCATTTATGACCATGGCGATGGGCTATAGCCCATGGTCTCGAACGGCATACTATAGCATGCCGTTTTTCATCATTTTTGAGGATTTGAAAAAAAGACGAAAATTACTCCGAGACCATGGGCTATAGCCCATCGTCTCGGAGTCATTTTCGACTTTTTTTCAAATCCTCGTTTTTCATCATTTATGACCATGGCGATGGGCTATAGCCCATGGTCTCGAACGGCATACTATAGCATGCCGTTTTGCATCATTTTTGAGGATCTGAAAAAAAGACGAAAATCACTCCGAGACCATGGGCTATAGCCCATCGTCTCGAAGTCATTTTCGTCTTTTTTTCATCATTCATGACCATGGCGATGGGCTATAGCCCATGGTCTCGAACGGCATACTATAGCATGCCGTTTTCCATCATTTTTAAGGATTTGAAAAAAAGACGAAAATGACTCCGAGACCATGGGCTATAGCCCATCGTCTCGGAGTCATTATAGCCCATCGTCTCGGAGTCATTTTCGTCTTTTTTTCAAATCCTTGTTTTTCATCATTTATGACCATGGCGATGGGCTATAGCCCATGGTCTCGAACGGCATACTATAGCATGCCGTTTTGCATCATTTTTGAGGATTTGAAAAAAAGACGAAAATCACTCCGAGACCATGGGCTATAGCCCATCGTCTCGGAGTCATTTTCGTATTTTTTTAAAATCCTTGTTTTTCATAATTTATGACCATGGCGATGGGCTATAGCCCATGGTCTCGAACGGCATACTATAGCATGCCGTTTTCCATCATTTTTGAGGATTTGAAAAAAAGACGAAAATCACTCCGAGACCATGGGCTATAGCCCATCGTCTCAGGGGCATTTTCGTCTTTTTTTCATCATTTATGACCATGGCGATGGGCTATAGCCCATGGTCTCGAACGGCATACTATAGCATGCCGTTTTCCATCATTTTTAAGGATTTGAAAAAAAGACGAAAATGACTCCGAGACCATGGGCTATAGCCCATCGTCTCGGAGTCATTTTCGTCTTTTTTTTCAAATAGCATGCCGTTTTGCATGCCGTTTTGCATCATTTTTGAGGATTTGAAAAAAAGACGAAAATCACTCCGAGACCATGGGCTATAGCCCATCGTCTCGGAGTCATTTTCGTCTTTTTTTCAAATCCTTGTTTTTCATAATTTATGACCTTGGCGATGGGCTATAGCCCATGGTCTCGAACGGCATACTATAGCATGCCGTTTTCCATCATTTTTGAGGATTTGAAAAAAAGACGACAATTACTCCGAGACCATGGGCTATAGCCCATCGTCTCAGAGTCATTTTCGACTTTTTTTCAAATCCTCGTTTTTCATCATTTATGACCATGGCGATGGGCTATAGCCCATGGTCTCGAACGGCATACTATAGCATGCCGTTTTGCATCATTTTTGAGGATTTGAAAAAAAGACGAAAATCACTCCGAGACCATGGGCTATAGCCCATCGTCTCGGAGTCATTTTCGTCTTTTTTTCAAATCCTCGTTTTTCATCATTTATGACCATGGCGATGGGCTATAGCCCATGGTCTCGAACGGCATACTATAGCATGCCGTTTTCCATCATTTTTGAGGATTTGAAAAAAAGACGACAATGACTCCGAGACCATGGGCTATAGCCCATCGTCTCGGAGTCATTTTCGTCTTTTTTTCAAATCCTCGTTTTTCATCATTTATGACCATGGCGATGGGCTATAGCCCATGGTCTCGAACGGCATACTATAGCATGCCGTTTTCCATCATTTTTGAGGATTTGAAAAAAAGACGACAATGACTCCGAGACCATGGGCTATAGCCCATCGTCTCGGAGTCATTTTCGTCTTTTTTTCAAATCCTTGTTTTTCATCATTTATGACCATGATGGCGATGGGCTATAGCCCATGGTCTCGAACGGCATACTATAGCATGCCGTTTTTCATCATTTTTGAGGATTTAAAAAAAAGACGAAAATTACTCCGAGACCATGGGCTATAGCCCATCGTCTCGGAGTCATTTTCGACTTTTTTTCAAATCCTCGTTTTTCATCATTTATGACCATGGCGATGGGCTATAGCCCATGGTCTCGAACGGCATACTATAGCATGCCGTTTTGCATCATTTTTAAGGATTTGAAAAAAAGACGAAAATGACTCCGAGACCATGGGCTATAGCCCATCGTCTCGGAGTCATTATAGCCCATCGTCTCGGAGTCATTTTCGTCTTTTTTTCAAATCCTTGTTTTTCATCATTTATGACCATGGCGATGGGCTATAGCCCATGGTCTCGAACGGCATACTATAGCATGCCGTTTTGCATCATTTTTGAGGATTTGAAAAAAAGACGAAAATCACTCCGAGACCATGGGCTATAGCCCATCGTCTCGAAGTCATTTTCGTCTTTTTTTCATCATTCATGACCATGGCGATGGGCTATAGCCCATGGTCTCGAACGGCATACTATAGCATGCCGTTTTCCATCATTTTTAAGGATTTGAAAAAAAGACGAAAATGACTCCGAGACCATGGGCTATAGCCCATCGTCTCGGAGTCATTATAGCCCATCGTCTCGGAGTCATTTTCGTCTTTTTTTCAAATCCTTGTTTTTCATCATTTATGACCATGGCGATGGGCTATAGCCCATGGTCTCGAACGGCATACTATAGCATGCCGTTTCCCATCATTTTTAAGGATTTGAAAAAAAAGACGAAAATGACTCCGAGACCATGGGCTATAGCCCATCGTCTCGGAGTCATTTTCGTCTTTTTTTCAAATCCTCGTTTTTCATCATTTATGACCATGGCGATGGGCTATAGCCCATGGTCTCGAACGGCATACTATTGCATGCCGTTTTCCATCATTTTTGAGGATTTGAAAAAAAGACGAAAATCACTCCGAGACCATGGGCTATAGCCCATCGTCTCGGAGTCATTTTCGACTTTTTTTCAAATCCTTGTTTTTCATCATTTATGACCATGGCGATGGGCTATAGCCCATGGTCTCGAACGGCATACTATAGCATGCCGTTTTGCATCATTTTTGAGGATTTGAAAAAAAGACGAAAATCAATCCGAGACCATGGGCTATAGCCCATCGTCTCGGAGTCATTTTCGTCTTTTTTTCAAATCCTTGCTTTTCATCATTTATGACCATGGCGATGGGCTATAGCCCATGGTCTCGAACGGCATACTATAGCATGCCGTTTTTCATCATTTTTGAGGATTTGAAAAAAAGACGAAAATTACTCCGAGACCATGGGCTATAGCCCATCGTCTCGGAGTCATTTTCGACTTTTTTTCAAATCCTCGTTTTTCATCATTTATGACCATGGCGATGGGCTATAGCCCATGGTCTCGAACGGCATACTATAGCATGCCGTTTTGCATCATTTTTGAGGATCTGAAAAAAAGACGAAAATCACTCCGAGACCATGGGCTATAGCCCATCGTCTCGAAGTCATTTTCGTCTTTTTTTCATCATTCATGACCATGGCGATGGGCTATAGCCCATGGTCTCGAACGGCATACTATAGCATGCCGTTTTCCATCATTTTTAAGGATTTGAAAAAAAGACGAAAATGACTCCGAGACCATGGGCTATAGCCCATCGTCTCGGAGTCATTATAGCCCATCGTCTCGGAGTCATTTTCGTCTTTTTTTCAAATCCTTGTTTTTCATCATTTATGACCATGGCGATGGGCTATAGCCCATGGTCTCGAACGGCATACTATAGCATGCCGTTTTCCATCATTTTTGAGGATTTGAAAAAAAGACGAAAATCACTCCGAGACCATGGGCTATAGCCCATCGTCTCGGAGTCATTTTCGTCTTTTTTTCATCATTTATGACCATGGCGATGGGCTATAGCCCATGGTCTCGAACGGCATACTATAGCATGCCGTTTTCCATCATTTTTAAGGATTTGAAAAAAAGATGAAAATGACTCCGAGACCATGGGCTATAGCCCATCGTCTCGGAGTCATTTTCGTCTTTTTTTTCAAATCCTTGTTTTTCATAATTTATGACCATGGCGATGGGCTATAGCCCATGGTCTCGAACGGCATACTATAGCATGCCGTTTTCCATCATTTTTGAGGATTTGAAAAAAAGACGAAAATCACTCCGAGACCATGGGCTATATATAGCCCATCGTCTCGGAGTCATTTTTGTCGTTTTTTCAAATCCTTGTTTTTCATCATTTATGACCATGGCGATGGGCTATAGCCCATGGTCTCGAACGGCATACTATAGCATGCCGTTTTCCATCATTTTTGAGGATTTGAAAAAAAGACGACAATTACTCCGAGACCATGGGCTATAGCCCATCGTCTCAGAGTCATTTTCGACTTTTTTTCAAATCCTCGTTTTTCATCATTTATGACCATGGCGATGGGCTATAGCCCATGGTCTCGAACGGCATACTATAGCATGCCGTTTTGCATCATTTTTGAGGATTTGAAAAAAAGACGAAAATCACTCCGAGACCATGGGCTATAGCCCATCGTCTCGGAGTCATTTTCGTCTTTTTTTCAAATCCTCGTTTTTCATCATTTATGACCATGGCGATGGGCTATAGCCCATGGTCTCGAACGGCATACTATAGCATGCCGTTTTCCATCATTTTTGAGGATTTGAAAAAAAGACGACAATGACTCCGAGACCATGGGCTATAGCCCATCGTCTCGGAGTCATTTTCATCTTTTTTTCAAATCCTCGTTTTTCATCATTTATGACCATGGCGATGGGCTATAGCCCATGGTCTCGAACGGCATACTATTGCATGCCGTTTTCCATCATTTTTGAGGATTTGAAAAAAAGACGAAAATCACTCCGAGACCATGGGCTAAAGCCCATCGTCTCGGAGTCATTTTCGACTTTTTTTCAAATCCTTGTTTTTCATCATTTATGACCATGGCGATGGGCTATAGCCCATGGTCTCGAACGGCATACTATAGCATGCCGTTTTGCATCATTTTTGAGGATTTGAAAAAAAGACGAAAATCACTCCGAGACCATGGGCTATAGCCCATCGTCTCGGAGTCATTTTCGTCTTTTTTTCAAATCCTTGTTTTTCATCATTTATGACCATGGCGATGGGCTATAGCCCATGGTCTCGAACGGCATACTATAGCATGCCGTTTTGCATCATTTTTGAGGATTTGAAAAAAAGACGAAAATTACTCCGAGACCATGGGCTATATAGCCCATCGTCTCGGAGTCATTTTCGACTTTTTTTCAAATCCTCGTTTTTCATCATTTATGACCATGGCGATGGGCTATAGCCCATGGTCTCGAACGGCATACTATAGCATGCCGTTTTGCATCATTTTTGAGGATCTGAAAAAAAGACGAAAATCACTCCGAGACCATGGGCTATAGCCCATCGTCTCAAAGTCATTTTCGTCTTTTTTTCATCATTTATGACCATGGCGATGGGCTATAGCCCATGGTCTCGAACGGCATACTATAGCATGCCGTTTTCCATCATTTTTAAGGATTTGAAAAAAAGACGAAAATGACTCCGAGACCATGGGCTATAGCCCATCGTCTCGGAGTCATTATAGCGCATCGTCTCGGAGTCATCTTCGTCTTTTTTTCAAATCCTTGATTTTCATCATTTATGACCATGGCGATGGGCTATAGCCCATGGTCTCGAACGGCATACTATAGCATGCCGTTTTCCATCATTTTTAAGGATTTGAAAAAAAGACGAAAATGACTCCGAGACCATGGGCTATAGCCCATCGTCTCGGAGTCATTTTCGTCTTTTTTTTCAAATAGCATGCCGTTTTGCATGCCGTTTTGCATCATTTTTGAGGATTTGAAAAAAAGACGAAAATCACTCCGAGACCATGGGCTATAGCCCATCGTCTCGGAGTCATTTTCGTCTTTTTTTCAAATCCTTGTTTTTCATAATTTATGACCTTGGCGATGGGCTATAGCCCATGGTCTCGAACGGCATACTATAGCATGCCGTTTTCCATCATTTTTGAGGATTTGAAAAAAAGACGACAATTACTCCGAGACCATGGGCTATAGCCCATCGTCTCAGAGTCATTTTCGACTTTTTTTCAAATCCTCGTTTTTCATCATTTATGACCATGGCGATGGGCTATAGCCCATGGTCTCGAACGGCATACTATAGCATGCCGTTTTGCATCATTTTTGAGGATTTGAAAAAAAGACGAAAATCACTCCGAGACCATGGGCTATAGCCCATCGTCTCGGAGTCATTTTCGTCTTTTTTTCAAATCCTCGTTTTTCATCATTTATGACCATGGCGATGGGCTATAGCCCATGGTCTCGAACGGCATACTATAGCATGCCGTTTTCCATCATTTTTGAGGATTTGAAAAAAAGACGACAATGACTCCGAGACCATGGGCTATAGCCCATCGTCTCGGAGTCATTTTCGTCTTTTTTTCAAATCCTCGTTTTTCATCATTTATGACCATGGCGATGGGCTATAGCCCATGGTCTCGAACGGCATACTATAGCATGCCGTTTTCCATCATTTTTGAGGATTTGAAAAAAAGACGACAATGACTCCGAGACCATGGGCTATAGCCCATCGTCTCGGAGTCATTTTCGTCTTTTTTTCAAATCCTTGTTTTTCATCATTTATGACCATGATGGCGATGGGCTATAGCCCATGGTCTCGAACGGCATACTATAGCATGCCGTTTTTCATCATTTTTGAGGATTTAAAAAAAAGACGAAAATTACTCCGAGACCATGGGCTATAGCCCATCGTCTCGGAGTCATTTTCGACTTTTTTTCAAATCCTCGTTTTTCATCATTTATGACCATGGCGATGGGCTATAGCCCATGGTCTCGAACGGCATACTATAGCATGCCGTTTTGCATCATTTTTAAGGATTTGAAAAAAAGACGAAAATGACTCCGAGACCATGGGCTATAGCCCATCGTCTCGGAGTCATTATAGCCCATCGTCTCGGAGTCATTTTCGTCTTTTTTTCAAATCCTTGTTTTTCATCATTTATGACCATGGCGATGGGCTATAGCCCATGGTCTCGAACGGCATACTATAGCATGCCGTTTTGCATCATTTTTGAGGATTTGAAAAAAAGACGAAAATCACTCCGAGACCATGGGCTATAGCCCATCGTCTCGAAGTCATTTTCGTCTTTTTTTCATCATTCATGACCATGGCGATGGGCTATAGCCCATGGTCTCGAACGGCATACTATAGCATGCCGTTTTCCATCATTTTTAAGGATTTGAAAAAAAGACGAAAATGACTCCGAGACCATGGGCTATAGCCCATCGTCTCGGAGTCATTATAGCCCATCGTCTCGGAGTCATTTTCGTCTTTTTTTCAAATCCTTGTTTTTCATCATTTATGACCATGGCGATGGGCTATAGCCCATGGTCTCGAACGGCATACTATAGCATGCCGTTTCCCATCATTTTTAAGGATTTGAAAAAAAAGACGAAAATGACTCCGAGACCATGGGCTATAGCCCATCGTCTCGGAGTCATTTTCGTCTTTTTTTCAAATCCTCGTTTTTCATCATTTATGACCATGGCGATGGGCTATAGCCCATGGTCTCGAACGGCATACTATTGCATGCCGTTTTCCATCATTTTTGAGGATTTGAAAAAAAGACGAAAATTACTCCGAGACCATGGGCTATAGCCCATCGTCTCGGAGTCATTTTCGACTTTTTTTCAAATCCTCGTTTTTCATCATTTATGACCATGGCGATGGGCTATAGCCCATGGTCTCGAACGGCATACTATAGCATGCCGTTTTGCATCATTTTTGAGGATCTGAAAAAAAGACGAAAATCACTCCGAGACCATGGGCTATAGCCCATCGTCTCGAAGTCATTTTCGTCTTTTTTTCATCATTCATGACCATGGCGATGGGCTATAGCCCATGGTCTCGAACGGCATACTATAGCATGCCGTTTTCCATCATTTTTAAGGATTTGAAAAAAAGACGAAAATGACTCCGAGACCATGGGCTATAGCCCATCGTCTCGGAGTCATTATAGCCCATCGTCTCGGAGTCATTTTCGTCTTTTTTTCAAATCCTTGTTTTTCATCATTTATGACTATGGCGATGGGCTATAGCCCATGGTCTCGAACGGCATACTATAGCATGCCGTTTTGCATCATTTTTGAGGATTTGAAAAAAAGACGAAAATCACTCCGAGACCATGGGCTATAGCCCATCGTCTCGGAGTCATTTTCGTATTTTTTTAAAATCCTTGTTTTTCATAATTTATGACCATGGCGATGGGCTATAGCCCATGGTCTCGAACGGCATACTATAGCATGCCGTTTTCCATCATTTTTGAGGATTTGAAAAAAAGACGAAAATCACTCCGAGACCATGGGCTATAGCCCATCGTCTCGGAGTCATTTTCGTCTTTTTTTCATCATTTATGACCATGGCGATGGGCTATAGCCCATGGTCTCGAACGGCATACTATAGCATGCCGTTTTCCATCATTTTTAAGGATTTGAAAAAAAGATGAAAATGACTCCGAGACCATGGGCTATAGCCCATCGTCTCGGAGTCATTTTCGTCTTTTTTTTCAAATCCTTGTTTTTCATAATTTATGACCATGGCGATGGGCTATAGCCCATGGTCTCGAACGGCATACTATAGCATGCCGTTTTCCATCATTTTTGAGGATTTGAAAAAAAGACGAAAATCACTCCGAGACCATGGGCTATATATAGCCCATCGTCTCGGAGTCATTTTTGTCGTTTTTTCAAATCCTTGTTTTTCATCATTTATGACCATGGCGATGGGCTATAGCCCATGGTCTCGAACGGCATACTATAGCATGCCGTTTTCCATCATTTTTGAGGATTTGAAAAAAAGACGACAATTACTCCGAGACCATGGGCTATAGCCCATCGTCTCAGAGTCATTTTCGACTTTTTTTCAAATCCTCGTTTTTCATCATTTATGACCATGGCGATGGGCTATAGCCCATGGTCTCGAACGGCATACTATAGCATGCCGTTTTGCATCATTTTTGAGGATTTGAAAAAAAGACGAAAATCACTCCGAGACCATGGGCTATAGCCCATCGTCTCGGAGTCATTTTCGTCTTTTTTTCAAATCCTCGTTTTTCATCATTTATGACCATGGCGATGGGCTATAGCCCATGGTCTCGAACGGCATACTATAGCATGCCGTTTTCCATCATTTTTGAGGATTTGAAAAAAAGACGACAATGACTCCGAGACCATGGGCTATAGCCCATCGTCTCGGAGTCATTTTCATCTTTTTTTCAAATCCTCGTTTTTCATCATTTATGACCATGGCGATGGGCTATAGCCCATGGTCTCGAACGGCATACTATTGCATGCCGTTTTCCATCATTTTTGAGGATTTGAAAAAAAGACGAAAATCACTCCGAGACCATGGGCTAAAGCCCATCGTCTCGGAGTCATTTTCGACTTTTTTTCAAATCCTTGTTTTTCATCATTTATGACCATGGCGATGGGCTATAGCCCATGGTCTCGAACGGCATACTATAGCATGCCGTTTTGCATCATTTTTGAGGATTTGAAAAAAAGACGAAAATCACTCCGAGACCATGGGCTATAGCCCATCGTCTCGGAGTCATTTTCGTCTTTTTTTCAAATCCTTGTTTTTCATCATTTATGACCATGGCGATGGGCTATAGCCCATGGTCTCGAACGGCATACTATAGCATGCCGTTTTGCATCATTTTTGAGGATTTGAAAAAAAGACGAAAATTACTCCGAGACCATGGGCTATATAGCCCATCGTCTCGGAGTCATTTTCGACTTTTTTTCAAATCCTCGTTTTTCATCATTTATGACCATGGCGATGGGCTATAGCCCATGGTCTCGAACGGCATACTATAGCATGCCGTTTTGCATCATTTTTGAGGATCTGAAAAAAAGACGAAAATCACTCCGAGACCATGGGCTATAGCCCATCGTCTCAAAGTCATTTTCGTCTTTTTTTCATCATTTATGACCATGGCGATGGGCTATAGCCCATGGTCTCGAACGGCATACTATAGCATGCCGTTTTCCATCATTTTTAAGGATTTGAAAAAAAGACGAAAATGACTCCGAGACCATGGGCTATAGCCCATCGTCTCGGAGTCATTATAGCGCATCGTCTCGGAGTCATCTTCGTCTTTTTTTCAAATCCTTGATTTTCATCATTTATGACCATGGCGATGGGCTATAGCCCATGGTCTCGAACGGCATACTATAGCATGCCGTTTTGCATCATTTTTGAGGATTTGAAAAAAAGACGAAAATCACTCCGAGACCATGGGCTATAGCCCATCGTCTCGGAGTCATTTTCGTATTTTTTTCAAATCCTTGTTTTTCATAATTTATGACCATGGCGATGGGCTATAGCCCATGGTCTCGAACGGCATACTATAGCATGCCGTTTTCCATCATTTTTGAGGATTTGAAAAAAAGACGAAAATCACTCCGAGACCATGGGCTATAGCCCATCGTCTCGGAGTCATTTTCGTCTTTTTTTCATCATTTATGACCATGGCGATGGGCTATAGCCCATGGTCTCGAACGGCATACTATAGCATGCCGTTTTCCATCATTTTTAAGGATTTGAAAAAAAGACGAAAATGACTCCGAGACCATGGGCTATAGCCCATCGTCTCGGAGTCATTTTCGTCTTTTTTTTCAAATCCTTGTTTTTCATAATTTATGACCATGGCGATGGGCTATAGCCCATGGTCTCGAACGGCATACTATAGCATGCCGTTTTCCATCATTTTTGAGGATTTGAAAAAAAGACGAAAATCACTCCGAGACCATGGGCTATAGCCCATCGTCTCGGAGTCATTTTTGTCTTTTTTTCAAATCCTTGTTTTTCATCATTTATGACCATGGCGATGGGCTATAGCCCATGGTCTCGAACGGCATACTATAGCATGCCGTTTTGCATCATTTTTGAGGATCTGAAAAAAAGACGAAAATCACTCCGAGACCATGGGCTATAGCCCATGGTCTCGGAGTCATTTTCGTCTTTTTTTCAAATCCTCGTTTTTCATCATTTATGACCATGGCGATGGGCTATAGCCCATGGTCTCGAACGGCATACTATAGCATGCCGTTTTGCATCATTTTTGAGGATTTGAAAAAAAGACGAAAATCACTCCGAGACCATGGGCTATAGCCCATCGTCTCGGAGTCATTTTCGTATTTTTTTAAAATCCTTGTTTTTCATAATTTATGACCATGGCGATGGGCTATAGCCCATGGTCTCGAACGGCATACTATAGCATGCCGTTTTTCATCATTTTTGAGGATTTGAAAAAAAGACGAAAATTACTCCGAGACCATGGGCTATAGCCCATCGTCTCGGAGTCATTTTCGACTTTTTTTCAAATCCTCGTTTTTCATCATTTATGACCATGGCGATGGGCTATAGCCCATGGTCTCGAACGGCATACTATAGCATGCCGTTTTGCATCATTTTTGAGGATCTGAAAAAAAGACGAAAATCACTCCGAGACCATGGGCTATAGCCCATCGTCTCGAAGTCATTTTCGTCTTTTTTTCATCATTCATGACCATGGCGATGGGCTATAGCCCATGGTCTCGAACGGCATACTATAGCATGCCGTTTTCCATCATTTTTGAGGATTTGAAAAAAAGACGACAATGACTCCGAGACCATGGGCTATAGCCCATCGTCTCGGAGTCATTTTCGTCTTTTTTTCAAATCCTCGTTTTTCATCATTTATGACCATGGCGATGGGCTATAGCCCATGGTCTCGAACGGCATACTATAGCATGCCGTTTTCCATCATTTTTGAGGATTTGAAAAAAAGACGACAATGACTCCGAGACCATGGGCTATAGCCCATCGTCTCGGAGTCATTTTCGTCTTTTTTTCAAATCCTCGTTTTTCATCATTTATGACCATGGCGATGGGCTATAGCCCATGGTCTCGAACGGCATACTATTGCATGCCGTTTTCCATCATTTTTGAGGATTTGAAAAAAAGACGAAAATCACTCCGAGACCATGGGCTATAGCCCATCGTCTCGGAGTCATTTTCGACTTTTTTTCAAATCCTTGTTTTTCATCATTTATGACCATGGCGATGGGCTATAGCCCATGGTCTCGAACGGCATACTATAGCATGCCGTTTTGCATCATTTTTGAGGATTTGAAAAAAAGACGAAAATCAATCCGAGACCATGGGCTATAGCCCATCGTCTCGGAGTCATTTTCGTCTTTTTTTCAAATCCTCGTTTTTCATCATTTATGACCATGGCGATGGGCTATAGCCCATGGTCTCGAACGGCATACTATAGCATGCCGTTTTGCATCATTTTTGAGGATTTGAAAAAAAGACGAAAATCACTCCGAGACCATGGGCTATAGCCCATCGTCTCGGAGTCATTTTCGTCTTTTTTTCAAATCCTCGTTTTTCATCATTTATGACCATGGCGATGGGCTATAGCCCATGGTCTCGAACGGCATACTATAGCATGCCGTTTTCCATCATTTTTGAGGATTTGAAAAAAAGACGACAATGACTCCGAGACCATGGGCTATAGCCCATCGTCTCGGAGTCATTTTCGTCTTTTTTTCAAATCCTCGTTTTTCATCATTTATGACCATGGCGATGGGCTATAGCCCATGGTCTCGAACGGCATACTATTGCATGCCGTTTTCCATAATTTTTGAGGATTTGAAAAAAAGACGAAAATCACTCCGAGACCATGGGCTAAAGCCCATCGTCTCGGAGTCATTTTCGACTTTTTTTCAAATCCTTGTTTTTCATCATTTATGACCATGGCGATGGGCTATAGCCCATGGTCTCGAACGGCATACTATAGCATGCCGTTTTGCATCATTTTTGAGGATTTGAAAAAAAGACGAAAATCACTCCGAGACCATGGGCTATAGCCCATCGTCTCGGAGTCATTTTCGTCTTTTTTTCAAATCCTTGTTTTTCATCATTTATGACCATGGCGATGGGCTATAGCCCATGGTCTCGAACGGCATACTATAGCATGCCGTTTTGCATCATTTTTGAGGATTTGAAAAAAAGACGAAAATTACTCCGAGACCATGGGCTATATAGCCCATCGTCTCGGAGTCATTTTCGACTTTTTTTCAAATCCTCGTTTTTCATCATTTATGACCATGGCGATGGGCTATAGCCCATGGTCTCGAACGGCATACTATAGCATGCCGTTTTGCATCATTTTTGAGGATCTGAAAAAAAGACGAAAATCACTCCGAGACCATGGGCTATAGCCCATCGTCTCAAAGTCATTTTCGTCTTTTTTTCATCATTTATGACCATGGCGATGGGCTATAGCCCATGGTCTCGAACGGCATACTATAGCATGCCGTTTTCCATCATTTTTAAGGATTTGAAAAAAAGACGAAAATGACTCCGAGACCATGGGCTATAGCCCATCGTCTCGGAGTCATTATAGCCCATCGTCTCGGAGTCATCTTCGTCTTTTTTTCAAATCCTTGATTTTCATCATTTATGACCATGGCGATGGGCTATAGCCCATGGTCTCGAACGGCATACTATAGCATGCCGTTTTGCATCATTTTTGAGGATTTGAAAAAAAGACGAAAATCACTCCGAGACCATGGGCTATAGCCCATCGTCTCGGAGTCATTTTCGTATTTTTTTCAAATCCTTGTTTTTCATAATTTATGACCATGGCGATGGGCTATAGCCCATGGTCTCGAACGGCATACTATAGCATGCCGTTTTCCATCATTTTTGAGGATTTGAAAAAAAGACGAAAATCACTCCGAGACCATGGGCTATAGCCCATCGTCTCGGAGTCATTTTCGTCTTTTTTTCATCATTTATGACCATGGCGATGGGCTATAGCCCATGGTCTCGAACGGCATACTATAGCATGCCGTTTTCCATCATTTTTAAGGATTTGAAAAAAAGACGAAAATGACTCCGAGACCATGGGCTATAGCCCATCGTCTCGGAGTCATTTTCGTCTTTTTTTTCAAATCCTTGTTTTTCATAATTTATGACCATGGCGATGGGCTATAGCCCATGGTCTCGAACGGCATACTATAGCATGCCGTTTTCCATCATTTTTGAGGATTTGAAAAAAAGACGAAAATCACTCCGAGACCATGGGCTATAGCCCATCGTCTCGGAGTCATTTTTGTCTTTTTTTCAAATCCTTGTTTTTCATCATTTATGACTATGGCGATGGGCTATAGCCCATGGTCTCGAACGGCATACTATAGCATGCCGTTTTGCATCATTTTTGAGGATCTGAAAAAAAGACGAAAATCACTCCGAGACCATGGTCTATAGCCCATGGTCTCGGAGTCATTTTCGTCTTTTTTTCAAATCCTCGTTTTTCATCATTTATGACCATGGCGATGGGCTATAGCCCATGGTCTCGAACGGCATACTATAGCATGCCGTTTTCCATCATTTTTGAGGATTTGAAAAAAAGACGACAATGACTCCGAGACCATGGGCTATAGCCCATCGTCTCGGAGTCATTTTCGTCTTTTTTTCAAATCCTCGTTTTTCATCATTTATGACCATGGCGATGGGCTATAGCCCATGGTCTCGAACGGCATACTATTGCATGCCGTTTTCCATCATTTTTGAGGATTTGAAAAAAAGACGAAAATCACTCCGAGACCATGGGCTATAGCCCATCGTCTCGGAGTCATTTTCGACTTTTTTTCAAATCCTCGTTTTTCATCATTTATGACCATGGCGATGGGCTATAGCCCATGGTCTCGAACGGCATACTATAGCATGCCGTTTTGCATCATTTTTGAGGATCTGAAAAAAAGACGAAAATCACTCCGAGACCATGGGCTATAGCCCATCGTCTCGAAGTCATTTTCGTCTTTTTTTCATCATTCATGACGATGGCGATGGGCTATAGCCCATGGTCTCGAACGGCATACTATAGCATGCCGTTTTCCATCATTTTTAAGGATTTGAAAAAAAGACGAAAATGACTCCGAGACCATGGGCTATAGCCCATCGTCTCGGAGTCATTATAGCCCATCGTCTCGGAGTCATTTTCGTCTTTTTTTCAAATCCTTGTTTTTCATCATTTATGACCATGGCGATGGGCTATAGCCCATGGTCTCGAACGGCATACTATAGCATGCCGTTTTGCATCATTTTTGAGGATTTGAAAAAAAGACGAAAATCACTCCGAGACCATGGGCTATAGCCCATCGTCTCGGAGTCATTTTCGTATTTTTTTAAAATCCTTGTTTTTCATAATTTATGACCATGGCGATGGGCTATAGCCCATGGTCTCGAACGGCATACTATAGCATGCCGTTTTTCATCATTTTTGAGGATTTGAAAAAAAGACGAAAATTACTCCGAGACCATGGGCTATAGCCCATCGTCTCGGAGTCATTTTCGACTTTTTTTCAAATCCTCGTTTTTCATCATTTATGACCATGGCGATGGGCTATAGCCCATGGTCTCGAACGGCATACTATAGCATGCCGTTTTGCATCATTTTTGAGGATCTGAAAAAAAGACGAAAATCACTCCGAGACCATGGGCTATAGCCCATCGTCTCGAAGTCATTTTCGTCTTTTTTTCATCATTCATGACCATGGCGATGGGCTATAGCCCATGGTCTCGAACGGCATACTATAGCATGCCGTTTTCCATCATTTTTGAGGATTTGAAAAAAAGACGACAATGACTCCGAGACCATGGGCTATAGCCCATCGTCTCGGAGTCATTTTCGTCTTTTTTTCAAATCCTCGTTTTTCATCATTTATGACCATGGCGATGGGCTATAGCCCATGGTCTCGAACGGCATACTATAGCATGCCGTTTTCCATCATTTTTGAGGATTTGAAAAAAAGACGAAAATCACTCCGAGACCATGGGCTATAGCCCATCGTCTCGGAGTCATTTTTGTCTTTTTTTCAAATCCTTGTTTTTCATCATTTATGACCATGGCGATGGGCTATAGCCCATGGTCTCGAACGGCATACTATAGCATGCCGTTTTGCATCATTTTTGAGGATCTGAAAAAAAGACGAAAATCACTCCGAGACCATGGGCTATAGCCCATGGTCTCGGAGTCATTTTCGTCTTTTTTTCAAATCCTCGTTTTTCATCATTTATGACCATGGCGATGGGCTATAGCCCATGGTCTCGAACGGCATACTATAGCATGCCGTTTTCCATCATTTTTGAGGATTTGAAAAAAAGACGACAATGACTCCGAGACCATGGGCTATAGCCCATCGTCTCGGAGTCATTTTCGTCTTTTTTTCAAATCCTCGTTTTTCATCATTTATGACCATGGCGATGGGCTATAGCCCATGGTCTCGAACGGCATACTATTGCATGCCGTTTTCCATCATTTTTGAGGATTTGAAAAAAAGACGAAAATCACTCCGAGACCATGGGCTATAGCCCATCGTCTCGGAGTCATTTTCGACTTTTTTTCAAATCCTCGTTTTTCATCATTTATGACCATGGCGATGGGCTATAGCCCATGGTCTCGAACGGCATACTATAGCATGCCGTTTTGCATCATTTTTGAGGATCTGAAAAAAAGACGAAAATCACTCCGAGACCATGGGCTATAGCCCATCGTCTCGAAGTCATTTTCGTCTTTTTTTCATCATTCATGACGATGGCGATGGGCTATAGCCCATGGTCTCGAACGGCATACTATAGCATGCCGTTTTCCCACATTTTTAAGGATTTGAAAAAAAGACGAAAATGACTCCGAGACCATGGGCTATAGCCCATCGTCTCGGAGTCATTATAGCCCATCGTCTCGGAGTCATTTTCGTCTTTTTTTCAAATCCTTGTTTTTCATCATTTATGACCATGGCGATGGGCTATAGCCCATGGTCTCGAACGGCATACTATAGCATGCCGTTTTGCATCATTTTTGAGGATTTGAAAAAAAGACGAAAATCACTCCGAGACCATGGGCTATAGCCCATCGTCTCGGAGTCATTTTCGTATTTTTTTAAAATCCTTGTTTTTCATAATTTATGACCATGGCGATGGGCTATAGCCCATGGTCTCGAACGGCATACTATAGCATGCCGTTTTTCATCATTTTTGAGGATTTGAAAAAAAGACGAAAATTACTCCGAGACCATGGGCTATAGCCCATCGTCTCGGAGTCATTTTCGACTTTTTTTCAAATCCTCGTTTTTCATCATTTATGACCATGGCGATGGGCTATAGCCCATGGTCTCGAACGGCATACTATAGCATGCCGTTTTGCATCATTTTTGAGGATCTGAAAAAAAGACGAAAATCACTCCGAGACCATGGGCTATAGCCCATCGTCTCGAAGTCATTTTCGTCTTTTTTTCATCATTCATGACCATGGCGATGGGCTATAGCCCATGGTCTCGAACGGCATACTATAGCATGCCGTTTTCCATCATTTTTGAGGATTTGAAAAAAAGACGACAATCACTCCGAGACCATGGGCTATAGCCCATCGTCTCGGAGTCATTTTCGTCTTTTTTTCAAATCCTTGTTTTTCATAATTTATGACCATGGCGATGGGCTATAGCCCATGGTCTCGAACGGCATACTATAGCATGCCGTTTTCCATCATTTTTGAGGATTTGAAAAAAAGACGACAATGACTCCGAGACCATGGGCTATAGCCCATCGTCTCGGAGTCATTTTCGTCTTTTTTTCAAATCCTCGTTTTTCATCATTTATGACCATGGCGATGGGCTATAGCCCATGGTCTCGAACGGCATACTATTGCATGCCGTTTTCCATCATTTTTGAGGATTTGAAAAAAAAGACGAAAATCACTCCGAGACCATGGGCTATAGCCCATCGTCTCGGAGTCATTTTCGCCTTTTTTTCAAATCCTCGTTTTTCATCATTTATGACCATGGCGATGGGCTATAGCCCATGGTCTCGAACGGCATACTATAGCATGCCGTTTTGCATCATTTTTGAGGATCTGAAAAAAAGACGAAAATCACTCCGAGACCATGGGCTATAGCCCATCGTCTCGAAGTCATTTTCGTCTTTTTTTCATCATTCATGACCATGGCGATGGGCTATAGCCCATGGTCTCGAACGGCATACTATAGCATGCCGTTTTCCATCATTTTTAAGGATTTGAAAAAAAGACGAAAATGACTCCGAGACCATGGGCTATAGCCCATCGTCTCGGAGTCATTATAGCCCATCGTCTCGGAGTCATTTTCGTCTTTTTTTCAAATCCTTGTTTTTCATCATTTATGACTATGGCGATGGGCTATAGCCCATGGTCTCGAACGGCATACTATAGCATGCCGTTTTGCATCATTTTTGAGGATTTGAAAAAAAGACGAAAATCACTCCGAGACCATGGGCTATAGCCCATCGTCTCGGAGTCATTTTCGTATTTTTTTAAAATCCTTGTTTTTCATAATTTATGACCATGGCGATGGGCTATAGCCCATGGTCTCGAACGGCATACTATAGCATGCCGTTTTCCATCATTTTTGAGGATTTGAAAAAAAGACGAAAATCACCCCGAGACCATGGGCTATAGCCCATCGTCTCGGAGTCATTTTCGTCTTTTTTTCATCATTTATGACCATGGCGATGGGCTATAGCCCATGGTCTCGAACGGCATACTATAGCATGCCGTTTTCCATCATTTTTAAGGATTTGAAAAAAAGACGAAAATGACTCCGAGACCATGGGCTATAGCCCATCGTCTCGGAGTCATTTTCGTCTTTTTTTTTAAATCCTTGTTTTTCATAATTTATGACCATGGCGATGGGCTATAGCCCATGGTCTCGAACGGCATACTATAGCATGCCGTTTTCCATCATTTTTGAGGATTTGAAAAAAAGACGAAAATCACTCCGAGACCATGGGCTATAGCCCATCGTCTCGGAGTCATTTTTGTCGTTTTTTCAAATCCTTGTTTTTCATCATTTATGACCATGGCGATGGGCTATAGCCCATGGTCTCGAACGGCATACTATAGCATGCCGTTTTCCATCATTTTTGAGGATTTGAAAAAAAGACGAAAATCACTCCGAGACCATGGAGTGATTTTCGTCTTTTTTTCAAATCCTTGTTTTTCATCATTTATGACCATGGCGATAGCCCATGGTCTCGAACGGCATACTATAGCATGCCGTTTTGCATCATTTTTGAGGATTTGAAAAAAAGACGACAATGACTCCGAGACCATGGGCTATAGCCCATCGTCTCGAAGTCATTTTCGTCTTTTTTTCATCATTTATGACCATGGCGATGGGCTATAGCCCATGGTCTCGAACGGCATACTATAGCATGCCGTTTTCCATCATTTTTAAGGATTTGAAAAAAAGACGAAAATGACTCCGAGACCATGGGCTATAGCCCATCGTCTCGGAGTCATTATAGCCCATCGTCTCGGAGTCATTTTCGTCTTTTTTTCAAATCCTTGTTTTTCATCATTTATGACTATGGCGATGGGCTATAGCCCATGGTCTCGAACGGCATACTATAGCATGCCGTTTTGCATCATTTTTGAGGATTTGAAAAAAAGACGAAAATCACTCCGAGACCATGGGCTATAGCCCATCGTCTCGGAGTCATTTTCGTATTTTTTTAAAATCCTTGTTTTTCATAATTTATGACCATGGCGATGGGCTATAGCCCATGGTCTCGAACGGCATACTATAGCATGCCGTTTTCCATCATTTTTGAGGATTTGAAAAAAAGACGAAAATCACCCCGAGACCATGGGCTATAGCCCATCGTCTCGGAGTCATTTTCGTCTTTTTTTCATCATTTATGACCATGGCGATGGGCTATAGCCCATGGTCTCGAACGGCATACTATAGCATGCCGTTTTCCATCATTTTTAAGGATTTGAAAAAAAGACGAAAATGACTCCGAGACCATGGGCTATAGCCCATCGTCTCGGAGTCATTTTCGTCTTTTTTTTTAAATCCTTGTTTTTCATAATTTATGACCATGGCGATGGGCTATAGCCCATGGTCTCGAACGGCATACTATAGCATGCCGTTTTCCATCATTTTTGAGGATTTGAAAAAAAGACGAAAATCACTCCGAGACCATGGGCTATAGCCCATCGTCTCGGAGTCATTTTTGTCGTTTTTTCAAATCCTTGTTTTTCATCATTTATGACCATGGCGATGGGCTATAGCCCATGGTCTCGAACGGCATACTATAGCATGCCGTTTTCCATCATTTTTGAGGATTTGAAAAAAAGACGAAAATCACTCCGAGACCATGGAGTGATTTTCGTCTTTTTTTCAAATCCTTGTTTTTCATCATTTATGACCATGGCGATAGCCCATGGTCTCGAACGGCATACTATAGCATGCCGTTTTGCATCATTTTTGAGGATTTGAAAAAAAGACGACAATGACTCCGAGACCATGGGCTATAGCCCATCGTCTCGAAGTCATTTTCGTCTTTTTTTCATCATTTATGACCATGGCGATGGGCTATAGCCCATGGTCTCGAACGGCATACTATAGCATGCCGTTTTCCATCATTTTTAAGGATTTGAAAAAAAGACGAAAATGACTCCGAGACCATGGGCTATAGCCCATCGTCTCGGAGTCATTATAGCCCATCGTCTCGGAGTCATCTTCGTCTTTTTTTCAAATCCTTGATTTTCATCATTTATGACCATGGCGATGGGCTATAGCCCATGGTCTCGAACGGCATACTATAGCATGCCGTTTTGCATCATTTTTGAGGATTTGAAAAAAAGACGAAAATCACTCCGAGACCATGGGCTATAGCCCATCGTCTCGGAGTCATTTTCGTATTTTTTTCAAATCCTTGTTTTTCATAATTTATGACCATGGCGATGGGCTATAGCCCATGGTCTCGAACGGCATACTATAGCATGCCGTTTTCCATCATTTTTGAGGATTTGAAAAAAAGACGAAAATCACTCCGAGACCATGGGCTATAGCCCATCGTCTCGGAGTCATTTTCGTCTTTTTTTCATCATTTATGACCATGGCGATGGGCTATAGCCCATGGTCTCGAACGGCATACTATAGCATGCCGTTTTCCATCATTTTTAAGGATTTGAAAAAAAGACGAAAATGACTCCGAGACCATGGGCTATAGCCCATCGTCTCGGAGTCATTTTCGTCTTTTTTTTCAAATCCTTGTTTTTCATAATTTATGACCATGGCGATGGGCTATAGCCCATGGTCTCGAACGGCATACTATAGCATGCCGTTTTCCATCATTTTTAAGGATTTGAAAAAAAGACGAAAATGACTCCGAGACCATGGGCTATAGCCCATCGTCTCGGAGTCATTATAGCCCATCGTCTCGGAGTCATTTTCGTCTTTTTTTCAAATCCTTGTTTTTCATCATTTATGACCATGGTGATGGGCTATAGCCCATGGTCTCGAACGGCATACTATAGCATGCCGTTTTGCATCATTTTTGAGGATTTGAAAAAAAGACGAAAATCACTCCGAGACCATGGGCTATAGCCCATCGTCTCGGAGTCATTTTCGTATTTTTTTAAAATCCTTGTTTTTCATAATTTATGACCATGGCGATGGGCTATAGCCCATGGTCTCGAACGGCATACTATAGCATGCCGTTTTCCATCATTTTTGAGGATTTGAAAAAAAGACGAAAATCACTCCGAGACCATGGGCTATAGCCCATCGTCTCGGAGTCATTTTCGTCTTTTTTTCATCATTTATGACCATGGCGATGGGCTATAGCCCATGGTCTCGAACGGCATACTATAGCATGCCGTTTTCCATCATTTTTGAGGATTTGAAAAAAAGACGACAATGACTCCGAGACCATGGGCTATAGCCCATCGTCTCGGAGTCATTTTCGTCTTTTTTTCAAATCCTCGTTTTTCATCATTTATGACCATGGCGATGGGCTATAGCCCATGGTCTCGAACGGCATACTATTGCATGCCGTTTTCCATCATTTTTGAGGATTTGAAAAAAAGACGAAAATCACTCCGAGACCATGGGCTATAGCCCATCGTCTCGGAGTCATTTTCGACTTTTTTTCAAATCCTCGTTTTTCATCATTTATGACCATGGCGATGGGCTATAGCCCATGGTCTCGAACGGCATACTATAGCATGCCGTTTTGCATCATTTTTGAGGATCTGAAAAAAAGACGAAAATCACTCCGAGACCATGGGCTATAGCCCATCGTCTCTAAGTCATTTTCGTCTTTTTTTCATCATTCATGACGATGGCGATGGGCTATAGCCCATGGTCTCGAACGGCATACTATAGCATGCCGTTTTCCATCATTTTTAAGGATTTGAAAAAAAGACGAAAATGACTCCGAGACCATGGGCTATAGCCCATCGTCTCGGAGTCATTATAGCCCATCGTCTCGGAGTCATTTTCGTCTTTTTTTCAAATCCTTGTTTTTCATAATTTATGACCATGGCGATGGGCTATAGCCCATGGTCTCGAACGGCATACTATAGCATGCCGTTTTCCATCATTTTTGAGGATTTGAAAAAAAGACGAAAATCACTCCGAGACCATGGGCTATAGCCCATCGTCTCGGAGTCATTTTCGTCTTTTTTTCATCATTTATGACCATGGCGATGGGCTATAGCCCATGGTCTCGAACGGCATACTATAGCATGCCGTTTTCCATCATTTTTAAGGATTTGAAAAAAAGACGAAAATGACTCCGAGACCATGGGCTATAGCCCATCGTCTCGGAGTCATTTTCGTCTTTTTTTTTCAAATCCTTGTTTTTCATAATGTATGACCATGGCGATGGGCTATAGCCCATGGTCTCGAACGGCATACTATAGCATGCCGTTTTCCATCATTTTTGAGGATTTGAAAAAAAGACGAAAATCACTCCGAGACCATGGGCTATAGCCCATCGTCTCGGAGTCATTTTTGTCGTTTTTTTCAAATCCTTGTTTTTCATCATTTATGACCATGGCGATGGGCTATAGCCCATGGTCTCGAACGGCATACTATAGCATGCCGTTTTCCATCATTTTTGAGGATTTGAAAAAAAGACGAAAATCACTCCGAGACCATGGGCTATAGCCCATCGTCTCGGAGTCATTTTCGTCTTTTTTTCAAAACCTTGTTTTTCATAATTTATGACCATGGCGATGGGCTATAGCCCATGGTCTCGAACGGCATACTATAGCATGCCGTTTTTCATCATTTTTGAGGATTTGAAAAAAAGACGAAAATTACTCCGAGACCATGGGCTATATAGCCCATCGTCTCGGAGTCATTTTCGACTTTTTTTCAAATCCTCGTTTTTCATCATTTATGACCATGGCGATGGGCTATAGCCCATGGTCTCGAACGGCATACTATAGCATGCCGTTTTGCATCATTTTTGAGGATCTGAAAAAAAGACGAAAATCACTCCGAGACCATGGGCTATAGCCCATCGTCTCGAAGTCATTTTCGTCTTTTTTTCATCATTCATGACGATGGCGATGGGCTATAGCCCATGGTCTCGAACGGCATACTATAGCATGCCGTTTTCCATCATTTTTAAGGATTTGAAAAAAAGACGAAAATGACTCCGAGACCATGGGCTATAGCCCATCGTCTCGGAGTCATTATAGCCCATCGTCTCGGAGTCATTTTCGTCTTTTTTTCAAATCCTTGTTTTTCATCATTTATGACCATGGCGATGGGCTATAGCCCATGGTCTCGAACGGCATACTATAGCATGCCGTTTTGCATCATTTTTGAGGATTTGAAAAAAAGACGAAAATCACTCCGAGACCATGGGCTATAGCCCATCGTCTCGGAGTCATTTTCGTATTTTTTTAAAATCCTTGTTTTTCATAATTTATGACCATGGCGATGGGCTATAGCCCATGGTCTCGAACGGCATACTATAGCATGCCGTTTTCCATCATTTTTGAGGATTTGAAAAAAAGACGAAAATCACTCCGAGACCATGGGCTATAGCCCATCGTCTCGGAGTCATTTTCGTCTTTTTTTCAAATCCTTGTTTTTCATAATTTATGACCATGGCGATGGGCTATAGCCCATGGTCTCGAACGGCATACTATAGCATGCCGTTTTTCATCATTTTTGAGGATTTGAAAAAAAGACGAAAATTACTCCGAGACCATGGGCTATATAGCCCATCGTCTCGGAGTCATTTTCGACTTTTTTTCAAATCCTCGTTTTTCATCATTTATGACCATGGCGATGGGCTATAGCCCATGGTCTCGAACGGCATACTATAGCATGCCGTTTTGCATCATTTTTGAGGATCTGAAAAAAAGACGAAAATCACTCCGAGACCATGGGCTATAGCCCATCGTCTCGAAGTCATTTTCGTCTTTTTTTCATCATTTATGACCATGGCGATGGGCTATAGCCCATGGTCTCGAACGGCATACTATAGCATGCCGTTTTCCATCATTTTTAAGGATTTGAAAAAAAGACGAAAATGACTCCGAGACCATGGGCTATAGCCCATCGTCTCGGAGTCATTATAGCCCATCGTCTCGGAGTCATTTTCGTCTTTTTTTCAAATCCTTGTTTTTCATCATTTATGACCATGGCGATGGGCTATAGCCCATGGTCTCGAACGGCATACTATAGCATGCCGTTTTGCATCATTTTTGAGGATTTGAAAAAAAGACGAAAATCACTCCGAGACCATGGGCTATAGCCCATCGTCTCGGAGTCATTTTCGTATTTTTTTCAAATCCTTGTTTTTCATAATTTATGACCATGGCGATGGGCTATAGCCCATGGTCTCGAACGGCATACTATAGCATGCCGTTTTCCATCATTTTTGAGGATTTGAAAAAAAGACGAAAATCACTCCGAGCCCATGGGCTATAGCCCATCGTCTCGGAGTCATTTTCGTCTTTTTTTCAAATCCTCGTTTTTCATCATTTATGACCATGGCGATGGGCTATAGCCCATGGTCTCGAACGGCATACTATAGCATGCCGTTTTGCATCATTTTTGAGGATTTGAAAAAAAGACGAAAATCACTCCGAGACCATGGGCTATAGCCCATCGTCTCGGAGTCATTTTCGTCTTTTTTTCAAATCCTCGTTTTTCATCATTTATGACCATGGCGATGGGCTATAGCCCATGGTCTCGAACGGCATACTATAGCATGCCGTTTTCCATCATTTTTAAGGATTTGAAAAAAAGACGAAAATGACTCCGAGACCATGGGCTATAGCCCATCGTCTCGGAGTCATTTTCGACTTTTTTTCAAATCCTCGTTTTTCATCATTTATGACCATGGCGATGGGCTATAGCCCATGGTCTCGAACGGCATACTATAGCATGCCGTTTTGCATCATTTTTGAGGATCTGAAAAAAAGACGAAAATCACTCCGAGACCATGGGCTATAGCCCATCGTCTCGGAGTCATTTTCGTCTTTTTTTCATCATTTATGACCATGGCGATGGGCTATAGCCCATGGTCTCGAACGGCATACTATAGCATGCCGTTTTCCATCATTTTTAAGGATTTAAAAAAAAGACGAAAATGACTCCGAGACCATGGGCTATAGCCCATCGTCTCGGAGTCATTATAGCCCATCGTCTCGGAGTCATTTTCGTCTTTTTTTCAAATCCTTGTTTTTCATCATTTATGACCATGGCGATGGGCTATAGCCCATGGTCTCGAACGGCATACTATAGCATGCCGTTTTGCATCATTTTTGAGGATTTGAAAAAAAGACGAAAATCACTCCGAGACCATGGGCTATAGCCCATCGTCTCGGAGTCATTTTCGACTTTTTTTCAAATCCTCGTTTTTCATAATTTATGACCATGGCGATGGGCTATAGCCCATGGTCTCGAACGGCATACTATAGCATGCCGTTTTGCATCATTTTTGAGGATTTGAAAAAAAGACGAAAATCACTCCGAGACCATGGGCTATAGCCCATCGTCTCGGAGTCATTTTCGTCTTTTTTTCAAATCCTCGTTTTTCATCATTTATGACCATGGCGATGGGCTATAGCCCATGGTCTCGAACGGCATACTATAGCATGCCGTTTTGCATCATTTTTGAGGATTTAAAAAAAAGACGAAAATGACTCCGAGACCATGGGCTATAGCCCATCGTCTCGGAGTCATTATAGCCCATCGTCTCGGAGTCATTTTCGTCTTTTTTTCAAATCCTTGTTTTTCATCATTTATGACCATGGCGATGGGCTATAGCCCATGGTCTCGAACGGCATACTATAGCATGCCGTTTTGCATCATTTTTGAGGATTTGAAAAAAAGCCCATGGTCTCGAAAATCACTCCGAGACCATGGGCTATAGCCCATCGTCTCGGAGTCATTTTCGTATTTTTTTCAAATCCTTGTTTTTCATAATTTATGACCATGGCGATGGGCTATAGCCCATGGTCTCGAACGGCATACTATAGCATGCCGTTTTCCATCATTTTTGAGGATTTGAAAAAAAGACGAAAATCACTCCGAGACCATGGGCTATAGCCCATCGTCTCGGAGTCATTTTCGTCTTTTTTTCAAATCCTCGTTTTTCATAATTTATGACCATGGCGATGGGCTATAGCCCATGGTCTCGAACGGCATACTATAGCATGCCGTTTTGCATCATTTTTGAGGATTTGAAAAAAAGACGAAAATCACTCCGAGACCATGGGCTATAGCCCATCGTCTCGGAGTCATTTTCGTCTTTTTTTCAAATCCTTGTTTTTCATAATTTATGACCATGGCGATGGGCTATAGCCCATGGTCTCGAACGGCATACTATAGCATGCCGTTTTGCCACATTTTTGAGGATTTGAAAAAAAGACGAAAATCACCCCGAGACCATGGGCTATAGCCCATCGTCTCGGTGTCATTTTAAGTATTTTTTTCAAATCCTTGTTTTTCATCATTTATGACCATGGCGATGGGCTATAGCCCATGGTCTCGAACGGCATTCTATAGTATTCCGTTTTGCATCATTTTTGAGGATTTGAAAAAAAGACGAAAATGACTCCGAGACCATGGGCTATAGCCCATCGTTTCGGAGTCATTTTCGTCTTTTTTTCAAATCCTCGTTTTTCATCATTTATGACCATGGGCTATAGCCCATATCGGACAGCATACTATAGCATGCCGTTTTGCATCATTTTTGAGGATTTGAAAAAAAGACGAAAATCACTCCGAGACCATGGGCTATAGCCCATCGTTTCGGAGTCATTTTCGTCTTTTTTTCAAATCCTCGTTTTTCATCATTTATGACCATGGGCTATAGCCCATATCGGACAACATACTATAGCATGCCGTTTTTCATCATTTTTGAGTATTTGAAAAAAAAGACAAAAATCACTGCGAGACGATGGGCTATAGCCCATGGTCTCGAACGGCATACTATAGCATGCCGTTTTGCATCATTTTTGAGGATTTGAAAAAAAGACGAAAATCACTCCGAGACCATGGGCTATAGGTCCTGCTCTGCTCAATCAACAGGACCAGAACACACACTCGTTACTTTTCTTCCAGTTTATTATACTCGTCGTCACGCTACTAGTCCTACATACTTACACCTAGAAACCCCATTCAAACCTACTTAGGTTCATCTTACGGTGGACATGTTTGCCTGAAAAGGAATCTTTGAAATGTTTCATAGTTTTAGAAATATAGTGCTTTCAAATTTGAGAAATCTACAATGGGGCTCAATGGCAGATATTGGCACGTCAAAAAAGCACTTTCACCTAGAAACTGCATTCACACTGTTTCAAATTCAGCTTACTGTGGAGACACATGCTGGAACTTTTAAAAAAATGACTCCGAGACGATGGGCTATAGCCCATGGTCTCGGAGTGATTTTCGTCTTTTTTTCAAATCCTCGTTTTTCATCATTTATGACCATGGGCTATAGCCCATATCGGACAGCATACTATAGCATGCCGTTTTTCATCATTTTTGAGGATTTAAAAAAAAGACGAAAATCACTGCGAGACGATGGGCTATAGCCCATGGTCTCGAACGGCATACTATAGCATGCCGTTATGCATCATTTTTGAGGATTTGAAAAAAAGACGAAAATCACTCCGAGACCATGGGCTATATAGCCCATCATCTCGGAGTCATTTTCGTCTTTTTTTCAAATCCTCGTTTTTCATCATTTATGACCATGGGCTATAGCCCATATCGGACAGCATACTATAGCATGCCGTTTTTCATCATTTTTGAGGATTTAAAAAAAAAGACGAAAATCACTGCGAGACGATGGGCTATAGCCCATGGTCTCGAACGGCATACTATAGCATGCCGTTTTGCATCATTTTTGAGGATTTGAAAAAAAGACGAAAATCACTCCGAGACCATGGGCTATAGCCCATCGTCTCAGAGTCATTTTCGTCTTTTTTTCAAATCCTCGTTTTTCATCATTTATGACCATGGGCTATAGCCCATATCGGACAGCATACTATAGCATGCCGTTTTTCATAATTTTTGAGGATTTGAAAAAAAAGACGCAAATCACTGCGAGACGATGGGCTATAGCCCATGGTCTCGAACGGCATACTATAGCATGCCGTTTTGCATAATTTTTGAGGATTTGAAAAAAAGACGAAAATCACTCCGAGACCATGGGCTATAGGTCCTGCTCTGCTCAATCAACAGGACCAGAACACACACTCGTTACTTTTCTTCCAGTTTATTATACTCGTCGTCACGCTACTAGTCCTACATACTTACACCTAGAAACCCCATTCAAACCTACTTAGGTTCATGTTACGGTGGACATGTTTGCCTGAAAAGGAATCTTTGAAATGTTTCATAGTTTTAGAAATATAGTGCTTTCAAATTTGAGAAATCTACAATGGGGCTCAATGGCAGATATTGGCACGTCAAAAAAGCACTTTCACCTAGAAACTGCATTCACACTGTTTCAAATTCAGCTTACTGTGGAGACACATGCTGGAACTTTTTAAAAAATGACTCCGAGACGATGGGCTATAGCCCATGGTCTCGGAGTGATTTTCGTCTTTTTTTCAAATCCTCGTTTTTCATCATTTATGACCATGGGCTATAGCCCATATCGGACAGCATACTATAGCATGCCGTTTTTCATAATTTTTGAGGATTTGAAAAAAAGACGAAAATCACTGCGAGACGATGGGCTATAGCCCATGGTCTCGAACGGCATACTATAGCATGCCGTTATGCATCATTTTTGAGGATTTGAAAAAAAGACGAAAATCACTCCGAGACCATGGGCTATAGCCCATCATCTCAGAGTCATTTTCGTCTTTTTTTCAAATCCTCGTTTTTCATCATTTATGACCATGGGCTATAGCCCGTATCGGACAGCATACTATAGCATGCCGTTTTTCATCATTTTTGAGGATTTGAAAAAAAAGACGCAAATCACTGCGAGACGATGGGCTATAGCCCATGGTCTCGAACGGCATACTATAGCATGCCGTTTTGCATCATTTTTGAGGATTTGAAAAAAAGACGAAAATCACTCCGAGACCATGGGCTATAGGTCCTGCTCTGCTCAATCAACAGGACCAGAACACACACTCGTTACTTTTCTTCCAGTTTATTATACTCGTCGTCACGCTACTAGTCCTACATACTTACACCTAGAAACCCCATTCAAACCTACTTAGGTTCATCTTACGGTGGACATGTTTGCCTGAAAAGGAATCTTTGAAATGTTTCATAGTTTTAGAAATATAGTGCTTTCAAATTTGAAAAATCTACAATGGGGCTCAATGGCAGATATTGACACGTCAAAAAAGCACTTTCACCTAGAAACTGCATTCACACTGTTTCAAATTCAGCTTACTGTGGAGACACATGCTGGAACTTTTTAAAAAATGACTCCGAGACGATGGGCTATAGCCCATGGTCTCGGAGTGATTTTCGTCTTTTTTTCAAATCCTCGTTTTTCATCATTTATGACCATGGGCTATAGCCCATATCGGACAGCATACTATAGCATGCCGTTTTTCATCATTTTTGAGGATTTGAAAAAAAGACGAAAATCACTGCGAGACGATGGGCTATAGCCCATGGTCTCGAACGGCATACTATAGCATGCCGTTATGCATCATTTTTGAGGATTTGAAAAAAAGATGAAAATCACTCCGAGACCATGGGCTATAGCCCATCATCTCGGAGTCATTTTCGTCTTTTTTTCAAATCCTCGTTTTTCATCATTTATGACCATGGGCTATAGCCCATATCGGACAGCATACTATAGCATGCCGTTTTTCATCATTTTTGAGGATTTGAAAAAAAAGACGAAAATCACTGCGAGACGATGGGCTATAGCCCATGGTCTCGAACGGCATACTATAGCATGCCGTTTTGCATCATTTTTGAGGATTTGAAAAAAAGACGAAAATCACTCCGAGACCATGGGCTATAGCCCATCGTCTCAGAGTCATTTTCGTCTTTTTTTCAAATCCTCGTTTTTCATCATTTATGACCATGGGCTATAGCCCATATCGGACAGCATACTATAGCATGCCGTTTTTCATCATTTTTGAGGATTTGAAAAAAAGACGAAAATCACTGCGAGACGATGGGCTGTAGCGCATGGTCTCGAACGGCATACTATAGCATGCCGTTATGCATCATCTTTGAGGATTTGAAAAAAAGACGAAAATCAGTCCGAGACCATGGGCTATAGCCCACTCACGGTCGCAGAAGACAAGGGGAAAAACAGCTCCACAGCGGTTTTAAACTTTGAAAATCTGCATACACACACAGGTAGAGAAACACACTCTGTTCTTTTGCACTTATTCTTTTTATAACCCCTTAAAACTGTCTCTTTCATTCTAACTACTTTTGTATCACTCTGCCTTTCTGTCTTTCTTACTCTGTGGGGTACTTAAGACCTGGTGGGAGCTTCTCTTTTGATCTGAATTTGGAATCACCCATCAGGGAGAACAGATAGACCACTCACTGAGTGATATATCTGAAACCCCCTGCTGGTGAGATCTAGGCTTAAATTTAGGCCTCAAGCAGTATATATCTGCTCTCAGTTCACTGACTCTCTCACTCACGGTCGCAGAAGACAAGGGGAAAAACAGCTCCACAGCGGTTTTAAACTTTGAAAATCTGCATACACACACAGGTAGAGAAACACACTCTGTTCTTTTGCACTTATTCTTTTTATAACCCCTTAAAACTGTCTCTTTCATTCTAACTACTTTTGTATCACTCTGCCTTTCTGTCTTTCTTACTCTGTGGGGTACTTAAGACCTGGTGGGAGCTTCTCTTTTGATCTGAATTTGGAATCACCCATCAGGGAGAACAGATAGACCACTCACTGAGTGATATATCTGAAACGCCCTGCTGGTGAGATCTAGGCTTAAATTTAGGCCTCAAGCAGTATATATCTGCTCTCAGTTCACTGACTCTCTCACTCACGGTCGCAGAAGACAAGGGGAAAAACAGCTCCACAGCGGTTTTAAACTTTGAAAATCTGCATACACACACAGGTAGAGAAACACACTCTGTTCTTTTGCACTTATTCTTTTTATAACCCCTTAAAACTGTCTCTTTCATTCTAACTACTTTTGTATCACTCTGCCTTTCTGTCTTTCTTACTCTGTGGGGTACTTAAGACCTGGTGGGAGCTTCTCTTTTGATCTGAATTTGGAATCACCCATCAGGGAGAACAGATAGACCACTCACTGAGTGATATATCTGAAACGCCCTGCTGGTGAGATCTAGGCTTAAATTTAGGCCTCAAGCAGTATATATCTGCTCTCAGTTCACTGACTCTCTCACTCACGGTCGCAGAAGACAAGGGGAAAAACAGCTCCACAGCGGTTTTAAACTTTGAAAATCTGCATACACACACAGGTAGAGAAACACACTCTGTTCTTTTGCACTTATTCTTTTTATAACCCCTTAAAACTGTCTCTTTCATTCTAACTACTTTTGTATCACTCTGCCTTTCTGTCTTTCTTACTCTGTGGGGTACTTAAGACCTGGTGGGAGCTTCTCTTTTGATCTGAATTTGGAATCACCCATCAGGGAGAACAGATAGACCACTCACTGAGTGATATATCTGAAACCCCCTGCTGGTGAGATCTAGGCTTAAATTTAGGCCTCAAGCAGTATATATCTGCTCTCAGTTCACTGACTCTCTCACTCACGGTCGCAGAAGACAAGGGGAAAAACAGCTCCACAGCGGTTTTAAACTTTGAAAATCTGCATACACACACAGGTAGAGAAACACACTCTGTTTTTTTGCACTTATTCTTTTTATAACCCCTATAAACTATCCATTAAAGCTACCCCTCTACTCTTCAACCATCTCTGCTCTTGGTTCTTTTACTTCCTCCCTATCTTCTATACATACTGCCCTGTTAGTACACGCGTGAATGAACCTTGATCCGTAGCTCACACCGGCTGACCAACGACCACTTTAGCCTGGTGCCCAAGCCAAAGACCGGACATCCAGACACATCTAACGAAGGAGGCAGCCTCCCAGGGTTTTGTATCAATCTTCTTATTATTATTATTTGTATTATTATTATTATTATTATTATTATTATTACGTGTTTATTCTTATTTCTTATTTTTATTTTGTGTACTATGTGTTTTCCCACCATCCCTATCCTGCCCTTTTCATGTCGCCCTAGACACTACTTCCCCCGCCACAGAAATCCCTCAAATCTCATATACCCAGCTCGCTCACCCAGTCACCACATTATGGTGGAGGGAGGCCTTTGGAACTGCCACGCAGCTACCAAAGAGGAAATGCCTGAATTTATCTCAGCCCACGCCACCCTCAAGTCTCTGCATTTCCTTGCTCTAACCGAAACCTGGATCACCCCTGATAACACTGCTACGCCCGCCGCCCTCTCTGTTTCACACAAATTCACACACACCCCTCGCTCAACAGGAAGGGGGGGTGGTACAGGGATACTCATGTCCCCGAAATGGAATTTCCGTGTCTTAAATCTCTCTCACCTTTCTCTCACCACATATGAATTTCATGCTATCTCAATATCACAACCAGTCCCCCTCACCCTCATTGTGCTCTATCGCCCCCCAGGAACCCTTGGGAACTTCCTGGAAGAACTAGACTCTCTGATCAGCTCGTTTCCGGAGGATGGCACCCCCCTGATTCTACTGGGTGACTTTAACCTACCTACGGCAGAGAAGTATCTTCCCGTTACGTCCCTCCTATCCTCGTTTGACCTCTCCCTTTCTCCCTCCCCTCCCACTCACAAGGCTGGTAATGTTTTGGACCTCGTGTTCTGCAGAGCCTGCTCCCCCTCCATGCTCTCTGTTACTCCCTTAATTAGGTCTGATCACCACTTCATAACCTTCTCCCTCTCTCTCTCTACTCTCCCACCTAAACCTACTCACCCTCCGACCGTCACCACCCGACGCAATCTCAAGTCCCTAAACCCCTCCTCCCTCTCATCCTCTATTCTCTCCTCTCTACCCTCCCTGGAGTCCTTCCTCTCTCTCTCACCCGACTCCGCAACCACATCCTTCCTCTCCTCTATCTCATCTGCATTTGACCAACACTGCCCTCTCTCGACCAGGCCAGCTCGCTCATCCCCACCGGCCCCCTGGTTATCTGAAACCCTCAGATCTGAACGAACACCTCTCAGGGCAGCTGAAAGGAAGTGGCACAAGACAAAGCTACCAGATGATCTCTCCCACTTTCACTCACTCCTCTCTGCCTTCTCCCTCTCACTAACCACTGCTAAAACCTCCTTCTACCACACCAAAATCCAATCCTGCACTTCTAACCCAAGGAAACTCTTCTCCACCTTCTCCTCCCTCCTTAAACCCCCTCCCCCCACTCAACCCTCATCCCTCACCGCGGAGGCCTTTGCCACCTACTTCGAAAAGAAGGTTGATGATATCAGTAGCTCCTTTACCCCCCTCCCCCATAAAGAAGCACTCGACTCAACCAATGCTAACCATAACATACCATGCATGTCCTCCTTCTCTCCTCTATCCCCAGACGAGGTCCTGAAACTAGTCACATCCACTAGACCTACCACCTGTCCTCTCGACCCCGCCCCGTCTCCAATCTTCCAGACCATCGCACCTGACCTGCTCCCCTTCATCACCTCCATTATCAACACCTCATTAACCTCAGGCTGTGTCCCATCTGCCTTCAAGTCAGCCAGGGTATCACCACTCCTCAAAAAACCAACTCTTGACCCCTCAGATGTCAAGAACTACCGACCGGTATCACTCCTTTCCTTTCTTTCCAAAACCCTTGAACGTGTTGTCTCTAACCAGCTTTCTCTCCATCTCTCACAGAACAACCTGCTGGATCCCAACCAGTCAGGATTCAAGAAGGCACACTCCACGGAAACTGCACTCCTCGCAGTCACAGAAGCACTACATGCTGCCCAGGCTGCTTCCCACTCTGCAGTCCTGATTCTCCTAGACCTATCGGCGGCATTTGACACAGTGAACCACCAGCTGCTCCTAGACACCCTAGCTGATCTAGGCATCGGCGGGACGGCGCTGAAGTGGTTCTCCTCCTACCTCTCTGACCGGACTTACCAGGTTTCTTGGAAAGGTTTGCTATCATTCCCCCGCACCCTCCAAACTGGGGTCCCACAGGGATCTGTACTTGGTCCCCTCCTCTTCTCACTGTACACTAAATCCCTCGGCACCATCATCTCTGCTCACAATATATCCTATCACTGCTATGCCGATGACACACAACTGTTTCTATCCTTCCCCCCCTCTGCCACCCAGGTAGAAGAACGCATCACTGCATGCCTGGCTGACATCTCACAGTGGATGTCTTCCAACCACCTCAAGCTGAACCCAGACAAGACTGAGCTTCTGTTCTTCCCAGCTAAGTCCTGCCCTATGCGGGAGCTAACTATCTCCGTAGACAACGCCCTGGTAAAGTCTGTCCCGACAGCCAGGAACCTTGGTGTTGTCCTGGACAGTCAGCTCTCGTTCAAAACACACATCACAGCTGTCACTAGATCCTGTAGGTTTACACTCTACAACATACGACGAATTAGACCGTTCCTCACCCAGGAGTCAGCCCAGCTCCTAATCCAGACAACAGTCTTGTCAAAACTTGACTATTGTAACTCCCTCCTTACTGGCCTACCGGCATGTGCACTTAAGCCCCTCCAACTGATCCAAAATGCCGCAGCCCGCTTGGTCTTCAACCAGCCAAAATTCTCACACGTCACCCCCCTTCTCCGCTCCCTCCATTGGCTCCCGGTCGCTGCCCGCACAGAATACAAAACTCTGATGCTGGCATTCAAAGCAACCAAAGGCATGGCCCCCCCATATCTCACAAGTATGATCGTACCCTACAAACCCTCCCGCGCACTCAGATCAGCCAACGCAGGGAAGCTGGAGGTACCTTCACTAAAAACGCCGGGACAACGCTCCACACGTCCCAAACTCTTCTCCCTTCTGGCTCCAAAACTATGGAATGCACTTCCCATCACAGTCAGAACTGCAGCCTCACTCCCAATCTTCCGCCGTAGTCTGAAAACCCACCTCTTCAGACTCCACCATGGCCCGTAGCACTTGCCCTAGCCTAGCCCCTTAGATAGCACATTATGTAGACTTAGATAGTATTTTAAACAGACTTATAGCTTGTTACGTAGACAGCTCTAGAATTGCACTTTATGTAGTCATAGCACTTTATAGTACACATGTATAATATATTATATAGTATAGTATGTATAGTTTACATAGATACTCCACTGTTACGTTCTTAGTCTACGCATGATTCATGATAACTACTTTTTATATATGTGATGTATGCCATGCTTTTGTTATTGCTTAATGTAAGTCGCTCTGGATTAAGAGCGTCTGCTAAATGCCTAAATTGTAATTGTAAATTGTCATTTTCGTCTTTTTTTCAAATCCTTGTTTTTCATAATTTATGACCATGGCGATGGGCTATAGCCCATGGTCTCGAACGGCATACTATAGCATGCCGTTTTGCATCATCTTTGAGGATTTGAAAAAAAGACGAAAATCACTCCGAGACGATGGGCTATAGCCCATGGTCTCGGAATCGGGCCGGCACCCTGGGTGTCGGATGGCATACTATAGCATGCCGTTTTTCATTATTTTTGAGGATTTGAAAAAAAGACGAAAATCACTCAGAAACTACAAAATATTTCAAAGTAAAAAGTTCCAGCATGTCTCCACAGTAAGCTGAATTATTAAAAGTGTTAATGGAGTTTCTAGGTGAAAGTGATTTTTTGAGTGCCAAAATCTGCAATTAACCCCCATTATACATTTCTCAAATTTGAAAGCAATTTGAAAGCAGATGAAAATCATGAAATAAATGACATACGACATACTATATAGTATGATGTCATTCATGCTTTTCGACAATTCATTTTTGTAATGAAAATCATATAGTTCTATATAAATTACGAACAATTTTCTTTGTAGATCAAATTTGGTTGACTGTACTAGGATTCATTTTCTCAGCAATTCTCTGTTGAAGCCATTTGACTTGTCACAATCACAAGGGACACACACACTGTCAGAGATGGGACTTGAACCCATGGCCTACTGATTCCCAGGCAGGCTCTTTACTCAGTGACCCACTGTGCTTGCTGTGTACAGAAAGCCAAGTAGATATTGTTAGAAGAGCCAGCCAAGGGCTTGTTTCCATTGTGGTACATAAACATTCAAACGTATAGTTAACAGCACAACAAACAATAGACAAATAGACTGCATTTTGTCATGTAGGAAGTAGGGCAGTGAGGTAGAACACTGGGTACATGATCTGGAGGTTGTGGGTACAAATTCAAACCCCAAAAAACAAGTAAGAATCTGGTATTAAGGAAGAGGCAAGGAAGCAACCAATCCTAGCCCTGATGAAGACCGTATGGTCGAAACATGTCGGTCGAATAAAGTGTTCCTTCTTTTTAACCTTTAAGTGTGCCCGGATCTCCGCTTTGTTCTAAAGAATCTGGTATTGTTGAAAATTACTCAAATGTTTTAAGTAAAAGTATCAATACTGTTATGTAGAAACACTACAAGTAAGAATCTGGTATTCTCCCTCTCTCTGTCTCTCTGTCTGTCGCATGCACACACGCTCCACATTGTAACCAGTGACAGTTGTTGTAGAATGTAGACGAAATGAAAGAGACGTGCCTGTGCAGCACTCTCTCTCTCTCTGTGTGTGTGTGTGTGTGTGTGTTTTGCATGCACGCACAGGACTGTTATGACTGTATATGAAGTAAGAGTGTGGTAATCTCTCTTAATCTCTCCCTCCCTTCCTCTCAGAAACACTGTTACACGTAAGAATCTGGTATTGTCCCTCCCTTCTCTCTCTCTCTCTCTCTCTCTCTCTCTCTCAGAAACAGTGCACTGTTACAAGTAAGAATCTGGTATTCTCCCTCCCTCCCTCTCTTCTCTCTCTCTCCCTCCCTCCCTCTCTCTCTCTCGCTCTAGCTCAACAGCGCCACTTTGGCACCTGTTCGTACCCTAAACATAGGGACATACATAGGGAAAGCTAGACATTGCTGTTCCTTGGAGTGGCTGATCCACTCAAAAAGAATGAGAGACGACACCGTGAAAACTACAAAGAAAACAGAAAAGCAGGCAGAGGAAAACCAGACGTGAGATCATGTATGACGTAAACAAGTACTTTTTTTATTGATAAGGTTCTCAGAAGAGTCTCGTTTCTCAGCGAGCGTATAAGAATTGATCCTTCGTTAATACTGATTTGGTACATGACATCCAGCACGATCGAGTCTCTTCACAGTGAGAGGGATCCAGTACTGCTACTGCTCTTGGAATCTAGGACAGTTAATATCTTTGCGTCCAAAACGACAAAACAAATTAAATAATACAAATTAAAATAAAAAAACTATCCAAAAACAACAAACTGGGGATTTGATATTGTAGATATGGAATAGCATAGAGTGTCACAAAACTCTAGAGTAATAAGACCAGCTAAAGAATTTGCACATTACAAGCCACTTCATCTTAGAAATATAAAACTCGATAATCTCAACAATAGTCTACTGTGCTGCATAAAGGTTTGGTCTATACACTGTACATCAAGATATAGTTCGAAAAAACAGGTTTCACAGTTTTAAAGACTTTATTTAAAGTATAAACCGCTTTTAAAACACGTCATTACATAAATTATTCTTTTCGAGAGTGACTATTATTTGCCCCAACTGAAATGAATACAAAAGCAAAATGAACATTTCTTACATATTTTTTACAAAAGAAAATTAACTTGTCGGCAAATGTTCATTTTGAATACAACTGGTGACTCCTTCATGATTGTCATATAGTACTAAGAATAATAAATTAATAAAATAAATAACGATAAAAGAAAAATAAAATAGCTCTTGATACTAACTGAGTATGTTTTCTGGACTCCGTGACGGGTGTTACTATTTGATCTCCTCTGTACAGAAGTGCCTTGGTGAAAAGTCTCACAATTTCTACCGCGACTGAAAAGTACAAAACTACGGCATCTAACGCAACATCCTGAAGTATTGTGAAAAGTCTGACACATAATGTAGTAGCATGATGTTTCTCCCCATTTCAAAATGAAACAATGCTGTGATAGGATAGGATACCACTGTTCACAAATATAGCCATTTTTTTTAAACTGTATATACTTTTTCTCAAGTTGATCTTTTCCTCTAGAGTTCATTAACAGCTGTTGAATTGTTTGGGGGATTGCCTGTCGTCTAGGGGCGGTGCTCGGTTGCTGTCTGAGCAGTCAAAGACAGCTCCGTTTGTGGTGCATGATGCGTTGGGGTGGTTTGGGGGGGCCTGAGACAGGGAGATGACTCGTATGTCGGACAGCCGTTTCGATGTTGCGTTGTTTGCCGTTTGTCATTTCCTCCTTTGACCCATAGTTGTGATCGGTGACCTCGCCTTCATTTTGGTCCCTTTGCCTACACAGTTTCTAGTGAAGACGAGCGGTCACCATCACCACGGTCCCCGGCGCACTCCCGATTCCACTTGCGTGTACGTTATGTTCCGTATAGCTCTCGGGGTAACCGCTCTCACTCAGTGTGACCCAGAAAATATGGGTGAAATTATCAATATCTTTTTTAAAAAGGGGAATTCTTCTTATTCATTAAGCAACAGATTTGTTCTTCAAAGTTCGTCAGTGCTTTTTCAGTAGTTCAAAGTTTGTTTAAAAAAAGAAAATAAAAGAAAGGAAGCAAAAAACACTTGACTAAACTCTAAATTCTTTGCCCGTAGGCCGTAAAAGTAACAATAATATATATTCTTCGGATAAGTTCTTCTTTTCAAAAGTCCCTGCAGCGTTCCGTGAGTAACCCCGTTTGTTGGTTAATTCTCCGCGGGTTAGGAGAGGAGTAGTGGGGGAGGTGGGCTAGGTATAGCCTGGCTAATAAGCCAGACTCAAATCACACTGTCGTGTGGTATTTGAGTCTGGAGATGCTGTGTATGGATCTTGTTTCCCGGGGGGCGTGTTCAAACATTTTCTCTTTGACGCAATTGGTCAGAGCTACTGTCAGTCAAAGGTCTCAAGCATTGAACGTCACTGTACCAAAGCCCGCCCATATTGCATACCGTGTCCCGATTGGCCACACCAGTTCTCTGGTGTAGGAAATGGGCGTACAATTGAGCCTCTCCAGACCGTAATCCGCCGGCAGGCAATTTTCTTTTGCCAACGGCTGATTCGGTCTGGCTTATTAGCCAGGCTAGGCTAGGTAGGGGAAAAGGACCAAGATTATTGGAGAGTGAAAGTGTGTACACACACACCACGCCTGTGGGGGGGTGTGGGGGGGAGGGGGGGGGGGGGGTCTGTTACCTTCTCCCCATCTCGTTCTGTCTGAGGAACTGGATGTTGGTGCTGCTGTCGGCCAGTTCGGGGTACTGCTCCACGGGCAGGACGTAGTACCCGTCATATCCTTGCACCCGGCCCGTGGTCGACAGCAGCTGCTGTCTCTCCCCCTCCGTCCACAGACGGCTGCCCTCCTTGCCGTCCCGGGCCCTCTGCTGCTCCCGGGCCCAGGCACCAGCCAGGGCCCGCTGCCGCGCCAGCTCCAGCAGCCTCACCCTCTCCTCGTCCAGCACGTCCGGCGCGAGCCCGTAGCGGATGCTGAGCGCCAGCGACGGCGCAGAGAACTCCACGGTGGCGCCTCTCCGCGAGCGGCCGCTCACTGTCACGTTGAAGCCGCCGTTCTCTAGCGCCTTACGTCCGTTGGTGAGCCCCAGGGCCAGCAGGTCGCTGTCGGCCGAGCCCACCTTGACAAAGAAGTGACAGTCCTTCCCGTCCTGGGTGTAGTGCGTGCCGTCCAGGTAGAGGGCGCCGTTGAGCACCAGCGCCACCTTCGTGGGATTAAAACAAAATAAAATGTCAAGAAAAATGTATTAACACGTCCCCAGACACCTTTCTAATTACACCCGTAGGACGTCTTTAGGTCTTTTTTAATGGTATAAAACCGGATAGCTAAAATCTTTTTTTTTGACACCGGCCGTTGCTATAGGCAATGCCTTGGTCAGAGCTCCAGGACATGTTTTTTGTCAGCATTCACTTCCTTTTTTTACTGGCCAACAAATCTTGCTATTATCTCTGAATCTACAGCGCCGCCCATGGTTTTGATCTGAACATCGATTTTCTGTCCTAATTTCGGACTTAACCAAGTATCTTTTGGAATATTAACGCTTCTAGAGAGAGATCAGACTTGACAGCGCGAGGTAGTAATGGAACATTATACCTCCCGGTTTTGGGTTGAAATGGAAGGTGGGGCTTTTCAGAGTGAAATCTGCCTCATCTGCTGGGTACTCTAGCGCCTTTATTTTGGAAAATTCCGGAGCATAAAAACTGTTAATAATGTTTTGGTATTATCATTCTGTGTTGCTGCTGTTCCACATAACAGCCAACCCAGTTGAAGACATCACAGATTCGAGGCTTTAAATGCTTTTATCACATTTCTGAGAGCATTCATGTCTATCAGTGTGTTTGATCAGTTCAAATACCCTTCATTTAAAATAACTAAACCTAACCTTAAAATAACTAAGAATTGAAAATAGCCGATCTATAAGCTCACAACACGTCGCACTGTCTGCGACATGTTGTGAGCTTATAGATCTGCAATTTCCGGTGAGCGATGTGCTTCCATAGAAGCACATGTCTTGGTGAGCGATGTGCTTCCATAGAAGCCCATGTCTTGGTGAGCGATGTGCTTCCATAGAAGCACATGCTGAAATCAGTCTTGGCGACTGAGAACTTGAATCTGTGCACCTTGCGGCCGTCGTCGCTGGCCATGGCTGACACTCCGGCCACTACACGGTGGTCCTCCTTCACGGCCAGCATCACGCCGCGGCCTATGATGGGCGTGTTGGTGCCAAACCAGTGGCCGGGCTTGTCCGTGCGCCCCCCGCGCCGCTCCTTGTCGAGGAGACGCCCCTCGAGGGCCATGAAGGCTTGGTTGTGACGTTCCGCCGCTTGCTGCACGCCTGTGATAAGCTACGAGAAAAAGTGGACAGGGATTAATGTACAATGGCGATAATAACGACAACTAGTGCTACTGTATAAAGAAAATGTACATCAGTTTTGCTGTTGTTCATCTTTCTTGCTGCATGGATGTATTTGATTTGACTTGATTCTTTTTGATAAATTGATACATGTAAAGTGGACAGGGATTAATGTAAAATGGCAATAATAACGACAACTGGCAGGTAGTGTTTTGTGTTTGTTTGTTTGTCATGTTTATTTTTAACTAGCCCTTACCCGAGATATTGCCCCCCGCTGGGGGTACTGCGCCCTGGGTGCGTTTTCGCATTTTTTATTCACTAATAAATTCATTATTAATTTATAATTTGTTAAATTGGAAAATGTATTATGGTCAATGCCTGTGTGAAAAGTGGGAGCGATTGGTGCAGGCAGTGAGGAGCTACGGCAGTTACAGTGACACACATTCTATGATATGCAAATAAAAACAGAAACAATTCTTTGCATTTTGAATCACAAAGAAAAAACTATTCAAATAAATAGATTAAAATATAGCAAAAGGAAACAAAAGAAAAAAGACATAAAAAGTGCTATAAAACATTTGGTTGATTTCTTGCTGCATGAATGTATTTGATGTGATTTATTTGATAAATTGATACATAACATGATACAATTCACCAAGGTGCATAGAATTAGGATAGCGCAAACAGAACACAATTCCATTGGGGTCCCAGAATGCATAATGGCAGCATAGCTCTCATCTATCTATCTATCTTATCGATCTTATCTAAGATACTTCTATAAGAAGTATATATCTTACTGACAACACATGTGTTATTCTATTATCATAATAGCTAAATAAAAATCACCGTGGTATATATATACAGATATATACTGTATATACTGTATATACTGTATATATATACTATATATATATATTGCTAATGTATTATTCCATTTATATTATAATGTTCTATATTCTGCATATTTTGCTCTTTTGGTTGCAACACAATACAGTAAACTACGTATATCCTATCTGAAGAACCTAGGGAAGGTGCAACACAATACAGTAAACTACGTATATCCTATCTGAAGAACCTAGGGAAGGTGCAATTCTAAATGGTATAATGTCCTAGTCTGTGGTAATTCACTACACCAATGCCAGTGCATACACTTAAGTGTTTTTGCGGACTAATTATGTTTACACTACAGTCTATTAGTTACTCACTGCATAATACTACTCCCACAAGTACCTAAAACTTGTATTATAACAATTTCCTTTATAACACATTTCATATATTGGACATTGCATGGATCACAGCATTGCAGCATGCTCTTGTGACCATGACGGACATATCACATCTCTAATTACATTTAACACTATTTAACACAAAAAATAATAAATCCTGGATTCCACTCTGGACTGGATTCTGTAGAAGCAAATTTGTAACCAGATAAAGGAGAATAGAAATAAGCCATTTGGCTCTAATTGTGTTTATTTGATCATTTTGATGATTTCTAATGATTCCAATGAATCAATTATTTTGTGATCTCTTTCTCTCAGCCCAGCTTTGTTGTTGGTATGTTGGTAGTCATTGTACTCGTTCAAAAGACAGAGTTTTCCCTTACGGCCCCAACTCATTGGAAATATGCATCAAAAACAAAACACACAGGTCCTGGACCTGGTAAGAGTAGGAATGGACCTGGTGAGACGTAGGAGACCCCGATGACCATGAGAATTAGGATACATCACTGAGGACACGTCCCAGGTAGCCTGATTATCAGACTGTCGCTTTCTTGAAGCTTCAGTCTGACATTGGCCCTCATTTATCAACCGTGCGTACGCCAAAATATGGGTGTACGCCGAAATTACCGCAATTTTCGGCATTTACCATTTGCGCCAAAGATTGAAAATCATCTTGTGCCAAGACAAAACTCACGTCTGGTCGGGAGCTGTCGTACGCTTTGTCCTCACCTGTTTTTTGTCGTAGAACAGCGGAGCAGCATTGTTTGACAGCTGAGAGGCTGTCACAGGCATCGAAACATATGTATTCACTCCTAAAATGTTTATATAAAACTGTATAGGTATGTATATGGGCTAAATGTAAAAAAAAAAAAGAAAAAAAAAGGAAAGGAATACATCAACGATGTGTCTTTGTGTCATATGAAATTAGTAGGAGATTTCCAACTTTACAAGCAAGCAATTAAAATCGCGCTTTTAAAAACAATGTTGCAAGTTAGATGCGTAAGCCATTTAAACAGTGTTTTGCATGATGAGCGCATACATGCGAGGATTTGGGCTGTCTGTGCTGAAATATTTCCATGACGGGACGTTGGAGATTATAGTACAGCGCTGCAGCTGCGGAGAGTCCCAACATGGGTAGCCTACTGTAGCCTAATCTACAGCAGGCCGATGTCTTTCTGGAGTTACAGTATGTGCAATCTCCTCCTCGTTTAATAAACCCGACGCGTCGCTCGAATGCCAAATGTGTCGTGCCAGCGCAAGTGGGAACGCATCGGAGATAGTATAGGCTAACCCAGCCTGCAGCCCACCACCACCACCACCACTGTCCAGTGCATGCCACATGAGGCTACGGTTTTGGCTTCAATATTCATATAATTGATTTGACAGTTGACAGCCCAACCACTGCAGCGACTGCGAGGCAATTTAAATCGTCGAACGTGCTGGTCAGTTGATCACGGTGTCACGGACGGACCACAGTGATAGAGAGAGACAGACAGGACAGGAGGAGCACCTATGCAAAACAGCAGCGTGTGTGTGCCTATTTGTTATTTAATTCATGGTTCACAGGTTCAGGTTTTCGTTCACTAATATTTCTTGTTGTATATTAAATTAAAAATACTTTAATAATTGAATATACAACTAACAACACACAGTGACAGTTGCTTGCAAATTGCGATATGTGCGTGCATGCGTGCGGGGGGGGGGGGGGGTGAGGCGGACAGGGGGGAAGCGAAGCGAGAGGAGAAACAGACAGGGTAGGCTACAGCTTTATTTAATTCATGCAGGTTTATTTATTTAAGATACAACAAGTTGCAAGTTGCGTGTGCGTGCGTGCGTCTGTGTGTGTGTGTGTGTGTGTGTGTGTGTGTGTGTGTGTGTGTGTGTGTGTGTGTGTGTGTGTGTGTGTGTGTGTGTGTGTGTGTTTGTGTGTATGAGAGGGGGCAGAAAGGCAACTTGTGCAAGCGAGGGGAACTTTATTTTTCATGTAACCATGGTTTCCAGGTCGTATTGCAGTTGTTCATGTCGCAAAAACGAGGGCGAGGCTTGATTTCATAGGGCGTGCCAGATAGATTTCAGCCGTCACATTTATTAACGTCGGAACGAAATTAAGGAAGAAACAGCTGTCTGCGATCACTTTGTAAATGCCGACCCGACGTGGGTGTACTACGAATCCTACACTCGAATTTGGGGCAGATTTTACACTCGATTGATAAATGAGGGCCATTGTCTCCTGTCTGAGCGATTTCAAGGGGGAGGGGATTAGAATTTCCCTCAACCAGTAGCCATTGGTGTTGTTTTTCCCTCCTTCCTCTGTGTGTTGCGCTGCGTGATGGCGCTGAAAACGGGACTCGGCGCTGATTGGTTGTTCGTTAGACCCACCCCCACCACCGATTCTCATTGGATAATACATTTTTGTACCGAAGAAATTATAGGTTCACAGAGCAACACCAGACCAAGAGATGCAGTCCACTCAGAGAGTGGGCGGGGTCTTTGGGCTGGATCCAGGCTACGTCCCAGGTGCATCCATGCAATGTATTTTAGTTTTTTGACTGTATGTTGACCTCATTAACAACATTAAGTCAAAAGTAAAGTTTAATTGCCACTTGTATTGATTGTAACTGACACTGTTTTAGCTTTTTATGGTTTATATTCTTATTGTTTTATCTATCTATTTACTATTGTCACATTTTCATTCTTCATTTCATTCTTCACTTCATTTCAATTTTCATTCTGTTTTAATTGATAAAGCCATGTATTCTTATATTTGATTTGAACTATTTATACCTGACACATACGATCGCATCATGTCACATTGAGTTGATTGATTGATTGATTGATTGATTGAATCAATACTGTCAAACAACAGTTTGCAGGAAAATGATGAGGATCAGTGGTGATTTCGTCGACTAATACTAAGACGGAAAATGTTTGTCGACTACCAAAAACTAAATAGAAAGTACATTAAAACTAAGCTATGATGACTAAAACTAAGACTAAATATAATATTGACAATTTCGTCAACAAATACAAACTAAAATAGCTTCATCACAGCACATAACGGCTATTTTCAGCAAGTGTAAAATCAGCCATTGCGACGGCATCAAGGCCCGCCAAAACACATTACAGTCGACTAAATCAACTGTAGATTTAGTCAACTAAAATCTTATGATATTTGGTCGACTAAAAACTAGACTAACACTAAAACATTCCAGGTGACTACAACGTGACTAAAACTACATGAAAACTATTCAAGAGACTATGACTAAAAGTAAAATAGAAATTTGCTGTCAAAATCAACCCTGATGATGATGATGATGATGATGATGATGATGATGACGACATACCTGCCCGTTCTCACAATGCTGGCTGGCCAGCAGCTCATAGGGAGGCTCAACAAAGTACAACGAGTGGCGAGGGAACCCTGGGATTATGTTGCTGAGTTGGAAGCCGAACATGACCAACCAGCTCTTCACATCTACAGTGGCACATCGGAGGGAAATCAGATATAAAAAGTTAAGTTAAACAACAAAGACATGTATCTAACACAGTGGTTTTCAACCATTTTCACATCAAGGCCCATTATATATTCTGCATCTGAGCCACGGATCCACCATTTGATGAGATTTAGCCTCTCAGAACATTTTGTTGTCGTTGGATAAGATTTTGTCCACAATTTCATGCTGTATATTTATTGAAATTGTTACCATGGGAGAGATAACAGGCAAATGTTGATCAAATTAACATTCTCAAATTGTGAAGAATGAATGTAAATTAATTCTCGTCTGTTAATTATATTGTTCTTATCTTGTGATACTATACCTTGTGAATACTTGATCTCCAATGATTGTACAATGCTGCTATTTGTGTATTGTCTGTGTGTGTTTTAAACGTTGATGTACTAGTGGGGCGACGGTGGCTCAGGGGTAGAGTGGCTGGATGGTAACCGTAAGGTTGCGAGTTCGAACCCTGGCTCCCCCAGAGTTACTGTCGAAGTGTCCTTGAGCAAGACACTGAACCCCTAATTGCTCACGATGTGCTAGTTGGTGCCTTGCATGGTTTCCGCTGCCATGTGTGTGTGAATGGGTGAATGTAATGCACAATCTCTGTAAAGCGCCTTGGATAAAGGCGCTATATAAATGTACCATTTACCATTTAGTGCACTTTTGCCCAAGACAAATGTCCCCTCGTGGGACAATAAAGTATATCTCATCTCATCTCTAACCTGTGACGTAGTTCTTGACGTCCAGCACGTCACTGAGGGGGTTGTTGTTCTTGAACATGTACAGGTTGAAGGGCGCCGGGTCCTTGCCCATCTTGGGCCAGGCGGCGTAGTCGGGCGAGGTCCAGCGTCCGGCCAGCACGTCGTAGTCCCGCTGTGTGAAGTGGACCAGCTTGGTGAGCGGGTCGTACAGACCCCCGTGGAAGCCCACCACCAGCTGGAACTCCGGGTTCGAGTCCAGGTACACCTCCCCGTAGGCCGTGTACTGAACCTGCGGCGCACGCACGCACGCGCGCACACGCGCACGCACGCACACGCACGCACGCACGCACACGCGCACGCACACGCACACGCACACGCACACACACACACACACACACACACACACACACACACAAACAAACATAAATCACTTATGTTTGTTTTCGCCAGATAACTCCCAGATTTCAGTCATCATTTGATTTGTGATAAATCAAATGATGGCTCCGTTCGTTACCTGTTTGATCATCTGTCCGTTGCTGCTGAACACAGCGAGGGGAGTGCCAGTGTTGTCTGAGGCGATGTAGTACTCCTCTCCACTGCTCACCTCCATGGCAAACAGATGGCCCTGATATACAACCACACAGATACTACTGTTAAAGATACCATCATACAAATAATGAAAAAAGGGATGATTTGGTAAAAAGGATGAAAAAAAGGATGATTCGGTAAAAAAGGATGAAAAACGGATGATTCGGTAAAAAAGGATGAAAAACGGATGATTTGGTAAAAAGGATGAAAAAATAATGATTTGGTAAAAAGGATGATTTGGTAAAAAGGATGAAAAATGTTTTGCCTGTTCTCTCTCCTATCGTACCAACATCAATACAGCATCAGCATGGAATTGTGGACAAAATCCTATCCAACGACAACAAAAATTTTACGTTTTGGGTTTGAGAGGCTAAGGGCTCCATTTTCGTCACCGCTTATCCCTAAACTTCTTTGCCTTTTTTGTTTTACTATTTTGCAAAACATTTTTGAATAGTTAAAATGGCCAGTCTACAAGCTCACAACGTGTCATGTATATTGGCTAGTTGAACTATTCAAAAATGTTTTTCAAAATAGTAAATAAAGGCAAAGAAGTTTAGGGATAAGGGGTTTAGCGGTGACGAAAATGGAGCCCAATATCTCATCAAATGGTGGTCCATGACTCAAATGCAGAATAAATAATGGGCCTTGATACAAAAAGGGTTGAAAACCATTGCTCTATATGATTACTATGGGAATATATTTATATATACTTTTTAAAATACGTCCACGCATACTGTATACAGTAGCCTACCTGCAGGTCGTAGTAGAGCGAGGAGATCTCGGAGCTGGAGTGGTTGAAGATGTGCGTGACCCTGGCTGGGTGGTTGAGGTCAGCGTAGAAGAACTGCAGGTGCTGGCCCAGGCTGTTCCGCGTGGACACCTGTCCAAGGATTTTGTACAAGTAAAACATTTAATAAAACTAAAACCCTTACAAAAGTAGCTTTTAACAAATTTAGCTGCCTTTGACGGAATATTTCAGTCAGTTTTGTAGGGCGTTGCTGAAAATGAAAATCCAACTGTTTGTCTGCTTTTGACGGAAGTTTCCGTCAATTAATGTACTTTATCGCTATGAAATGTTTAGCTGAAAACCAACTTTTAACACTGACCCGGTTGCTAGGCAATGCCTTGCATACCCCCCGCCCCAGCACCAGAAGACGTGCGCACATTCCATATGCGTCCCATTAAAAGTAGGATCTTCTTTGGCTCTTTTCTCTGAAACTACGAGCGCTGTCCGTGGTGATGATCCATCCGATGTTCGGATGTTATTTGTGATTTTTCATCGCATCGCGCACAACATATTAATAACAACGCACCCGGCGGCCCAGTCCGTCGTAGTGGTACTGCACGCTCCAGCCGCCCGGCCCGCGGCTGTAGGCTCTCAGCAGCTGGCCCTTGGAGTTGTAGTCGAAGACGTCCTGGCCGCGCTGGCCCAGCATGCCGTCCTCGTCCAGGCGGTACTGCACGTCGCCCAGGCGCGTGATGCGGTCGCGCAGGTCGTAGCGCAGCGGCATGAGGCGTGCGCTGTTGCCCGGGTTGAGCAGGTGCAGGTTGCCGTTGAGGTCGTAACTGTAGCGCCACGTCGACCAGTCGTTCACCTGCGGGCGGGAATGGAAGGAACGGCGTGTAAATATGGAGCTGCAATTTGCAACTAGTGCGACCACTAGATGTCCCCCTTTTGCGTGGTACAGTACCTCATTTTCAAGACTGTTCAGGCATCCCACAAATCGAGACTCTGTCCCACATTGTGACTGGCAGGCATCAGTGTTCAAATGCCATCCCTCAAATAAACATTTGGATCTGGTCACCCTATCACTAGATTTTAATTAAATTCTTTATAATGGGTTGAATCTAGAGTTGCAACACCCTCCATTTACAACCCATTCATCCAAAATGAAAGGTCCGATCTGCTTGTATTAAACAACGTTAAACTCACTGACATTGCACCTGTAGGGCAAGCTTGAATTATCCTCTTTCAATCTGCACACGTTTGTTCCATAAAAATCCACCGTAGACATGTTACTTTCTGTCAAGAAATTCTGTGCAGGTGATCATTTTTGTTTATGATGGATCATGATGCCATTTAAAGGTATATTCAGTGATTTCACTTAATTCAAATATCACTTATTTGTTCTTATTTTTTTGGATAATCCTCCCTACTATAAAGTGTGCTGACCATATAAGGAGTTCCTCCCTGTCCCCAGTGAGCCCCTGGGGTCAAAAAACCCTAGTTTCGGTTTGGGCTTTGGGTGGCAAAGCCTTCATCCAATCAGGATGAGAGGGGCCTTCCTCCAATCATGATCGAGTGGGGCGGGCATTGGTGCACGTGCTGTTGGTCAGTTGTACTTCCCCCACTGTAGAGCGTGTGCATGTGCACATCTTGTTACCGGGTGGACCGGGTTTTTTTTCCAAATCACCCAAATCACTGGGTGATTGCTCCTTTAATACAAGCAGATCAGACTTTTCCATTTGGATGAATGGGCTGTCAATGGAGCGTGTTGCAACTCTAGATGCAACCCATTATAATAAGAAAAAACTGCAAATTGCGGCTAGAAAATATGCCAACTATGGAACACCGTATAAACATGGCAACTTTCAATTTAAAGACGGTATACCTTGACGCCGCTGAGCTGTCCGTCTCCGTCGTACTCGTAGCGGTACTGCGTGGTGTTGGCGTAGGGGCCGATCTTCAGCTCCCTCTTCACCACGCGGCCCATGCTGTCATACTGCACCGTCATCCAGTACATGAGCGAACGGAAGATCTCGTACTGTACCTCCTGGATGGGTTGATTCAGATTGAATTGATACAGTTGGGTGCCACCAATATTGTCCCTTATCATTTGACCCATTTAGGCCTGACCTCAAAATTTAAAAAAATCCTTCTAAATCCACCAGTTTTCTGAAATAAATATTTTCACGATTTTTCAAAAATAGCAGACCTACAAGCTCGTAGCGCGCCACTTGTAGATCTGCTATTTTTCAATAGCTAAATTATAACATAATGTTTAAAACACCAAAAGGGGTTCCCGCCCAAAATGGGTTAACTGTCCTTTTGCGCAGATCACGCAAACCTCAGCAAAAAGAAAAGGACAATATCGATGGCCTCCAACTGTATGTATTCACACAGTATGCAGAATGGGTACAGTTCAAACGAAAGCACAGGTCAATACAAAAACTGCTACTTTGAGGACGAAACCATGCACCAGCACTATAAGACGTGTTTACATCAGGGTCCTCCATTTTCAATTCATCAGAGAACAGTGTTGATTTTGACCGCACATTTTGATTAATTGTTTTTGTCATAGGGCCCTATCTTGCGCCACCCCTTACCCCTTATCCCTAAACTTCTTTGCCTTTTTTACTATTTTGAAAAACAAAACATTAATAATTGAATAGTTCAAATAGCCAATCTACAAGCTCACAACGTGTCAATGTAGATCGGCTAGTTGAACTATTCAAAAAATATTTTCAAAATAGTAAAAATAAATAAAAGGCAAAGCAGTTTAGGGATAAGGGATCTTTCTAAATACACTGTTTGGGGAAGGGGTGTTCCCCCACTAAAGTTGGTATTTTGGTTACCTGTCTAAATCCCTAAAATACCTAAATCCCTAAAACACCTCCCTAATACACCACCGTTATATTATGCATAGGTGTGGTTTGGGCGTTACAATAATTAAACCAATCACCGGTCCATGCGTGCCATTGCCTTTAAGAGATCCCATATCCGTTGCCCGTTATGCCCAGTTCTATATTGTTTCATAGCCCATGGAAGAGTGATGTGCTGCTGCCTTAAAGTCTCACTTGTGATGCTAGTTTTTATTTGTTGACGAAATTGTCAATACACAGTACATAGTCCTAGTACCGTTTTAGTCATCATAGCAATTGGTTTCTATTTAGTTTATGTTTCGTTTTCGTCAGTGAAAAAAAGGTAGTCCACAGACATTTTGTCATAGTTTTAGTCAACGAACGAACAATACCTTGATGCGCCCGTGCGTGTCAAAGTGTTTGCTCAGCGTCATGACGGCCGTGGTGATGATCTGGTTGATGTCGTAGTAGATCACCCCGAACTTCCCAAAGTGCTCCACCTAGTCGGCGGGAAAATGGAGAACGTTTACAGAAAGCGTGAGTTTTAATTTTAATTTTTCCACCATAAATACTTTATGGTGGAGAGAGAGCACGTAGAAACGGAATGTCTTTGTTTAACTGAACTGTATACGAGTGTTGCTGTAGAATGTACATCACCCCCCTAGATCAGTGACATCACCCCTAGATCAGTGACATCACCCCTAGATCAGTGACACCATTCCTAGATCAGTGACATCATCCCTAGATCAGTGACATCATCTCTACATCAGTGACATCATCCCTACATCAGTGACATCCTCCCTAGATCAGTGACATCACCCCTAGATCAGTGACATCATCCCTAGATCAGTGACATCATCTCTACATCAGTGACACAACCCTACATCAGTGACATCCTCCCTAGATCAGTGACATCACCCCTAGATCAGTGACATCATCTCTACATCAGTGACATCCTCCCTACATCAGTGACACCATCCCTAGATCAGTGACATCATCTCTACATCAGTGACATCATCCCTACATCAGTGACATCATCCCTACATCAGCGACATCATCCCTAGATCAGTGACACCATCCCTAGTTCACTGACACCATTCCTAGATCACTGACACCATTCCTAGATCACTGACACAATTCCTAGATCAGTGACATCATCCCTAGATCACTGACACCATTCCTAGTTCACTGACACCATTCCTAGGTCAGCGACATCATCCCTAGATCACTGACACCATTTCTAGATCACTGACACCATTCCTAGTTCACTGACACCATTCCTGTAGGTCAGCGACATCATCGCAAGATGACGAGCGAAGTGAGCGTGACGCTATACCTTGCCGGAGATCTCGTCGTAGCGGTAGAGGTCGACGGGCAGTGGCGTCTCGCTGATGACGGGCTTCATGCTGGCGATGCGGAAGCTATTGTCATGGTAGGTGTAGTCGAAGCGCGCGTTCACCATGCCCTCCTCGCTGAAGCGGTAGATCTGCTTGTCGACGAGCGGGCCCATCTTGCGATAGCGTATGGTGCACGAGAAGCCGCCGCCGCTCTGTAGCGACACCATCTTGAGCACACCGGCCGTCTCGTCGTAGCCGAACGTCACCGCAGTGCTGTCGTACACGATCTCGGCCAGCTTGGCCAGCTTGCCGTACCTGTAGATGTAGCAGGGGGAAAAATGTGCTCGAATGATTGAACGAATTAATCAAAGTACTCTGTTACAATTTACAATTTAGGCATTTTATCAGACGCTCTCAATCCAGAGCGATTTACAGTAAGCAAGAACAATACAAGGTAATACATCAAATACATAGAAATAGCTAAGAACCTAATATCTGACTAACAGTAAGATTATCTGTACAGTGAAGCTACAGTATACATGAGTATACATTATAGAGTGCTACGTGCTACTGTATGTCTACATAAAATGCTAAATTATAAATCTAATGAAATGCGGGGGGGGGGGGGGGGGGCACTGTCTGGGGAGGCACTGGGGGGGACACTGGGGGGGCACTGGGGGGGTGGGGGGGGGCACCGGGGGGGACACTGGGGGGGCACTGTCTGGGGAGGCACTGGGGGTGCACTGTCTGGGGAGGCACAGGGGGGACACTGGGGGGGCACTGGGGGGGGGCACTGGGGAGGCATTGGGGGGACACTGGGGGGGCACTGTCTGGGGAGGCAAAGGGGGACACTGGGGGGGACACTGTCTGGGGAGGCACTGGGGGGGCACTGTCTGGGGAGGCTCTGGGGGGGGGCAAGGGGGGGTCACTGTTTGGGGAGGCACTGGGGGGACACTGGGGGGGCACTGGGAGGACACTTGGGGGACATTTAGTCTTACTTTTATAAGTCATCATAGCTTCGTTTTAATTTAGTTTCCATTTAGTCGTCAGTGAAAAAAGGTGTACAGTCGATGAACATTGTTTTGTCATAGTACTAGTCGACGAAAAAGCAACTGATAGTGTTAGTGCCGTACGCGTACCTGTAGAGGACGCGGCGGCCCGTGCCCAGGAAGTGCGTGGCGCGCGGCCGGCCGTCCTCGCTGAAGTCGTGGATGACCGAGGCGTTGCTCTCCGGCGGGTTGTACGTGTTGCGTATGTAGCCCACCGACACGTGCGTGCACATGGTGTGGCGTGCCACGCTCGGCATGGTGACGGCGGTGACGCGGCCCGCCGCATCGAACTCGAAGATGTACTGCCGCTGGCTCTGCAGGAGCAGCACCATGGACTGGAGGGAAGCAAGGAAGGACACACACAGAGGTCGTTATAGTTACAGTATAACTAAAACAAACGGAAAAAAATCACACCCGTATGAAGTGAGGGGCGCTCTCAATTATGTTTCAACCAACCTTGAAACATACCTTAGGTGGTCCCTTATTGGCCAAGGGTTTTTCAATTCATGTATAAGCTAAATCTGTAGTAACTGAATATTCTATGTACAGGTTTAATGTTTGTTTTGAATTGTTATTTTGATCAATGTTTGCCTGTTATCTCTCCTATAGTACCAACATCAATACAGCATGGAATTGTCGACAAAATCTTATCCAATGACAACAAAATATGTTGGGTCTGAGAGGCTAAATGTCATCAGATGGTGGTCCGTGACTCAAATGCCAAATAAATAATGGACCTTGATATGACAAGTGTTTAAAACCATTGATTTAACACATTTAGACCTAAGGTCGATTCTGCAAAATGTCATCTAAATCCTTACACGGTTTTCTGAAAAAATCCTGTTTCTATGTCGGACTATCTCAAACGTTTTCATGTCAAGGACCCCCAAACATGATAATGCATTTGGACCGCCAACCCGAAGATATGTTGTTCCGGGGTCCCCCACGAAGCAAAAAATTTGAGTTAAAAATGTTCGCTTTAAGAATATATTTAAAATATATTCAAAGATTTGCACAACGTTTCACGATTTTCCTAAAATAGCAGATCTACAAGCTCGTAGCATGGCATGAAGTGATCAGAATCAGAATCATGCGCCATGAGCTTGTATCTGTATTTTTTGAATAGCAAAATGGTAAAATTGATGCCTACAGATTTACTTTACACTGTGGCCAGTAAGTCCAGTTTTGTCATGTCATGTCATCACATTACAATAATGTATTTAATTTGGTTTTACACTTTACAGATCAGGAGGTTAACACGTTTGTCAATGTTATCATGAAAACAATTCGAAAAATAAATTATTTTAATTTCTACTTTAACAGTATACATTCCTGTGCATACCATCTTTCATGTTCTACGTTATTGCACGTACGTGTACCCAGTACCCCTGTACACGTCCCCACATTTAAGAAACACTGCTATCAATTATGTATATTGTCACTGCAATTCTCTAGTCCAAAATTGATATGTTCCCCCCTATTCTCTCTGTATGTCCCTGGTGACTTTTAATCGTCCGATGAGAAGCATAACGCAACAAAGGTTTAAAGACCCAGTGAAATGAAAATTATGTTTTTAGAAAATCACACTTTTAGAGCATATCCGTGGTCATCATTATCCAGGGCATACCTAACACCCAACACAATTGGGAAAATGTCAATTTGGGTGTATTTTTATATCAAAAGTCCATAAAAAGCCAATTTGAATTACTTCCTTTGAACTAAACGTGATGCATCAGGACGTGTGAAGTCCTGCATGCATATAAATTCATCTTGATTTCATTCACCTGTTTGATTCCCATTGCTGTGCGATATCAAGATGATATCCAGACAGTATTACTCATTTTAAACATAATCAGCACGCTAAAATATGTATCATATAAGCCACGTAGTAAGCCACGTAGTAGCGTCTGTCTCAGTCCCCGACCAGTAAACAGAAACTTCAAAATACAATACCCCAAGAGGCCATATTGCACCACATCTTTAACGTATACCTTGTCCAGGTAGCTGTAGCTCCAAACCTTGCCGTCCACAAAGGAGCGGGACAGGACGCGTCCCTGCGCGTCAAACTCGGTCCTCTCGCTCATGCTGCCTCGCTGCAGGCCCACCAGCTGTCCTGTGGGCGAGTAGGAGACGTTGACCACGGCCAGGCTGCTGCTGGGGAGCCACATGGCGGGACGGCCCTGCATGCGGGGGTATGGTGTTGATTTTGAGCAGCAAATCATTTTGATTTAGTCTTAGTCAAAGTCTTTTTGAATAAGTCGACTAAAATGTATTTCGGCAGGCCTTGATGGCGTCGTAATGGCCGATTTTAAACTTGGTTGCATGCTGAAAATAGCCGATCTACAAGCTCGAGCTTGTAGATGCAAGCATGCAACCAAGCATAAAATGACTTCTCTTTCAGTTCTATTGGATCTCTTCTCCACTAGTCTCTCTCCCTAACATTTTAGTATAGCTTTTTTATTTGTTGTCGAAATTGACAATAGATTTAGTCTCAGTTTTAGTCATCGTAGCTTGGTTTTTATTTTGTTTTCATTTAGTTTAAGTCAGTATAAAAAACCTTAGTCGGCGAACATGTTTTGTCATAGTTTTTACTCTACGGAATCAACAGTACCTGCGGGTCGTACATGATGCGCAGCGTGAACTTGCGGTGGTCATCGTAGATCTTCTCGGTGCGTGTGTTGCGGTCAAAGTCGATGGAGAGGAGGTTACGGCCATGAGCCTGCGGAGAGAGAGAGAGGCACGAGGGAAAGGATTTGAAGATGATGAAAATTGCCACACCATCACTAGTCTCACGTTGCCAGACTGTTGCCTTTTTCAAATGCTTCCGTCATACAGTCTGGAGCAACGGAAGCTCTAATCATGAGTAGAATATAAAGCGGAAGTGCTCCTCCCCACTTCCGTTTTGTCTTCACAGTCGCGCAAATGTATCCTAATATGAAATGAAATCATCTAAGCATATATAGCTTGTTGGCTTAGAAAATTAAATAAAAAAAATAAAATGTAAGCCGATATGGCAGCTTCCTTACACCGATTTCCGGAGGTGTATAGTTCCAGACTCTATAGGCTATAGCATTCAGAGATTGCAGAGAATAGTTTTCTGGCTACACGAGACTACACCATCACTAACGTTGGGTGTATTTTACCCGATATAATAATTTCCATAAACAATTACCACAATACATGACAATTTGAGGTAATCATGTTTCACTACATGTATTTGAAAACTTTAGTTGCTTTGTAGATTTTGCTAAATTATTACATTATTAACCACTCCAGCCCATTTTAGCCATTTGAAATTTATTTTGATAAAAAAAAATTAATTAAAGCTAGTTTTAGTACTTTAAGTACATTTGGACACCAAAATACCTTTGTACTTTTACTCAAGTAAATTTTGAATTCCAGCCAATTACCAAAAGTATTGACACTTTTAATTTACTTAAGTAAAACATGCAAGTACATGCAAGTTCCCCCACTGTAAAAAAAAAAAAAAAAAAAGGCATTCCTAAAAAACTGAAGTTGACCTCACTCACCCTCAGCTTCCGGCCGAACACGGTCACCTTGCCCTTGGTCTGCTCCTTTCGGAGGCGCCACTCGATGGAGTTGAGGCCGTTGTCGGTGGGCAGCGTGATGTTCCGCCGTCCGATGGTGGGGCTGACGGAGCCGGCAAGGACGTGCGGCTCCGTGTGGTAGCTGATGCCCATCCCGTTGGCGTACATCACCCTCAGGGTACCGTTGTTACACAGCTGGTAGCTGTTCCTCACCTGGTCTGCAGGGGGCGACAAAGAATCAGAATCATCGTGAAACCATCGAAACGGTCGAGAAATTACCGTTAGTTACCATGTGGGGGTCCCCGCAACATCCAGGCCCCCAGGAACGCGCCCAGGCCGGTTCTGGCGAGCCGCCCCGTGTCCGAAACGGTTGAGAAATGTTAACGTGAGGGGGTCCCTGTACTGTCACACCCGAAATCATCATATATACAGTTAGTGTGTGTGTGTGTGTGTGTGTGTGTGTGTGTGTGTGTGTGTGTGTGTGTGTGTGTGTGTGTGTGTGTGTGTGTGTGTGTGTGTGTGTGTGTGTGTGTGTGTGTGTGTATGTGTGTGTGTGTGTGTGTGTGTGTGTGTGTGTTAGGCTGCGCAACAGTGACAGTTGATGGTGAAAACCAACCAAACGCTACTTTCGTGCTCGGACACAGCCAGCCATCCAGCCAGCCAGCCAGGGACACGCATTGCTGATGCAGCTTAATAAACATTGCCATTGTGTGAAGTGAGGGCCACTCTTATCATCATACATCATCAGATTTCGTGGATGATGTAAGAAAAATGATATCCAAAAAATGTATAGAGGAAATCATAACAATTATTTCATCTAGAGATCTAAAGGTCAAAGGTCTTTTGACGAATGAGCGTAAGCTTCAGTTCCTGAGGGATCCTCACAACCCTATGGTGGAGGCAATAAATATATATATATTGCCGAATTTCGTGAAGAACGATATAGCTCAGAACTGCCAAAACTGTTAAAACGGCGGTAACAATAAGGGGCCTACGCCCTACGGGCTTGACCCTGAATAATAATAAAACAGCAACAATAGTCCAAATGGTTGCATTGTTTTTTTTGTTGTTGTTGTTTGTTTTGTTTTGTTTGTTTTTTTTGGGGGGGGGGGGGGGGGTTGCAATGCCAGCTCCACTCAGATAAATAAGTTGGATGCTTCATACTAAAGACTGATCACTTGCCTGGAGGCATTATGGTAATTAGATATGAAATTATAATATAAGGCAAAACGTTTAGAAAGCTGGGTGCAAGTATAGGCCAAAATAGTAACATAAAGGACAATGGCAGAGCAGCAAGGAGAGACGTGCTTTCCACTGCGGTCAGAAGGTGTGATGATGATGGCAACGGAAGATAAGATGAGATTGTTTTTTTGGCCTCAGAATGGTCTGGCAGAATGCAGAGGGGGGACTTTTCTTTCAGCTACAAAAGGTGATAGGAGGATCAGATGGCTGCTGCCTCAGAAGCCTGCACCATAAACGACAGTGATCCATAAAGCCAATTTGTAATAAAGCCTCCGGGCAGCATTTTAACAACACCTCGCTCTGACAAGAGACGCCTTTTCCATTGACTCGGCAGCTTGGCTACATAAATCCTCTCTCGCCCTCTCTCTCTCTCTATCGGAGCCCAATCTCTGTAATAACACAGAGGGAAATGACGAGAGAGAGAGAGAGAGAGAGAGAGAGAGAGAGAGAGAGAGAAAGAGAGAGAGAGAGAGAGAGAGAGAGCAGAGAAAGAAGAAAGAGTGAAATGGCAGCTTGAGGGGAAAGGAGGATTCGTTGTGCAGAACTTAATGAAGGGAGAGGCAGAAAGCAAGCAGTCGGGTGTCAGAAGAGCTAAAGAGCTAAAGAGCGAGGCGTAGGCCTGTCACAATCTTTATACACAATCGTCTCATCGCAATTATTTGAGATAATTTCAATAATTTTTTTGCGTGATCGTCAATCGTTTCCATGTTGAAAAATGTCTACACATTTTTCAAACATTTTACAAAAATCACACCCGTGTGAACTGAGTGGTGTAAGGTCTGTCTGACGTAATGAAATCATGTCTGACGTTTGTGCAGAAAAAATGAGCATGGTTGCTATGTTCACCCTGTTCACCCGGGTGTGATTTCATTACGTCATTACAACAGGGTGAACATAGCAACCATGCTCATTTTTTCTGCACAAAAAAGCCAGTTGTAGGAGTGGTTTACACCACTCAAAAATAGCAGAAATAGCAGATCTACAAGATCTACAAGACATGACACGAAGATCAACAATTTCCACTATTTTGGACATTTTTTGGAAAGAAAAAAACAAATATATTAAATGTGTCTGTGATTTCTTTGAATATTTAAGTTATTTGTCATATGTGTCCTGCATGTGCAATTGTGCAGTATGTGATTACGAAGCCTAAAAAAAGAAATACAAATTGTCAGTATAACGTTCCAAATGTTCAATGTAAAAAACACAATTCAATGGAGCAGTTGAGACGAATAACAGTCTGCATTCACATGGAATCAGGCAAGTGATAGACGGCAAACGGAAGTCATTTTAGTGGACGGGAGCAGGACGGTAAATGGAACAGGACAGAGAGAGAGAGAGAGAGAGAGAGAGAGAGAGAGAGGGGGAGAGAGAGAGAGAGAGAGAGAAAAAGCGAGAGCTGGCTAAGTGAGTCTGTCAGGGAAGCCCTGCCCGGGTGTTCCGTATACGGAACATTGTGAAAACCTCAAATTATAGTTATCTCACTAAACCTTGCTCTCCGGCGGGCCACTGAGCGGGGGGGCCTGAATCCATCTGCAGCCTGATTATTATTCTCCGAGGTGCTTCCCCCCCCCCCCCCCCCCCCCCCCCCCCCCAGGGAGCCCAAGGACCGGATTCAGACTTGTGTCACGTCGTTTGCGAGGGGTCAGGAGAGGGGAGCCAATTATTCTCCTACCTTCGTGTTCTCTAAACAGGCAGAATAAGCTTAGGGATCATGGGAACTGGATGGAGGCTACTTGGGCGCAATGGTGGAAAAGTGTTTTACTTCGGAACTCAAAATGTACTTGATTAAAGTAGTATTGGCATCGAAATGTATACTTACCAAATACCTAAAAATTATACTGTTGTACTTAAGTAAGAGAGAGAGAGAGAGAGAGAGAGAGAGAGAGAGAGAGCTTGGGGATGAGGAGGATTCACTGAACACAAGTTAATGAATTTGAGGCAGTAATAATATTCAAATGCGTGAGGCTATGTATAGAGTGATTCTACACAAAGTGCATGGTGTAGGCAGGGAAGGGATTGAAGTTAACACACAACACCATGTGAAGATTATGCTTAAAGATGGAGTGCCGTGATTCTTTTCCACCCTAAAACATGATCATCAGTTATTATTATATAGGGAGGAAGATTCTTTTCAAACAAGTGTACATGCAGTATCAATGTTCGCCAATACGTCAATGTTCGTCAATACGTCAATGTTCGCCAATACGTCAATGTTCGCCAATGAAGCTATGATTCCGTGCTTTCATATGACATGCCAATCTACAATTCACGGCACTCCATCTTTAACCCATTCTGGGCGGGAACCCCTTTTGGTGTTTTAAGCATGTTATACTTTAGCTATTGAAAAATAGCAGATCTACAAGCTTGTAAGTGCTTGTAAGTCTGCTATTTTTATTTTATCCTGAAAATGTGGTGCAAATCTTTGAATATACATATTCTTTCAGAGCTAATGTTTTTAACTCAAACCCTTGCTTTTGGGGGGTCCCTGGAACAACATATTTTCAGATGGAGGTCGGCAGCCAATTTCATAAAATTTCTGGAGGTCCTTGACATGAAATAATTTGAGAACCACTAATATAGAAACATAGGTTTTTCAGAAAAATGTCATGATTTAGAATACATTTGTAGAATCGTCCTCTGGTCTAAAATGGGTTAAATTCAATGTAAGCCCATTCAATATGATATTTGCTGTATGTAATGCTGTATCTATTTCTACATACTGCAAGTTTGCCGATATCTAATCCTCCCCAGACATGCAGGGTTTAATGGTATGCGTTATTTTATCACGCCAATAAAACTATGCATAAAGCGGGGGTTACTTCAACAAGGGAGAGTAGGGTGAGGGTGACCAGATCCAAACTGTTCATTTGAGGGACAGGACAGAAGCAACACTTGTGTGGGACAAGTGGGACGGGCTATAAATGTCTTGATGTCATATTCAACCATATGCCTAATACTGCTTCATTCTCTTATTAAACCGCTCTGGCATCTCACGTTATGTTTTAAAAAATTTAAATTTGGTCATGGTATGGCTGACTTTAATAGCCTATAGGGGATATTTCTCATGTTATTTTAACAGGCTTAAAAACACATCTTGCTGGAAAAGAAACAATGAGAGTGCTTTAAGGCCAACTATTAGGGGACTAACTATTTAGGGCATTTGAACACAGATGCCTGCCAGTCACTATTTTATATGGGACATAGTCTCAATTTGTAGGACGCCTGAAAAGTCTTGGAAACGAGGGACTGTCCCAGGCAAAGGGGGAACATCTGGTCACCCTCTTCTCACAACTATCTCAGGATGCTGTCCTAAAAACAATCTGGTGTTATCTTCCACAAGAACACCAGGGGGCGATATCTCACCACTGGTGGTGAGGTGGACGTGAAAGGTGTCATTCTCTAAGGTCATGGCTGTAGTTTTTCGAGGAGCAATCGATTCTGTTCATTCTCTACAATATTCAGCTTTTTGTGTATATAATGATATACTTTATTGTGTTCTTTGATGGGGATTTGGGGGGGATTGTATTTATGATGGTTCTAGTCTTTTAGAACCACCTCTATTGGTATTCTCGCAGAGGTGGAGGTAAGGGCAATGGGGAATACCATCACCCTTATTTATACTCAATTGAGGGCAAGCCCTCATTTTCAACTGTAGCCGAGGTTATAATACAATACAATACAAAATTACAAATCAAAACAAAACACATCCATTAGTAATGGATGCGTTTTGTTTTGATTTGTAATTTTCCATTACACACATCAGGGTGAATTACAAAGGAACTTTTAGGATAAAAAGCCAGTCAATCAAAACAAAAATAACTCAATTCAAACAGGAGCAATGTTTTGGAGCATTCCTTTGAACTGACCAAAGATGGCAGGGAGCTTTGTTTTATAGAATTTTGGAGATCGTTCCAAGATGTTGAGGATATAGTCAGTGCTCTGTTACAGGAAATGTTTCCCCAATGGCAGGGGTGTGTTCAGGGCCTGGCTATTGGATATAATAGAGTACCGAAGTCCTGGCGTCACTCGATCATCGCCTGGGTCGCGGACGTTTTTCTCTATGGAGAACCACAGTCAGTCCTCATATTTGATACAGTCTGTTTAGAAAACCGTAAAGAAATGAATGGACAGCGCCATGCCCATAGACTCTACAAGGCAGTAAATTAAGTCGATTTTGGAGTGATTTCAAATATATACAAATATAATTATACATTCTATATATCCCGGACCGAAATACAACCGGAAATGAATGCTATTAGTTTGGGACCAGAGGGTCTTACTCAAAAACCCATGTGTACAACGAGAGCGGGGGTGGTAGCCACGCCCCTCCCACAGCATACCCTACCACTCTATCATCAATCTTTAAATAAATGGGACCATAATAAAAGCATTATTAATCAACCTTGATTCTCACCTAGGATTTCAAGGCCATACGCATGTAACTTGAGAAAGCCCGGAGGGGCAAAATGTTGTCGTTTTACATGTTGAAATAAAGAGGACGGGGAGCAGAATTATATCTGACAATCCACTTTTTTCACCTAAATTGACCAAAACGCATATCATTTTCACTAGTTTGGGTCCTGGGGCAAACGTCTTAATCTCACTTTTGGGTCACAGGGCTAAAACGTTTGGGAACCACTGCTATATAGCCGCAGTCAATCATTTTGGAAAAAAATACACGGCGGCGATCTGTACCTTGCACGACGGTGTACGAGGCTTCCACGGACGACAGGTTGGTGATGACGGTGACGTCGTCGTCTCGGCTGGAGCTCTCGATGTCCACGTTGATGGAGCGCTCGATCTCGCGGTGCAGACTGGTCACCGTGCCCGTGGGGTACGTCACGTTGGTCAGCCGGCCTTCGCTGTCATACCTGTGGGGATGAGAGAGAGAGAGAGAGAGAGAGAGAGAGAGAGAGAGGACAGAGGTGTACAAACTTTAATAAACAACTGTAATGCGGTTACAAGTAAAAGTCCGGAAATAAAAATGTAGCCTACTTGAGTAAAAGTACTGGCATCCAAAATGTACTGCAAAATGTAGGCCTGCTGCAATTATTTTTACTGCAAAATGTACTGCAAATTTATCCTAATATAAATCGAAATAATCTAAACATATATAGCTTACTGCTATATATAGCTCGGGAGTTCCAGGCTATATAGCATTCGGAGACTGCTATGTTATTTATTTTATGTTTTTAAAGTTAATTAATTAGCTATGATTCACTGTTTTGCAGTGTTGGGTCAGCTACATGTAGCTTAACTTGCCCAACACTGCAGATAATAGGCCTATTAATTAACTTTAATAGGCCTATTGGCTTATTCCACTTATTCCACTATACGTGCAGGTATTCGAGCCTCAATTCTTACTGGAAAAAAACATCAAATAAATAATTAAAACCAGTGTTGTGTAGCTGACCCAACACTGCCTTTAGCTGGTGGTGGTATCATCATCGTTCATCACACTCACTGGTAGAAGGTGGTCCAGCCGGTCTCCTCTGCCTTGGCGGCCAGGAGGCCCGTGCTGCCGCTGTATGCCATCAGGGCCACGTCGCGGCCCAGGGCCGAAACGCTGCGCAGCCCCCCGCCCAGGTCCAGTCCCAGCGCCACCACCTGGTTCTCCGGCAGCAGCACGAGACGCAGTAGACCCCCTCCTCCACCTCCTCCTCCTCCTCCTCCCTGGCCCCCCGCGGCGCTCTCCCTCCTCACCTTCAGTGGTTGGGGGAAAAAAAGTACTCAATTGTCTTCACTTAAGTAAAAGGTATCGATACCTCAGTGGGGGAAAAAGGCAGTCGACGATCATTTTTCCTGTCATAGTATTATATTAGTCGAAGGAAATCAACACTGGTTTTCTTTTCGGTACCTTCACGGTGTTGTTGCAGTTGTCGGCCAGCGAGCTCAGCTCGCCGTCGGGGCCGTAGGTGAAGTTGTAGAGCGGCTCGCCCGTCACCAGGCTGACCGTCTGCACGTGCTGACCGTCCCCGTTGAACACGTAGAGCTCCTGCTCGCGTGGAGACGCCACCTTGCAAAAATGCATATCACTTACATCAGGCGTGCCCTCACCTATTTGGACTTGAGAGCTATACTTTGATAATGACCAGCTCAACATGATCTACCCACTGGAAAAAACATATTATGCCGTTGTTGAAAACAGTTTAAATATGTACCTGAGGGGGGCTTTGGAATAGCGGCGCTGTCGTTACATAATAATAATAATAATAAGACAAATGCACTTGGATTGGGAAATAGAGCGGGAGAAATGGAATACGTAGGGTTTTTGGTATTTAATTTGCAATGCTACCGACGTTTTTGCACAGCAACACTCTTGAAAACCAAATATTGCATTGTGGGTTTGAGCTGACAGGCCCTTTTGATGTCAATCACTCAAGTCACCTAAATTCAAGTGGCAGATGCCATATATATATATATATATGCCATATATGCCATATATATATATATATATATATATATATATGCCATATATATATATATATATATATATATATATATATATATATGCCATATATATATATATGGCATATATATATATATATGCCATATATGCCATATATATATATATATATATATATATATATATATATATATATATATATATGCCATATATATATATATATATGCCATATATATATATATATGCCATATATATATATATATATGCCATATATATATATATATATATATATATATATATATGGCATATATATCTATATATATGCCATATATATATATATATATATATTTAAATTAAATATTCTTCATATTCTTTCACAGTGGGTCCCTGGAACAACATATTTTCAGATGGGGGTCGGCGGCCAAATACATAATAACATTTGGGCTCCTTTTGACATGAAAAGGTTTGAGAACCACGACCATAGGCATCAAAATGTACTTAAAGTGCAGAATGTCTCATTTAAAAGTTTCAAATAATGTATACAACTCTTTTGAAAATACCCGATCTATTGTGAGCTTGTAGATCGGCTATTTTCAAATGGCCAAAATGGGCTGAAGTGGTTAATGTATATGTTGTGTATGTTATTTGCTCTGAGATGTAGTGGAGTAGAATAAAAGTACTGGAAATCGGAAATACCGGTAGTCACGTAAAGTACAATCAATCATCATCACTGCTACTGTAAATCACCAGCGTATATGAATGTACATAGTTCACACAAAAAAATACTTATTATTAGTATTAGTAGTGATAGTATTGCTATCAATTAGGCCTACAGAAATTGACAGAACACATTTTGTGGGTCCTTTAATTAGGTGATCAACCCCCCCCCCCCTCTTTCCTTTTTTCCCACTCTGTACATACAGTGTTCTTTTTTTTCCCTGTAATCATATTGATTTTTGTTTTTCTCATTGATGACATCGATTTTTGTTGTTACTCTTCATGTCATGTCTATGAATTGATTGCATACTAGACTGGTGCCGATGGAAGTTGGAGGTTCATGCCCCACCCGGCTATGCAATACATGTTGTACCCGTGTCAGAGTACCCGTTCCACCCGTCTGTCTGTGTCCCTTTTATGCCCATATATGGAGACTTCTGTATCTGTCTCTCTGTGTCCCTTTATTCCCATATATGGAGTTCTGTGTCAGGCATGCCCACATATGGAGTGTTGTGATGTCAGAACAGGCCAGCTCCATATATGGACCATGGGCCCTGTCCAGAGCCCGGGCAGAGGCCTTTTGTGCGTGGGTCCGAGGACGTGGTCCTAGAGGTGGTTTCTGTTGGTCCCCAGCTAAATGATGGAAAGTTGGTAACCAAATGGACCCTTACAAATATTTAACTCTTGACAGACGGGTCCATTTAGTTTTATGTTACGCTTTACATTTTTGGTAAACATCTACATTACGGTTAATTTACAAGAAGTCTACACAATATCCAACGATAACAAAATGTGACCAGATTTGACTGAGAGACTGCCATCGCGCAAATTCCAGCTTTTCACCAGAGGAGAAAATCTTTTTTTTTTTTTTTAAATGAGTTTATAGCACAGGCAGACTCTTCACATACTAGAGCATGTCTGAAATAAGTGTCAGAGCTGAAATCGACATGTAAATATGAAATAAATGCTTAAACATGTAGTTAGGTGTAATGTTAGAGACCACAGAAGTGAAACTTTCTAGCCTGTTTTCTCAACTCGTTGTTTTCTGCAAGACGGTGGTGGGTCAAACTGAACAACCAATATGTCAATTTGAAGCTATGATTCCCTGCTTTCATATGACATGAAAAAACGAAAATTCAAAAAAATTCAATGGCAGTCCCTCATTCAAATTTAGTCACAAATATCCTTTCGGACTGAGAGGCTAAATGTCATCCAATGGTGGTCCGTGGCTCAAATGACAAATGGGCCTTGATATGAAAAAGGTTGAAAACCACTGCAATAAACTATTCAATCAATCAATCAATCAAGCAATCAATCAATCAATCAATCAATCAATCAAATCAATCAATCAAACAAACCTCGTACTGCCCCGCTGCTGCCCCCACTGCCCCGGAGAGGGCGGAGCCAGCGGTGGCGGGCGCGGGCCGGTTGGCGCGGACCGCCCGGATGCGTATGTTGTTGAGGTCGGCAACGAACAGCGTGCCGTCGGGCGACGTGGCGAGCGAGGCGGGCGAGTTGAGGCCGGCGTCGGTGGCGTAGCCGTCGTCGCCGTAGAAGCAGTTGCAGTTGACGTCGTTCTTGCAGTCGCAGTCGGAGGCGGCGCCAGCCAGCAGGGAGATCTCGCCACTGGTGCTCACCTGTGCACGGAGAAAAGATCATAAGAGCTCTTTGTTTTGTTTCTTTGTTTTTATTCCATGATTTTGCAACCCATTTTTTTCACCATGTCAATTATCTAATGTAATCCTGGGCGCTACACTACCTCTGCCAACCTGGGGGGAGGGGGTGGGGGGCAGTGGACTGACCTCATGCTTCCTTCACTGTATGAGGAGTCCAAGCCGCTTCTATTCACCTGACTGGGGGGAGTTTCCCCGGACGGACGTAGCGCGTTATTCCAACCAGTACCTTGGCTGGCCAGGGGGAGGTATAGTTTAGAGACCAGGATTACTGCATGTTGTTTGTGATACACGGGGAGAACATGCAAACTCCACACAGAAAGGCCCTTTCGCCAACCCTACCTATAGGGTAAGGGCACTGATGATGCGGAGGAGAGAACACGCCCCGAGCGCCCACAGCGTCCCCAGTGGGAATCAAACCCAGGACCTTCTAGCTGTGAGGCCACAGCACTACCGACTGTGCCACCGTGAGCTCTTTGGAGGTGTTTTTGAGGGTTTAATGTTTGTTTTTAGTTCAATGTTTGTTTTAAAAACGCCATTGACAATGAAGAGAAATTTTGTCCCTAACACAAACATTAAATCCCATTAACAATAAAGAGAATTTAATGTCTTACATCATCATGACATCACCTAATCATAGCAACATGAGTTAAACTTTAATATAGCTGCTCCAAGCTATACCGAATTCCCTCCTCAATGTTGTAAGATGATAATAAGAGCGCCCCTCACTTCACACGGGTGTGATTTTTTTATATTCTATATACCACAGTTTCCCCAAACACTGTGTCGGGGCACATTTGTGGGTTGCGGGCACATTTTATGGGTCCATTTTTTTTTTTGGTTTCCTAGATTTTGTTTTTAATTATTATATTTTCAAAGCATTTAAAAAAAAAAAAAAGTTTCCATGAATTATACCAAACCAGTAAAATGCCTGAGACCGAGAAGCGACCAAGGTCACGTGCACGCACCTGCCTGAGTGGCGACAGACTGCTGGGCGAGTGCTGGCACTTTGGCATGGGGGTCAGATCAACATATCCGCCTGACACTCGGACCAATAGTATGTCGGAACTAAAGCCTGTACCCGATCTGTGGATTATGAATCTGTGCCAGGGAGTCATAGTGGACTTCTTTTCTTTTTCACTTGCTGTTGCAGTATGATGCTACAACTTGGCACATGCATTTTAGGGCAGTTTCTCTCATTCTTTTCAGATCTTTTCAAGCTGCATCAGGTTGCGTCAGTGCACAGCCATTTTCAGATCTCTCTAGAAGAGATGTTCAATGGGGTAAAAGTCTGGGCTACGGGGTGGACTCCTCGAGGACATTCACAGACTTGGAATGAAATGTTGTACTGTTTATGCTTTTTTTTTATTGTTATTGTATTTTTATTGTTGTTATTTGTGAAGCTCTTTGTAAACTTGTTTTTGAAACGGTGCTATATAAATAATACGTTATTATTATCGTTATAATCCTAGTGTGTGAGGAGGACGCCGGCCAACCTCCCTAACACAAGGTCCGATTTCACCCAATAAAAAAACGGCCAACCTCCCTAACACAAGGTCCGATTTCACCCAATAAAAAAACGCCCGGCAGCCGTCTCCCTCAACAGCTGCAATGTCAGTTTTGCTTGCCAACAATCTATGACACCAGACTATCGACAACAGTCGTCATTAGAAAGCAGTGGTTTTCAACCAGTGGTCCGGGGTGGTTCCCAGCTAAATTATGGAGAGTTGGCAACCATTTTACAAGTCTCATTTTACAGTCTCAAGAGTTACACTCTCAAGAGTTACATTATTGTTAAACATCTGCATTACTTAATTTAAAAGTCTACACAATTACAGAATGTAGAAGAATTGTTATTTTGATCAATGTTTGCCAACAGCATGGAATTGTGTGTCAACGATAACAAAATATTCTTTAGTTTTGGGTCTGAGTCTGAGGCTAAATGTCATCAAACGGTGGTCCGTGGCTCAAATACCAAGTAAATAATGGGCCTTCATATGAAAATGGTTGGAAACCACTTTTATAAAGGAACCGGGGAAGCCAAATCGTAGTGTAATCGTAGTGCACGACCTACCTGTCTGACGCGGTTGATCTTTTTCTCGTCCGTCTCGGCGATGTAAAGGATCCCGGCGTGCGACAGCGCGATGGCCGTGGCGCTCTCCAGGGCGGCATGGATGGCCAGCTTGCTGAGGCTGTAGTCGATGCCTGGCACCTGGCAGTGCATGGGACGACCCGCCATGATGCTCACCTGGGAACGGTACGGTGGAGGAGCTAGAACTCAGATGTTTTTACATAAATAGGGGAATGCCATTCCAAATGTAATTTTCAATAGGGATGTCTCGTTTCCGATCCGATCCCGATACCACCATTTCTTAGTTAGCCGATACCGATACCGATACCGAATACCAATACCAGAGAATAATATTTATAATAATACAAAAAGAAAAAAAGATCTTAGTTTGAAGTCCACCGACCGGGAATAGTGTTTATAGCCTATAAACTATCTAGCTATACAGTATATCTCGTGTTGTGTTTATAGCAAACTCCTTACTCAAATGTGCACTTGCAGTTTGGGCAACTCCAAAGCAAACTCCACATGGCACAGCATTGTATTTACCTGCTATAGTGTCAACCCCTTAGTGTTTTATTGACCTGCTATAGTGTCAACCCCTTACCCCTGTGTTATTGACCTGCTATAGTGTCAACCCCTTACCCCTGTGTTGGATCTGTGGTTAGACTGGCATATATACCGTACTCATCACAAAGATGTACTTCATAATGTTACTGATATATAATCAATATACTGCAATGTAGAACTGCTCCGTTACAAGTAAAAAAAAAAGTCCGGCAGTCCGGAATATGTTCTTGAGTAAAAAGTGCAAAAAGTGTTGGCATCATCGTGTGCTTAAAGTACCAAAAGTAAAAGTAGGCTACTCACAGTGCAGAATGGGACTAATTGTCCCATTTCAAGTTTTCAATTGTATAAAAAACGTTTGTGTTTCAATATTTTTGTTGAACAGAAAAAGACATGGACGGATACATGGATGCAAATCAACACGTATAGAAACTTTTGAACATAGCCGATGTAAATGTATATGTGGGCTGAAGTGGTTAATGTATGTTTTGTAATAACAATCAAATAATTATTATTATTATTTTCAAATAAATGTAGTGGAGTAAAAGTACAATATTTGCCTCTGAAATGTAGTGGAGTAGAAGTAAAAGTACTGGGAATTGGAAATACTCACGTAAAGTACAAATACCTCCAGAATTGTGTGTGCATGTGTGTGTGCGTGTGTGTGTGTGTGTGTGTGTGTGTGTGTGTGTGTGTGTGTGTGCGTCACCAGTGCAATTGGTTGCATCTTTGCATTGCGATCAGCTGACGTGCTCGGACGGACAAACACACACGGTCAAATGTAGAGTGGCTGACAGACAAAAAAAAAAGTGCGCACGCACGCACGCACGCACGCACGCACGCACGCACGCACGCACGCACGCACGCATGCACACACCCTCTTCTAGCCAGCTATAATAATGGTTTTCTTATTTCTTTTTTTCTTAACTGTGAATCATGCAAATGTACTCCAATCTATTCAGAGTCCGAGAATAAGAAATATAATAGCTGGGAAATGAGAATAATAACAGGTCCCCGTAATAAGTCTTTATAACATTTAACTGACACTGAAATGTTCCGATGGCGCTAATTAAGCAGCAGTGTTACCACCGGGCCAAAGCCTTTGAGCATGATGGGGTGCCGCGGGAAAATCCCCAGAGAAAAATAATAAAGCCACAATGACACCGGTATTAAAAACGAGAGAGCTCTAATTGGGACTAAACCTTGTCAAAAACCAGCTGGAAATGAGTTTCCACCCTAACCGATTAAGACCTGGAACGCATCTGTGTCACCTTAGGGTTTTAACCACTTCAACCATTATTTTAAACTTTAGCTATTTGCTATTTACAGTAGCTATTGAAAATTAGCAGATCTACAAGCTCATGGTGGCAGTCGGTGCCATGCCACACACTTGTAGATCTGCTATTTTTTTCAAAAATCGTGAAAACGTGTGCAAATCTTTGAATATATACTGTATATTCATTCCCAGTGAACGTTTTTTTTTTACTCAAATCTTTGCTTCTGTGGGGTCCCTGGAACAAAATATTTTGAGATGGAGGTCAGCGGCCAATTACATCTAATTCTAGGGGTTCTTGACATGAAAAGGTTTGAGCACCACTGATATAGAAACATAGGTTTTTCAGAGTTTTATAGGATTTAACAGACATTTGGTCTCAGGTCTTCATGGGTTAAGGGGTTTGTAGCGTTGGACACAGACCTGGTGGTTCTCGGTAATGCGTAGGATGACATTGTTCTCCAGCACATACAGGGAGTTATCAATGGGATTCACCGCCAAGTCCGTGGGCCATTCCAGGCGCACCTAGCGGGAAGATAACACAGATATATCAGTGACGTTAGATTATAAATTATATTCCGTTAATGTTGGTAACGAGAACAACTAAAACTAAGGGCATCTTGTCTATAATTACAGTTTGTTTTAAGTTAGTTTTGTAAACACACAATACAGTTTCAGCTAGTTATCGGTTTTTTTTCTCAGTTACAACTCATTGCCTCCACTAAAACCCTGGCACTGTCGGCTACTGCCACCGTAGTCAGCGTTCTATTACACTTGGAAAACAACCTCTTCCATTTCCGGTCCCCCGACAACAGTTAGCGAGAATCGGCTATAGCTATTGTGATCATCGTCTATTTAACCGTCTGCCCGCCAGGATTAATTCTCTGCCAAGGTTTTATCGCGCGCAACCCTTATTTTGAAGAGCCAAATATCCGTAAACTGATGTTACAATGACAAAATGCTGTGTGTGGTGTCTTGACCAGTTGGTCGGTGGTGGAAAAACCCGACCGCGAGTATCACAGCGCCTGCTGTCGGCCGTTGAAAAACCTTGTTTTCACCAGAAACGACATTCATTGCGCCGATTTGGAGATACAGGCCATTGAAAGCAGCCCATAGAGTGCAAGTGGATGCATGCGCATCTTCAAAATGGCTGCGGCTACTGTCCCACTTTGACTGTTATGCTAACAAACGGCAGCTAACGATGCGACCCGCATTAAAGAATATAAACCCTGGATAACGTAGCCTATGGGTCTTGCGGGCTAGGGTACTAATTTAACCCTACGGGTACTACGGGTCTGGCGGGCTTCGTGTTAAGAGTCATTCATATTTGAACCGTGCTGCGACACGTTGTGAGCTTGTAGATTGTCTATTTTCAGCATGCAACCAAGTGTAAAATAAAATGACTTGTGTCACTTACTTATACTGGATCTCTTGTCCACTAGTCCCTTCCTAAATTATTGGTTGACAAAATTGTCAATATATTTAGTCTTAGTTTTAGTCATCCATACGGTAGGTGAGTTTTCATTTAGTTTCCATTTAGTTTTCGTCAGTGAAAAAAGGTAGAAATCTTTCGTCATAGTATTAGTTGACGAAATCAACGCTGCGGTCAATGGAGTTAACTAACAATTGGAGTCAGTTCTAATAACCAGCTCGCTCCACACAGTATACCTGGCTGACGTCCATGCTGGAGTCGCAGCTCAGGGGCCTGACGGCGGTCAGGTCGTTGGCCCCCAGCAGCGTGGAGATGATGCCGTTCTGGTCCACCTTGCGGATCATGGTGGCGTCCACAAAGTACATCAGGCCATTCTTGTCCACGGCGATACCTGTGGACAGCAGAGAGGGCAGAGAGGAGGACACGAAGGTTCAAGTGTCATCGTGCCTGCAAGAATGTGCACGCAAAGGCTTGTTTCTTCCCTTTAGGTCAGTGGTTCTCAACCAGTGGTCCGGGGACTAATAATCTCGAAATTCCATGAATAAAACAGATATTTAAGAAGTTATGAAAATAGCCTACAAGCTCTGTGAGCTTGTAGATCTGCGATTTTCACTGGGTCCCAGGGGAATATCGAATTTATGTTTTGGGTCACGGGCTGGAAAGTTTGGGAACCAGCAGGTGAAGCTCTCCTTCAGTGTTTCACACAGCAGGAACACAGAGAAAGATAAGTGGGAATACAGGGTTGAGCTGATAGAAGGAGTGTAGATAGGAACAAGATATCCTAGAGAGGTGCCGAGTAAGTGGATAAAGTGCTTGTTATCTGTTGCACTCTGTCTCCGTTCCTTCCCCCAAATCATATAGCACAAAAATGCATTGAAATTAAATGAAAACAAATGAAAATGATAAAAAGAGACATGAATAAATATGCGTGCTATGTGATTCGGGGAAGGAACGGAGACAGAGTGCAACAGATAACAAGCACTTTATCAACTTAAGGTCCCTGCACACTGCAAAGTTTCTCCGCCGGTTTTCCGGAGAAAAAGTATCTGGTTCCTTAGTTCCTTAGTTCCGACAACGACAATCTACCTCAAACCCTATAACCTAACAATAACGGCAAGGACGGAGCAGCGCATGTTCGCCAACCTTAATCCGGTTGCCAACCTTAACGCACAGTCACCAACCTTAACGCACGGTCGCCAACCTTAATCCGGTCGTTTTCCACATGTCGGACTATTGACATGTCGGGAAAGTATACGCACCCCGTTCCTATCTACACTCCTTCTATCAGGTGCATGTGTTTAGTTAGACATACCAACAGTCAGACCAGGGGCGGCCTTAGGAATCTGGAGGCCTGTTTCATGACCAAATGAGGCCCCCATATACCTATGACATAATTATTCTGTTGATACAGGCGTATTGATACATAGTTTTGACTGTTCAATATCGCTCGCAGCCATTACTCTCGACAATTACGAAGCAACAACACCTCTCCTCATCCTGTCTTCCCTTCACAATAAAGTGTCTCCAATTGTACCCAATGCTGCACATTTTACCCAGGTTATTAACAGGAAATCGGCCAAGGGTGGTGGGGGGTTGAATGACGTCTGGCGGTCAGTCATAGCTCGGAGGCCCCCCTGAGGGTGGAGGCCCGTTCCAATTGAAACTGGTGAAACATAGCGTGCAGCATGAGTGATTTTTAATCCGCAGCACGGGTGATTTGTAACAAGCAGCACTGGGGATTTTTAACCTGCGGCACGGGTGATTTTTAACCCGCAGCACAGGTTTGTCTGACTACTGACTGTAGGACTATTGGTATATGTCTAACCAATGTATGGCAGGTCGGTGTCAATGTCGGTGGTTCAGTGTCAGTGGTTCAGGGTCAATGTTGGTGGTTCGGTGTCAGTGGTTCAGGGTCAATGTCGGTGGTTCGGTGTCAGTGGTTCAGGGTTAATGTTGGTGGTTCGGTGTAGCAGGGAGCAGCCATTCCGAGAGGCGATTACATTTGTTTGAAGCATACACACTCACGCAAGCATACACACATCCCCACCACGCACACGCATGCACGCGCACGCGAACACACGCACACGGCACGCAAACTCACACTCACACACACCCGCACACGCACGCACACACATACACACACATGCACACTCTAATGTCAGAGACAGGAAATATGACAGTGTGACATCTTTGACAGTTTGGTGTCACAACATTCGCCTTCTTTTACCAGGGCGCTTTAATTTACCTAAAAACTATTCCATTAATAGATTTAATTTTAATCTGTTTTTATAACCTCCTTCTGTCTCTATCTGGCCTGCTTCAGTTAAAACCCAATCGGTGCAGCATAATCAGATATGGAAGTGTCGGTGCATGGGTCCAAAATAAGATGCATTATTGTGTGGGACATTTTCGTTGTGGGAAAACGTACTTCACATCTTACTTAAGTAAAAGTATCAATACTGTAATGTAGAACTATGCAAAAGTATTGGTATTAAAATATACTTACAGTAAAGTACAAAAGTAAAAGTAGGCTATACTCATTATGGAGAATGTCCCGTTTCACAAAATATGTTTCAAAAATATTTTGAAAATAGCAGATCTGCAAAATCACAATGCAGAGATCGGCAATGTTCAAATGGCCGAAATGTACATAAGGCTGAAGTGATTAATGTATGTTTTGTAATATTAATCAAAACCTACAAAGTAACTATAGTCAAATAAACGTAATGGAGTACAAATAATATTTGCCTCTGAGATGTTTAGTGGAGTAGAAGTAAAAGTGTTGGAAATTGGAATTACTCGAAGTAAAGCATAAATACCTCAAAATTGTACTTAAGTACAGCAGGGGTTCTCAATGTTTTTGGCTGGGGACCCCCGAAACCGCTCTTGCGACCCCTGACCCGCCCCCTCCCCACCACCAATACAAATTGACCGCTACAATAACATCATAAATAAATACTGAAACCAGATATAATCATTAAGGAAAGTGTATGCATGCACTATGTGTACTATGTAATCTCTAAATTTCCATTTTCCAGTCATTCAGTTGCAAAAAATAAATAATAATAATAAATATAATATATATATTCTTTTGAAAATAATTTGGGGACCCCCCCCCCAAAATAAATGTGGGACCCTCTGAGGGGTCGCGACCGGATACTTGATAAGACAGAACCCTATAGCCCTGACCGGATACTTGATAAGACAGAACCCTATAGCCCTGAACGGATACTTGTGATAAGACAGAACCCTATAGCCCTGACCGGATACTTGATAAGACAGAACCCTATAGCCCTGACCGGATACTTGATAAGACAGAACCCTATAGCCCTGACCGGATACTTGTGATAAGACCGAACCCTATAGCCCTGACCGGATACTTGATAAGACAGAACCCTATAGCCCTGACCGGATACTTGATAAGACAGAACCCTATAGCCCTGACCGGATACTTGATAAGACAGAACCCTATAGCCCTGACCGGATACTTGTGATAAGACAGAACCCTATAGCCCTGACCGGATACTTGATAAGACAGAACCCTATAGCCCTGACCGGATACTTGATAAGACAGAACCATAATATGGTTCTGTCTTATCAAGTATCCGGTCAGGGCTATATTATAGCCCTGACCGGATACTTGTGATAAGACAGAACCCTAAAGCCCTGACCGGATACTTGATAAGACAGAACCCTATAGCCCTGACCGGATACTTGATAAGACAGAACCTTATAGCCCTGACCGGATACTTGTGATAAGACAGAACCCTATAGCCCTGACCGGATACTTGTGATAAGACAGAACCCTATAGCCCTGACCGGATACTTGATAAGACAGAACCCTATAGCCCTGACCGGATACTTGTGATAAGACAGAACCCTATAGCCCTCACCGGATACTTGTGATAAGACAGAACCCTATAGCCCTGACCGGATACTTGATAAGACAGAACCCTATAGCTCTGACCGGATACTTGATAAGACAGAACCCTATAGCCCTGACCGGATACTTGTGATAAGACAGAACCCTATAGCCCTGACCGGATACTTGTGATGAGACAGAACCCTATAGCCCTGACCGGATACTTGATAAGACAGAACCCTATAGCCCTGACCGGATACTTGTGATAAGACAGAACCCTATAGCCCTGACCGGATACTTGTGATAAGACAGAACCCTATAGCCCTGACCGGATACTTGATAAGACAGAACCCTATAGCCCTGACCGGATACTTGATAAGACAGAACCCTATAGCCCTGACCGGATACTTGTGATAAGACAGAACCCTATAGCCCTGACCGGATACTTGTGATAAGACAGAACCCTATAGCCCTGACCGGATACTTGATAAGACAGAACCCTATAGCCCTGACCGGATACTTGTGATAAGACAGAACCCTATAGCCCTGACCGGATACTTGTGATAAGACAGAACCCTATAGCCCTGACCGGATACTTGATAAGACAGAACCCTATAGCCCTGACCGGATACTTGTGATAAGACAGAACCCTATAGCCCTGACCGGATACTTGATAAGACAGAACCCTATAGCCCTGACCGGATACTTGTGATAAGACAGAACCCTATAGCCCTGACCGGATACTTGATAAGACAGAACCCTATAGCCCTGACCGGATACTTGATAAGACAGAACCCTATAGCCCTGACCGGATACTTGTGATAAGACAGAACCCTATAGCCCTGACCGGAAACTTGATAAGACAGAACCCTATAGCCCTGACCGGATACTTGTGATAAGACAGAACCCTATAGCCCTGACCGGATACTTGTGATAAGACAGAACCCTATAGCCCTGACCGGATACTTGTGATAAGACAGAACCCTATAGCCCTGACCGGATACTTGATAAGACAGAACCCTATAGCCCTGACCGGATACTTGATAAGACAGAACCCTATAGCCCTGACCGGATACTTGATAAGACAGAACCATATGGTTCTGTCTTATCAAGTATCCGGTCAGGGCTATATTATAGCCCTGACCGGATACTTGTGATAAGACAGAACCCTATAGCCCTGACCGGATACTTGATAAGACAGAACCCTATAGCCCTGACCGGATACTTGATAAGACAGAACCCTATAGCCCTGACCGGATACTTGTGATAAGACAGAACCCTATAGCCCTGACCGGATACTTGTGATAAGACAGAACCCTATAGCCCTGACCGGATACTTGTGATAAGACAGAACCCTATAGCCCTGACCGGATACTTGTGATAAGACAGAACCCTATAGCCCTGACCGGATACTTGTGATAAGACAGAACCCTATAGCCCTGACCGGATACTTGTGATAAGACAGAACCCTATAGCCCTGACCGGATACTTGTGATAAGACAGAACCCTATAGCCCTGACCGGATACTTGTGATAAGACAGAACCCTATAGCCCTGACCGGATACTTGATAAGACAGAACCCTATAGCCCTGACCGGATACTTGATAAGACAGAACCCTATAGCCCTGACCGGATACTTGTGATAAGACAGAACCCTATAGCCCTGACCGGATACTTGATAAGACAGAACCCTATAGCCCTGACCGGATACTTGTGATAAGACAGAACCCTATAGCCCTGACCGGATACTTGATAAGACAGAACCCTATAGCCCTGACCGGATACTTGTGATAAGACAGAACCCTATAGCCCTGACCGGATACTTGTGATAAGACAGAACCCTATAGCCCTGACCGGATACTTGATAAGACAGAACGCTATAGCCCTGACCGGATACTTGATAAGACAGAACTCTATAGCCCTGACCGGATACTTGATAAGACAGAACCCTATAACCCTGACCGGATACTTGATAAGACAGAACCCTATAGCCCTGACCGGATACTTGATAAGACAGAACCCTATAGCCCTGACCGGATACTTGATAAGACAGAACCCTATAGCCCTGACCGGATACTTGATAAGACAGAACCATAATATGGTTCTGTCTTATCAAGTATCCGGTCAGGGCTATATTATAGCCCTGACCGGATACTTGTGATAAGACAGAACCCTATAGCCCTGACCGGATACTTGATAAGACAGAACCCTATAGCCCTGACCGGATACTTGATAAGACAGAACCCTATAGCCCTGACCGGATACTTGTGATAAGACAGAACCCTATAGCCCTGACCGGATACTTGTGATAAGACAGAACCCTATAGCCCTGACCGGATACTTGATAAGACAGAACCCTATAGCCCTGACCGGATACTTGATAAGACAGAACCCTATAGCCCTGACCGGATACTTGTGATAAGACAGAACCCTATAGCCCTGACCGGATACTTGTGATAAGACAGAACCCTATAGCCCTGACCGGATACTTGTGATAAGACAGAACCCTATAGCCCTGACCGGATACTTGTGATAAGACAGAACCCTATAGCCCTGACCGGATACTTGTGATAAGACAGAACCCTATAGCCCTGACCGGATACTTGATAAGACAGAACCTTATAGCTCTGACCGGATACTTGATAAGACAGAACCCTATAGCCCTGACCGGATACTTGATAAGACAGAACCCTATAGCCCTGACCGGATACTTGATAAGACAGAACCCTATAGCCCTGACCGGATACTTGATAAGACAGAACCCTATAGCCCTGACCGGATACTTGTGATAAGACAGAACCCTATAGCCGTGACCGGATACTTGATAAGACAGAACCCTATAGCCCTGACCGGATACTTGATAAGACAGAACCCTATAGCCCTGACCGGATACTTGTGATAAGACAGAACCCTATAGCCCTGACCGGATACTTGTGATAAGACAGAACCCTATAGCCCTGACCGGATACTTGTGATAAGACAGAACCCTATAGCCCTGACCGGATACTTGTGATAAGACAGAACCCTATAGCCCTGACCGGATACTTGTGATAAGACAGAACCCTATAGCCCTGACCGGATACTTGTGATAAGACAGAACCCTATAGCCCTGACCGGATACTTGATAAGACAGAACCCTATAGCCCTGACCGGATACTTGTGATAAGACAGAACCCTATAGCCCTGACCGGATACTTGTGATAAGACAGAACCCTATAGCCCTGACCGGATACTTGTGATAAGACAGAACCCTATAGCCCTGACCGGATACTTGTGATAAGACAGAACCCTATAGCCCTGACCGGATACTTGATAAGACAGAACCCTATAGCCCTGACCGGATACTTGTGATAAGACAGAACCCTATAGCCCTGACCGGATACTTGATAAGACAGAACCCTATAGCCCTGACCGGATACTTGTGATAAGACAGAACCCTATAGCCCTGACCGGATACTTGTGATAAGACAGAACCCTATAGCCCTGACCGGATACTTGATAAGACAGAACGCTATAGCCCTGACCGGATACTTGATAAGACAGAACCCTATAGCCCTGACCGGATACTTGATAAGACAGAACCCTATAACCCTGACCGGATACTTGATAAGACAGAACCCTATAGCCCTGACCGGATACTTGATAAGACAGAACCCTATAGCCCTGACCGGATACTTGATAAGACAGAACCCTATAGCCCTGACCGGATACTTGATAAGACAGAACCATAATATGGTTCTGTCTTATCAAGTATCCGGTCAGGGCTATATTATAGCCCTGACCGGATACTTGTGATAAGACAGAACCCTATAGCCCTGACCGGATACTTGATAAGACAGAACCCTATAGCCCTGACCGGATACTTGATAAGACAGAACCCTATAGCCCTGACCGGATACTTGTGATAAGACAGAACCCTATAGCCCTGACCGGATACTTGTGATAAGACAGAACCCTATAGCCCTGACCGGATACTTGATAAGACAGAACCCTATAGCCCTGACCGGATACTTGATAAGACAGAACCCTATAGCCCTGACCGGATACTTGTGATAAGACAGAACCCTATAGCCCTGACCGGATACTTGTGATAAGACAGAACCCTATAGCCCTGACCGGATACTTGTGATAAGACAGAACCCTATAGCCCTGACCGGATACTTGTGATAAGACAGAACCCTATAGCCCTGACCGGATACTTGTGATAAGACAGAACCCTATAGCCCTGACCGGATACTTGATAAGACAGAACCTTATAGCTCTGACCGGATACTTGATAAGACAGAACCCTATAGCCCTGACCGGATACTTGATAAGACAGAACCCTATAGCCCTGACCGGATACTTGATAAGACAGAACCCTATAGCCCTGACCGGATACTTGATAAGACAGAACCCTATAGCCCTGACCGGATACTTGTGATAAGACAGAACCCTATAGCCGTGACCGGATACTTGATAAGACAGAACCCTATAGCCCTGACCGGATACTTGATAAGACAGAACCCTATAGCCCTGACCGGATACTTGTGATAAGACAGAACCCTATAGCCCTGACCGGATACTTGTGATAAGACAGAACCCTATAGCCCTGACCGGATACTTGTGATAAGACAGAACCCTATAGCCCTGACCGGATACTTGTGATAAGACAGAACCCTATAGCCCTGACCGGATACTTGTGATAAGACAGAACCCTATAGCCCTGACCGGATACTTGTGATAAGACAGAACCCTATAGCCCTGACCGGATACTTGATAAGACAGAACCCTATAGCCCTGACCGGATACTTGTGATAAGACAGAACCCTATAGCCCTGACCGGATACTTGTGATAAGACAGAACCCTATAGCCCTGACCGGATACTTGTGATAAGACAGAACCCTATAGCCCTGACCGGATACTTGTGATAAGACAGAACCCTATAACCCTGACCGGATACTTGATAAGACAGAACCCTATAGCCCTGACCGGATACTTGATAAGACAGAACCCTATAACCCTGACCGGATACTTGATAAGACAGAACCCTATAGCCCTGACCGGATACTTGATAAGACAGAACCCTATAGCCCTGACCGGATACTTGATAAGACAGAACCCTATAGCCCTGACCGGATACTTGTGATAAGACAGAACCCTATAGCCCTGACCGGATACTTGTGATAAGACAGAACCCTATAGCCCTGACCAGATACTTGATAAGACAGAACCCTATAGCCCTGACCGGATACTTGATAAGACAGAACCCTATAGCCCTGACCGGATACTTGATAAGACAGAACCCTATAGCCCTGACCGGATACTTGATAAGACAGAACCCTATAGCCCTGACCGGATACTTGATAAGACAGAACCCTATAGCCCTGACCGGATACTTGTGATAAGACAGAACCCTATAGCCCTGACCGGATACTTGTGATAAGACAGAACCCTATAGCCCTGACCGGATACTTGATAAGACAGAACCCTATAGCCCTGACCGGATACTTGATAAGACAGAACCCTATAGCCCTGACCGGATACTTGTGATAAGACAGAACCCTATAGCCCTGACCGGATACTTGTGATAAGACAGAACCCTATAGCCCTGACCGGATACTTGTGATAAGACAGAACCCTATAGCCCTGACCGGATACTTGTGATAAGACAGAACCCTATAGCCCTGACCGGATACTTGTGATAAGACAGAACCCTATAGCCCTGACCGGATACTTGATAAGACAGAACCTTATAGCTCTGACCGGATACTTGATAAGACAGAACCCTATAGCCCTGACCGGATACTTGATAAGACAGAACCCTATAGCCCTGACCGGATACTTGATAAGACAGAACCCTATAGCCCTGACCGGATACTTGATAAGACAGAACCCTATAGCCCTGACCGGATACTTGTGATAAGACAGAACCCTATAGCCGTGACCGGATACTTGATAAGACAGAACCCTATAGCCCTGACCGGATACTTGATAAGACAGAACCCTATAGCCCTGACCGGATACTTGTGATAAGACAGAACCCTATAGCCCTGACCGGATACTTGTGATAAGACAGAACCCTATAGCCCTGACCGGATACTTGTGATAAGACAGAACCCTATAGCCCTGACCGGATACTTGTGATAAGACAGAACCCTATAGCCCTGACCGGATACTTGTGATAAGACAGAACCCTATAGCCCTGACCGGATACTTGTGATAAGACAGAACCCTATAGCCCTGACCGGATACTTGATAAGACAGAACCCTATAGCCCTGACCGGATACTTGTGATAAGACAGAACCCTATAGCCCTGACCGGATACTTGTGATAAGACAGAACCCTATAGCCCTGACCGGATACTTGTGATAAGACAGAACCCTATAGCCCTGACCGGATACTTGTGATAAGACAGAACCCTATAACCCTGACCGGATACTTGATAAGACAGAACCCTATAGCCCTGACCGGATACTTGATAAGACAGAACCCTATAACCCTGACCGGATACTTGATAAGACAGAACCCTATAGCCCTGACCGGATACTTGATAAGACAGAACCCTATAGCCCTGACCGGATACTTGATAAGACAGAACCCTATAGCCCTGACCGGATACTTGTGATAAGACAGAACCCTATAACCCTGACCGGATACTTGTGATAAGACAGAACCCTATAGCCCTGACCGGATACTTGATAAGACAGAACCCTATAGCCCTGACCGGATACTTGATAAGACAGAACCCTATAGCCCTGACCGGATACTTGATAAGACAGAACCCTATAGCCCTGACCGGATACTTGATAAGACAGAACCCTATAGCCCTGACCGGATACTTGTGATAAGACAGAACCCTATAGCCCTGACCGGATACTTGTGATAAGACAGAACCCTATAGCCCTGACCGGATACTTGTGATAAGACAGAACCCTATAGCCCTGACCGGATACTTGTGATAAGACAGAACCCTATAGCCCTGACCGGATACTTGTGATAAGACAGAACCCTATAGCCCTGACCGGATACTTGATAAGACAGAACCTTATAGCTCTGACCGGATACTTGATAAGACAGAACCCTATAGCCCTGACCGGATACTTGATAAGACAGAACCCTATAGCCCTGACCGGATACTTGATAAGACAGAACCCTATAGCCCTGACCGGATACTTGATAAGACAGAACCCTATAGCCCTGACCGGATACTTGTGATAAGACAGAACCCTATAGCCGTGACCGGATACTTGATAAGACAGAACCCTATAGCCCTGACCGGATACTTGATAAGACAGAACCCTATATAGCCCTGACCGGATACTTGTGATAAGACAGAACCCTATAGCCCTGACCGGATACTTGTGATAAGACAGAACCCTATAGCCCTGACCGGATACTTGTGATTAGACAGAACCCTATAGCCCTGACCGGATACTTGATAAGACAGAACCCTATAGCCCTGACCGGATACTTGATAAGACAGAACCCTATAGCCCTGACCGGATACTTGTGATAAGACAGAACCCTATAGCCCTGACCGGATACTTGTGATAAGACAGAGCCCTATAGCCCTGACCGGATACTTGATAAGACAGAACCCTATAGCCCTGACCGGATACTTGATAAGACAGAACCCTATAGCCCTGACCGGATACTTGTGATAAGACAGAACCCTATAGCCCTGACCGGATACTTGTGATAAGACAGAACCCTATAGCCCTGGCCGGATACTTGTGATAAGACAGAACCCTATAGCCCTGACCGGATACTTGTGATAAGACAGAACCCTATAGCCCTGACCGGATACTTGTGATAAGACAGAACCCTATAGCCCTGACCGGATACTTGTGATAAGACAGAACCCTATAGCCCTGACCGGATACTTGTGATAAGACAGAACCCTATAGCCCTGACCGGATACTTGTGATAAGACAGAACCCTATAGCCCTGACCGGATACTTGTGATAAGACAGAACCCTATAGCCCTGACCGGATACTTGTGATAAGACAGAACCCTATAGCCCTGACCGGATACTTGTGATAAGACAGAACCCTATAGCCCTGACCGGATACTTGTGATAAGACAGAACCCTATAGCCCTGACCGGATACTTGTGATAAGACAGAACCCTATAGCCCTGACCGGATACTTGTGATAAGACAGAACCCTATAGCCCTGACCGGATACTTGTGATAAGACAGAACCCTATAGCCCTGACCGGATACTTGTGATAAGACAGAACCCTATAGCCCTGACCGGATACTTGATAAGACAGAACCCTATAGCCCTGACCGGATACTTGTGATAAGACAGAACCCTATAGCCCTGACCGGATACTTGTGATAAGACAGAACCCTAGAGCCCTGACCGGATACTTGTGATAAGACAGAACCCTATAGCCCTGACCGGATACTTGTGATAAGACAGAACCCTATAGCCCTGACCGGATACTTGTGATAAGACAGAACCCTATAGCCCTGACCGGATACTTGATAAGACAGAACCCTATAGCCCTGACCGGATACTTGTGATAAGACAGAACCCTATAGCCCTGACCGGATACTTGATAAGACAGAACCCTATAGCCCTGACCGGATACTTGATAAGACAGAACCCTATAGCCCTGACCGGATACTTGTGATAAGACAGAACCCTATAGCCCTGACCGGATACTTGTGATAAGACAGAACCCTATAGCCCTGACCGGATACTTGTGATAAGACAGAACCCTATAGCCCTGACCGGATACTTGTGATAAGACAGAACCCTATAGCCCTGACCGGATACTTGTGATAAGACAGAACCCTATAGCCCTGACCGGATACTTGTGATAAGACAGAACCCTATAGCCCTGACCGGATACTTGTGATAAGACAGAACCCTATAGCCCTGACCGGATACTTGTGATAAGACAGAACCCTATAGCCCTGACCGGATACTTGTGATAAGACAGAACCCTATAGCCCTGACCGGATACTTGTGATAAGACAGAACCCTATAGCCCTGACCGGATACTTGTGATAAGACAGAACCCTATAGCCCTGACCGGATACTTGTGATAAGACAGAACCCTATAGCCCTGACCGGATACTTGTGATAAGACAGAACCCTATAGCCCTGACCGGATACTTGATAAGACAGAACCCTATAGCCCTGACCGGATACTTGTGATAAGACAGAACCCTATAGCCCTGACCGGATACTTGTGATAAGACAGAACCCTAGAGCCCTGACCGGATACTTGTGATAAGACAGAACCCTATAGCCCTGACCGGATACTTGTGATAAGACAGAACCCTATAGCCCTGACCGGATACTTGTGATAAGACAGAACCCTATAGCCCTGACCGGATACTTGATAAGACAGAACCCTATAGCCCTGACCGGATACTTGTGATAAGACAGAACCCTATAGCCCTGACCGGATACTTGATAAGACAGAACCCTATAGCCCTGACCGGATACTTGATAAGACAGAACCCTATAGCCCTGACCGGATACTTGTGATAAGACAGAACCCTATAGCCCTGACCGGATACTTGTGATAAGACAGAACCCTATAGCCCTGACCGGATACTTGTGATAAGACAGAACCCTATAGCCCTGACCGGATACTTGTGATAAGACAGAACCCTATAGCCCTGACCGGATACTTGTGATAAGACAGAACCCTATAGCCCTGACCGGATACTTGTGATAAGACAGAACCCTATAGCCCTGACCGGATACTTGTGATAAGACAGAACCCTATAGCCCTGACCGGATACTTGATAAGACAGAACCCTATAGCCCTGACCGGATACTTG